>NW_008360326.1:2584795-2611022 GCF_000622305.1 Nannospalax galili
CTTGAACTCACAGAGATCCGCCTGCCTCTGCCTCCCAAGTGCTGGGACTACAGGCGTGCGCCACCATACCCGGCCACACTCTGCTCTTAAAAGTTTTTTATACCTCTTCTTCCACTATGCTTTTAACTCATGACTGGTTTGCTCCTGCATTTCCCCGTTTTATTTTCTAAGTCTTGATTAGCTTTGGAGAATTTTATTAGGAATACCTAACACCTCCACCAGGCTGTATTCTAAGGACTTGAACTATATACATTTATTAATCTTTACAACTGCCGAGCTCTGTGCAGCTATAGAACCATACTTTACAGGTTCTTTGTAACTTGAGTCCTGTTTACCTTGTCAACCCCATCTGCTGTTGTGTCCTATTTCCTCTCCAAGCACTGGCCATGCTGGACCCAAACACCCTGTGCTTTAGTATTATGGCTGGTATTTACAGCGTGTATTCTATCATCAAGTTTTTTTTCCCCTGCACTCTCTCCCCATTGCCTTACTCCAAACTCATGAGACTAATGTGATTCTTTCCTCATTTCAGAGAAGTTCAGTGTTCTATCCAATTGCCCTCTTTGAAGAGGGTTACTAAATGGGGAGAAAGATGAACTTTATCCAGGAGTTATGTTCTCCAACTTCATCCCTGTTCTTTACTAGCCTGGACATCAGAAAGGTTTTCTTCCCTTTTTATAGATGAAGAACCTGAGGTGTGCCAGGTGCACACCTTTAATCCCAGCATTTGGGAGGCAGAGGCAGGTGGACCTCTGTGAGTTCAAGGCCAGCCTGGTCTACATAGTGAGTTCCAGGTCAGCTGGGCTACAGGGGGACCCTGACAAAAAAAAAAAAAAGTGGAAAATAATAAAAGAGAGGGAAGCAGTCACTACGACTCAATGAAAAACCATAAGCATTTAAAAAAAAAAGGAACCTGAGTACAGAGTGGCATGTGATGAAGGATTTTGACAGTGGGAATGCCAGTCTAAGCATGTGAAGAGGGCGTGACATTGAAAGAACACTAGAGTGGAGAGGAAATGCTCTTACCAAGAGAGAATGTTAGCAAGGTGCGAACAGGATTCTGCTGATTAACTTGTGCATATTAACATTCTGCTCCTCTAAGGCTACATAAAGGAACACAGGCAGTGGACAGCAGGGGGAGCCCTTGGTAAGT
This sequence comes from Nannospalax galili, assembly GCF_000622305.1. Classification (NCBI taxonomy): domain Eukaryota; kingdom Metazoa; phylum Chordata; class Mammalia; order Rodentia; family Spalacidae; genus Nannospalax; species Nannospalax galili. The sequence goes on from NW_008360326.1 coordinate 2,585,949, forward strand.
TTCTTCTATCAAGATAAGCCTGGACGGATTTGTAAGGATGAGAAGTGGCTTTTCCCCAGAGATCACTAAGAGCTTATTTCTCCCCACTCTCGTCTTTACTCAGTGCGCATGTATTACTTCCCTGATGGAAGTGGCTGTGTCACGCCAGTCCTGCGTCTTCACAAAGGCCAGTGAGGTTACTGCTTTCTCCTCATGAGATGAAGGCAGTAAGACCAGGAACTGAATGACTAACTGGCCCAGGTGCAGTTATAGGGGTGGTAAGTGGTTGCATCAGGATCCCAATTTCTAGGGCTTCAGGGCTCCAGATTACAGTCTTCTCATATCAAAGTTCCTGTTCTGCTCCCACATCTTTTATGGTCCTTTACCTACTCTGTAGATGCAAATGGGGTTAAAAAATGACTTTATCAGAGTAACATGGCTGGTTTATTTTGGTAAGGACATTGTAGAAACATAATGCTTTGACTTAAAGGAGGTGCTCTGCACCTAACAGGCTTGTGAGGGAGAAGTATGAAGGAAAGTAGCAGTAAGTGTGGATTTGGTCCTTTAAAGTCACCCATACTTCTCATTACTTCCTCTCCCATCTTATAAACAGCTGACATAATCTCATGTCCAAAGCATTGTAAATTCAGGTTCAAAATCTTTCTTGGCTGCTGCCTTCTCACTTCCCCTGTGCACACTGCACACTGGAGTTGGCTTCTTGCAGCACGTGACCTCCACCTGTGAGTGATAGCTTCTCCAAGACAAGGCTGTGCTTGCAGCTCCCCAAAACAAGGAGCTCCAACTCAAAATCCTTAGCTGGTACAAAACAAAATAAAGATTTCTGTCTCTCTTTTTTTTTTTTCTGTCTTCCTCTGGGACCCCTATTGTGTAGCTCGGCATGGGACCAAGTCTTCAGGGGGGCTTAGCAAAGACTTGGTGACAAGCTGATTGATGGATTCCCCGCCTCTGGCCTCCCTTCTTGCCCACTCCTGCAGGCTCTGGCCCTGGTCCACTGTCCAGCTGCCTCAGGGGTCTGCTTTTCTTTGTTGAGTCAGCACCAATGAGTCAAGGCCAAGATCAGCTGAGAGCTGGGGTTAGGGGAGGTGGAGACTGGGGAGACTGGGGAGGGAGTAAGAACTTAGTGGTTGAAAAGAAGGTATGGTAAGGAGCCTCTGAGTGGAGGGCAGACAAATCTCTGTGAGTTCACGGCCAGTCTGGTCTACATAGCAAATTCCGACCAGCAGGGGATACAGGGAGACTCTGTCTCAAAAAGAGAGAGAGAGAGAGAGAGAGAGAGAGAGAATTAGGAAGTGAAGTGATTTTGTCCAGTCATACAAGAAGATGATGCTAGGGCTTCCTCCCTGAGGTTTGTTCATGCCTAGATTAGATGCAGGGCCAAATCTGCAACAGGACTCAGGACTCAGGAGAGTTCAAGGCTGCTATGGGCAGAAATGAGGATGAGAGCCAGTTCATGCACAGGGATAAGAGGCCCTGGGGTACTTCCTTAGTTTGATATTTCTGTTCTTTGAAGGAACTAATACCTTCTTGGGTGAGTTGGACTCAAATCTTTTTCATTCCAAAGAGATGGATCAACAAGAGAAAGAGCAACAGATATGGAAATGTCTCCTGAGAAGTATCTTGGTTTTTGCCTGAGAGAAGAGGGGAGCTGGTGTAGAAGGATATGGAGGGTTTCTTTGAGCAGGGCCTACCTAGGCACAGGTTAAGCGAAGTCTGTATGTGTTCCTCTTGTGCTCTACTGTGAAAGGAACAGGGCATCTGTTCTGGGGCCATTCTTGCTCCTTGCTTCTTTCTCAGTGGACTGGTATGGGAGTTAAAGGGATGTGCTGGCTAGTTTTTATTGTCAACTTGACACAACCTAGAGTCACCTGAGAAGAGGGAACCTCAATTAAGGAACTTCCTCCACCAGATTGGCCCAAGGGCATGTCTGTGGGGAATTGCCTTGATTGTTGATTGATGTGGGAGAGCCTAGCCATTGGTAGCCAGGTGGACCTATACTGTATAAGAAAGGTTGCTGAGCAAGCTAGAGGAAGCAAGCCAGTAAGTAGCATTGCACTGTGATTTCTGCTTTGAGGTCCTGTCTTTTTTTCCTATCTTGGTTTCCCTTGATGATGGACTGTAATCTGTAAGCTAAATAAACCCTTTCCTCCCAAAGTTGCTTTCAGTTGTCTTTTATCATAGCAACAGAAAGCAAACTAGAATGAGGGCCAAAAGTAAGGCCCTGGGACCAAGGCCTGCAAACTTGGGACTAAATGTACACGTTGAGGCTACCCCCAACCCCTGGCCTCCCAAATTCCTGAGTAGGTGGTTTTTATCCTCTTATGAAAGTCTCCTGGCAGGAGCAGGAAGTCTTTCTGCTTTGGCTGCACATTTCTTACACAGTGAGCTGTGACTTTGGAGAGGAATGTGGCTGGAGTGGGCCTCTGCCCTCAGCAGGGAGGCCTAGTCTCCTCTGTGGACCTGGAAGCCCCTCCATTTCTCTAGGGCTGGCCTCTGAGGGATTCAGAGCACAGCATACATGGTTTTCTTCACCCTGCAAGAGTGAGAAAGTGGAGAAAATGGGCCTTCCTTTCAAAATGGAAGACATGAGGCAATTGTGACTACAAGGTAGTGTCACAGAGTCTTAAAATATCCTAGGTAGATGAGGTCTTAGAGCTCACTGGTGCATCACAGACAGCAAGAGACCAAGTTGTCATGTCAATAACCACTTACCTTCCAACAATAATTCTCAGCATCTTAAATTATTCTTAGTATTAAAGTGTCTGGAGTATCCTTGGGCAAGCTTCCTAACCTCTCCAGGACTATTTCATGGATTATAAAATGAACTTAATAATACTCGTCTCAGTTGGTTTTTATAAGGTTAAAATGAGATGATTTTTCTAAAGCACTTAGCTTGTCCCATAAGCATTCATTAATACTTGACATTTTTATAACTATATTATCATTCTTTCACTTCATAGACATCAAATTGAGTTCCTAAGAGGATATGAACACACACACACACACACACACACACACACACACACACACACACACACGTGCTTGCATGCATACCCGTAGCTGAAAGTCATTAATACAACCTAATGTAGTTTTTTTTCATTAATTAAACATAAGTGGCTATGTGGGTATCTGGACATAAGCCAGGAAAGGCCAGGTTAGATCTCAGTAACAATTCCCAAATGCCTGTTTATTGCCCACACTCCATCTCCAGCACAGTCAGATGCAGGCTCTATTAATTACTATTGTCTTCATTCTAGGACCTCAGCAGATGATACAACCAACTGACTCAGATCATTGTTATCCATGCTTCGTAGTCAGAGAAAGTCACATGGTGTGTTCAACAGTGTAGGTAAGCATGATTTTATTACAGAAAAGTAACCAGATATCCATGAAGAGTAATATAATATGACAGTCTGCTGCATAAGCAAAGATAACCTTAGCATGACATGTACCAATTGAGATACCAGCTCCAAGATGCCAAGATCAATAGGAAGAACTAAAATATCCAGCATTAAAATAACATCTAGTAAAGTCCACTACTTGAAATCATTTCTCAAAATACTCCAAAGCATGGTCAAAATAAAAATTTCTAATCACTGAAAAATCAACCTCACATTTATGTGGCTTACCGTAGGATAAGGAAGTCTTTGTACTAGAACACTACAGAAAGTTCACCTTTACTCTCCTATCCCAGAGGGTGTCTCCATGTAGTTCAGTCTCCATGTAGTTCATTCCATGAACTCTGCTTATTTAGTGATAATACGTGGTCTAGAACAAATAGTGGGGACACAAGAGAGAAGGTGGCATAGCCTATGTCCTAGGAAAAGGGGAAAAGTACCCTCTAATGAGTTCAGATTTATGAGACTCAGCTTGGAATTTCTAATTGTGGAACCCAGAAGTTTTAAAAAAGTGCTATGAGATGTCTAACTACACTCTGAGTTTGCAAGTCAGTACTAAAAGGTAAATATAATATTGATGTGTGTGAAGAGGAAACAGGAAGAATGTATTGAGCAAAGAAATACACTGGAGTAAAAAATATTTGTGTTACCTATGAGTCAGGGCCAATGCCCTTTGTAGTATGGTACAAAGGTTTGAGAACTTGGTATTTCTCTTTCAAGATTGCTGTTGACTTCAGTTCAGGACTGTATCTCCAAGCCTATTTTCTAATGCTAATAGTTTTTTTAAAAATTAATTTATTTTTATTTTATGCACATGAATGTTTTGCCTGCATATATGTATATATATCATGTTTGTGTCTGGTGCCTGCAGAAGCCAGAAAAGGGTGTCAGGTCCCCTAAAACTGGAGTTTCAGGCAGTTGTAACCTGTCACGTGAGCTCTGGGAACTGAACCCAGGTCCGCTTCAAGAGCAGCAAATGCTCTTAACCATTGAGCTATCTTTCCAGCCCCTGCTAACAGGTTTTGGTGTGTGTGTGTGTGTGTGTGTGTGTGTGTGTGTGTGTGTACGTGCATGCACGTGTGTGTTGTCTTTCATCCCTTTCATCTCTTCCAATAAAACAATTTAATGGCAGAATTTGGTACCAGTGTCGTGAAGAACAGCCAATTATGGGTAAAGGCAATTAGTGAATGAGGAATAATGACTTCTGTCTGTTGGCTTAGAGCTTACAAAAGCTTAGATGGTCTCATCTGCTCTTCACCTAATACCATGGGGATAGACCTTATTAGTTAGCCTTAGTGTGTAGTTGAGAAAGCAGCGGAGAGAGAACAGACAACCTTCCCAAGGTCATGAAAGTTAGCTGCTAAGCTAGTGCTGAGATATGGTGTACCGCTTTGAAATTCACCTTTGGGACTATTCCATTGTCCCCAGTTTTCCTGACTGAACAAAAGAGACTCATCCTTTTATGAAAGCTTCATGAACCTCACTTGATCCTCCTTTTAGATCTCAGTTTCCTTTACCACTGCTAGAACATCATGAATGAGGTGGTCCTGGGGAGTGTGCAAGAGGAAAAGCAAAAAGATCAAGAACAGGTCAGAGGACAGAAGCTTCCTTCTCCTTCCCTCTGTAGTCTGTTGCCCACTGGACCAGTTCCAGAAAAACTATAAAGCAGTTTTATATGCCACACAAACCTCTTTCCCACAACTGTCTCCTTTGCCTCCATTCTCTTGCCAAACCTTTAGCTTAGTTGTCTCCTAGCCCCAAAAGATTGTATACTGTCTCAACATGGAAGAATCAGGGAACTGGTGTGTTACTCTTCCCCGGGGCACATTTTTACCTCGCACACAGGCCAATCTTGGGAACTATATAATGTAAAGGAGCAGATAATTAAGGGAAAAGTCTTGACTGGGAAAGAATTACTGTTGTCTGTCCTTAGGGAATGTATTAGTCCATTCATGTTGCTATAACACAATACCATAAAAAAGACAGCTTATAAAGAACTAAATTTTTTTCTCACAGTTTTGGAGACTAGGAAGTTCAAGATAAAGACAGATGTGATGCCTGGCAGGGTCTACTTTCTAGCTCATAGACAGGACTCTTACAGCATCTTCACATGGTGGAAGGAGCTAGCCGGCTCTCTGGGCTCTTTGTTTTATAAGGACACTAATCCCATTCATTCGGGCTCCACTCTCATGACCTAACCTCCTCCTAGAGGTCTCACCCCCAAATATCATCACCTGGAAGGCTGCAATTTCAACATAAGAATTTTTTGTTTGTTTGTTTGTTTGTTTGTTTGTTTGTTTTTTGAGACAGGTTCTCCCTGTAGTCCCAGCTGGCCTGGAACTAGCTATATAGACCAGGCTGGGCTTGAACTCACAGAGATCTGTCTGTCTTTGCCTCCCAAGTGCTGGGATCAAAGGCATGTGCCACTATGCCAGGCACTCAACATAGGAATTTTTAATGGCAAAAATTCAGGTCACTGTAGGGAACTGTTTTCTCTAATGGCACGAAGTCTTTGTCATGTTTATTGTTGCTTTACCAGCAATAGTAGATGACTTTCACTTTAGAAATTGAACTAGAATTCCAGCTTCATCAAATGTTTGCAGTGACCTTTGAAACTTTTAGTCCCAGCACTTGGGAGGCAAAGGCAGGCAGATCTTTGTGAGTTCAAGGCCAGCCTGGTCTACATAGTGAGTTCAGGGTAGGTGGGACTACAGGGAGCCCCTTTCTCAAAAAAAAAAAAAAAAAAAAAAAAAGTTTCTTTCCTCTATTAGGCTCGGTTTCCTCATCTGCTGAGTGTGGATACAGTCTGCCCCACCCATACCACAGGGTTGCTATGGCATAAAGGAGATGTGTGGAGCTGAGTGAGTGCTCGCTGCTTCATATGAAAGTCCTATGGGAGTTTGTAGAGTCAGAGTGGAGACACAGAGTCCTGAGGACAGGTCTTTATGAATGACGAGAACTTTGAATCCAATGAAAGAGTACTGTCTTATCGTGTGGTGAGCATGAGCAAGGGGTACCTGTCATCAATCAGAAGACAGCTAAAGGGGCTGGTGTGATGACTTAGTTGATAAAAAAACATTTGCATGTGAGGACCCAAGAATCCACATAAAAAGCCAGAGTTGCAAATAGCATTAATTGGATTTGGTTAGTTATAATTAAAAAAAAAATTATTGTTATTTTATGTGTTTGAGTGCTTTGCCTGCGTGTATATAAGTGTATCCATGTGTGCAATGCCCAGAAGAGGCCAGAAGAGGGCATCAGATCCCCTGGAACTGAAGATGGTTGTTAGCCACTATGTGGTACCCAGTACCAAACTCAGGTCCTTTGCAAGAGCAGCCAGTGTTCCAGTGCTCTTAACCACTGAACCATTGCTCCAGCCCCTGTAATTTTTTTTTTTTCAATTAAGAGAGGACATGAAGATGGGAGACAAATGTGTTGGGGAGGCCAGGGAGGAGTTGGAGGGTTGTTGGGGGTGAATATGATGAAGATACATTGTATACATATGCATATATAAAATTGACAAAGAATAAATAAGAAGTAGCAGGAGTGTCTATAATCCCATTACTCCTATGGGGGGATGGGAGGAGACAGGGGACTCTCTGGAGGCTCATAGGGCAGCTACCCTGGCATATGAAGTAGAAAAACAACAAAGAGATCCTATCTCAAACAAGGTGATAGGCGATGTCTGACTCCTGAGGTTGTCTTGACCTCACAGTGTGTGCCCAAGCTCACACACGACTGCATGCACACACAAACACATTGCATACACACACATACACATCAAAGGAAAAGAACTAATAGCTGAGGGGCCTAGTTCAGAGAGGTTTTCCCCACTCTGGCTTTCCCTAGCCATGTGATTCTGAGAAGATATTTAACTTCTCTTACCCTCAGTTTCTCCATCTATAAAACAGAGCCTACAATTTCCATCTGCAAAGGTGTCGCTGAGAATTAATGAGTTACGCGGAGTGCTTAACAAAATGCCTGCAAGGAAAGAGGCCTATGAATGAGTGTTGGCTGTTATTTTTATGTTTGATTACATTGTCTAAGCTAAGGATGTTGCTTTCCCTGCTCACAGGGCTTGTGCCAGATGGGCCTGACAGGCACAGGTGAGGGATTGAGCAGGGCAGGAACTAATTAAGTGGATAAACGGATGCAATCAATGAATAATGCATTGACCCTCATACAAACCGTGGATGGGTAAGTGCACGCCTGATTGGGTGGCTCTGTTTCCTGTGTGTTCTCTGCTGTGGAAGTGTAGGGGCAGTCACACAGCTGTCAGTGCGCTTCCCCATCCTGTAAAAAGACTCTTTGCTTGCCTTGTAGTCCCCTCTCTGGTCCCTGGTGAGAAAGAGGAGTGATGTGACCATAAGCTTTACATACTGGCCGTCTGTCTGCTTCAAGCCTCGACTCACCTTCGTCTGTTTGTACATTTCCAGCTTCAATCCCTGTCTGTCCCTCCCCTACTGCCTATTTCCAAAGAGAATGAGAAGGCAGATGCAGGCAAGCTGTTGTGCTGTGTTCTTGAAAGCAAAGTCTGGGTTGGTGTCAGCTCGCACTCTATCTAGCTCTCACCCTCATGCCTGGATGGCTTCTAAGGAGCATCTCTTTACCCATTTGTTTTACTTAATAGTGATTTTCTGTGGAATCCTTCAATAGGGTTTGTGCAGAGCCTTGGTGGTTTATGGAGTCGCAGGAAGGCTAATGGGAGGTGCTGAAAGAGGGGTAGATTTCCTTAGTGATTATCTCAGGGCCTGGAGCAGGGCAGGGGCACTCCTGCACCTCCTGTCATCTCCATCATCACCAGCATGTGTGATGTGGGGTGGACTGGAGGCCATCTCCTTGACAGTGCTAGTGTATGTGTGGGGGCTCATATGGCTCCCTTCCTGCTGCTCTCCGAAGGTGCCTTATTTGGGGAGGTGGTGGGTATGGATTTTGCCTCTGTTGCCGCTAGTCACAGTACCTGCTTCCTACGAGCCTCTCTCAGATCAGGAAACCCAAGTCCCAAAGAAAGAAGATACCATAAGAAAACTGTGATCAAAATTTATATATGTTAACTAAAACTTCATTGATTATGAAATTTAGCATTTAAAACTTTTCCTGTGACAACTTTTAGCTCAGCTTTTCAGATTCTTCAAGAATCTCAAAGAACAAATAAACATCCAGGAATTATAAATGACCATAAATTTATTTTTGTTTTTATTGAGATAGGTTCTTGCTCTGTAGCATAGGCTGGCTTCAAAATCATAGCCATCCTGCCTCAGTCTCAGCTGGGATCACAGGTGTGCACAGTCACACCCAGCTAGCAACCGTACATTTAGGAAGTTACTGGTAATTAAACCTGGCAAGCAAAATTAGAACTGTGCTTTAGAGATTGTATGAACGAAATTTATTTAACATGGCTATGTTTAGATGTGCTTGATAAGATGTCAAGGCCCAAAAAGGTCTTAGCCAGCCCTGCCAACTGCCCATGAACTTTCTCTTCTGTGAGAGCACTGAGCTGGAAACTGCATTTCTTCTCAATCTTTGAATGGTTTTTTATCTTTTCATGCCCTCCCACCCCTCTTCAGTTTTATATACGTATTTTGTATACACATGCATATGAGGAGATATTTTGGGAATGGGTCCCAAAACTACGCATGGCATTTATGTGCCATATATACCTTATACATACAACTTGAAGGGTATTTTTTTGGTTGTTTGTTTTTTGAGACAGGGTCTCCCTGTAGCCACAACTGTTCTGGAACTTGCTATGTAGATCAGGCTGGTCTCACAGAGATCTGCCTGCTTCTGCCTCCCAGTGCTGGAATTAAAGGTGTCATCACACCTGGCTTGAAGGGCATTTTATACACTTTTTTTTTTTTTTTCAGTCTTTTCGAAACAGGGTCTCCCTGTAGCCCTAGCTGTCCTGGATTCACTATGGAGACCAGGTTGGCCTCGAACACACAGAGATCTGCCTGCCTCTACCTCCCAAGTGCTGGGATTAAAGGTGTGTGCTACCACTACACTATTTTTAACTCAACCAGTCACATGAAGTCAGGTGTGGGATTTCCCACTAGTGACATCATGATGGCACTCAAAAACTTTCAGACTTAGGATTAGGGATGCTTAAGTAAGGCAGAGGAAGCCATCAGTTATGTAGCTCCATGCCTAGGCATTGGGATAGGCACCAGGACAGGGTGTGATCTTGCCCACAGGCTCATTGTGAGCAAGTCCCTGAGTCCCACACCTGTTGGAGTTGCCCTAGTAGTAAAGGAGCCTGCCTCGTGGAGGTGGGTTCTGGGGCAGGAGTCTTACCCTAAGTTTCTAACAAAGTGTCTGCTAATGGTAGCCACGGGACATTTTTAAAAACTTACTTTTACATGGGGCTGGAGAGATGGCTGAGTGGTTAAAAACACTGATTGTTCTTGCAGAAGACCCGGGTTTGAATCCCAGCACCCAAATGGAAGCTAACAGTTGTCTGTAACTCCAGTTCCAGGGGATCTGACAGCCTCTTCTGTCCTCCGTGGGCATTGTATGACACAGGTGCACTTACCTACATGCAGGCAATACACACATACACATAAAACAAAAAACCTTACTTTTACATTAGTTGACTTTATATTTTAGAACAATTTTAGGTTAAAAGAAATGTTGAGTAGATAGTACACCAAGTTCTCATGTGCCCCTCATATGTACATGGTGTTCTGTTACTAAATTCTTGCATTAGTATGCTGTATTTGTCAAAATTTATGAACCAATGTTGAAACATGACTATGTGATGAAGTTCATTTTTTACTCAGATTCCCTTAACTTTAAACTAATGTCTTTTTCTGTTCATGAGCTCCATCTGTTAGTAATTGTCACATATACACAGTTGAGAGCAAAGTGCAAGTAACTGGATTTCTCCTCTGGAAGAGGGAAGTTAAATCTATTCTATTTTATTTTGTTCACTTTTTTTCCAGCTTTGCTCACTGGGAGCTCATTCTGTTGGCTTTTATTTCTCCCTACCACTGAGGGGTTTTTATTTTGATTTTTATGTTTGTTAAATACTTTCTGGCATTACAAGATGCTCTAGGCTCACGTTGTATACTTGTTTATACAGTCTCACTAGAATCAGATATTCCTACAAGAAGCCCTAGGTTTGATTAGACAGCAGTATTTGAAACCAAGACCTGAGTACTAGAAATATTTGTTGCTACTGGAATGCCAAATTATATTTTATTTATCTTGGTTTTTAAAAACTAGATCTCATGTAGACCAGGATGGTCTCAAATTTACTATATAGCTGAGGCTGGCATTGAACTCTTGATCCCCTTTAGTCTCTCCCAAGTACTCGGATTACAGGTGTATGATACCTTGTCTGCAATGTTACATTTTAAATTTGCTGACAGCACTTAGGACACCCATATTTCCTATCTTAAAAGACATTTTTGTGTTTTTAATTCAATCTTTGCCTTTAGTTTGTCGAAATCTTAACCATCCTTAAAGCCTCATCCAGTCTTTCTCTACACTCATCTCCAACTTTGATGTCCCAGCCCTAAGAGTCTCTGAACACTCAAATGCAACCAAAGACTGAGCAGAAGCCTGAGTGACTGTTGGAAAGAGGATGAGACAAACATGAGGCAGGATGGGATGAGGAAAGGGCCCACTGTGTCCACATGAATCTTTTGTCTTCATCTTTTCTTTGAAATTTGGGTTAGTGAATTGATCCCATATAGACCACCTACTGAGTTCTATTAGGGCTTCTCCATATTTTTATTGTTCTTATGATAATGTCAAGCTTCTGGAGTCAGGCCTGGAGCTGAACATAACTCCTGTACCCAAGCATAGCACTCGTGAAACAGGTGCACAGAGGAGCAATAAACACATGTTCTCTGGGGTCATGCTGCCCAGCCTCTCCACTGTAGTTTTATGGGGAAACAGACTTGGGGAAGAAAAAAGTCACCCAGAGATATATATGACTTCAAAAGAAAGTTGGTTTAGGAGATGTTTTTATTAATGGATTAGTACTCTTTCTGCTGCCATACAAAAGCTTACATAAAGTTTTAACCCTGTGAAAATATATTTTTCTTATTTTGAGAAATTTATCCTAGTATCTCTATACTATACCCACGTAAGCATCCAACGAAAGCAGCTTAGTTTTTTCAAGATGCATAGGGTTATTTTTTTGAACAAGTGATAGGTTTTGGAACCAGTGAAGCCTGCATTGGAAGCCTAGATCCCTCCTTAACCAGATAACCTTTTGACCTCCAGGCAACCTTTCAGAGTCTCAGTTTTCTTATCTGTAAAATGGGCTTAGGATGTCAGGGTCAAAGTGTGTTTTGTGGCTTTAGTAAATGCATAGACATCAGGGTCCCCAGAGCCCGTGTTAACTCATTACTCAGCATCTGTTTGGGAATGACTCCCTAGGGTCACTGTGAAGCTAGCTCCTCATCTGCACCACCTGGATCCTGAAACAATTTAGGAAGGTTATGCTTACTTTTACCTATTTTGCAACTCTACAGAGATGACCTCAAAAGAACTTACTGTATGAAGGAATGCCACGAAGACTGGAATCTTATTTTTTTTTTGAACTTGTCCTGAAGGGAGTGGGAGGGGCTTAGTTATTGCACAATCCATGCAGTGTATATGCCGCTGAAGGAAAGGCTGGCTCTGGGCAGGTGTGCAGGCCAGTAAAGCTCAGCAACCTCTCACTTTCCATATGAGGAGACTGAGGACGCCAGAGGGGAGGGATCTACTGAGGCAGGGCTGTGCCCAGGGTCAGGGTGGAGGCTGGATTCAGGATCCAGGGCCTGCAGGCCCTGGGCTTTCATCATCTGTAGCTTGCCTGACCCTGCTTGGGGCCTGGGCACGTTCATAGCCCAGCGAGATGTGGCAGGAAACCATAAATCAAGAGGGTGAAGGAATTCATGAAGCCAAGTTGGCTTCTGGCTCTAAATCTCTTTGCCTTTGCTTCTAGGCTTGCTCTGGCCTGTCATACCTCCTCTCACAGGGGCTGGTGGCGTCCCTCAGCAATGCCTTCAAAATCCCATTGGGAGCCTGTGACAGTAAGAATTAGAGATTGCTCAGCATGCATGCAAAAAGTCAGAATTTACATCAAGATTTACTGCTTTGGGAATGGGTCTCCTACTTGTAGCAAAGGTTTTATTGAAATGGAAGTTCTTAGCAAGAAAAATTTTTGAAGATCTGTGTTTGTCTCTCTGTAAGAGTCAGTGTGCCATAGAGCAAGGAGTGGCAAACTTTCCCATCAAAGTTGGAGAACACTTATTCCATCCAGACTCTGAGGGGCTGCCTTTTCTCCTGCAAATATTCCAGCATAAAAGCAGCTGAGCATGGTATAGATGAGCCAGTACGGTTATGTCCTAATACAACATTATGAACACTGAATTTTGTTTTTGCCTTAGTCTCACTAAATGTTTGGTGTTTTTATTTACCTTTTCAGAAAGCCAATTGTTTCATTGATGCTTCCTATTGTCTTTCTAGTCTCTAATTTCTTCTTTGATCTTTGTTATTACTATCCTTGGCCTTGAACTCACAGAGATTCACCTGCCTCTGCCTCCCAAGTGCTGGGATTAAAGGCATGCAACACCACACCTGGCTTATTTTTATGTGACATAAAAGGTGAATCTTTTTTCAACTATTAAAAATGGCAAAACCCATCTTAGTTTAACACCATACCAAAAAGGCCCTAGTCAGACATGCTCCTAGTATACAGGCTGGACTTGGGAGTCAGGTGGCCCTGGGCTCAAACTTCAGCTCAGCTACAGTCTTTGATGAGTGCCTTAATCTCCCTGATCCTCATTTTGGCTATCCACACATGGGGTAACCATGTCCACCTCATAGGATTTAGTATGCCATAAATGGAGAGTAAAAAAACCCCAATATGGACTATTTAAAGTTTATGAAGGCAGTCACTATAGGCTTTTAACAATACCCCCTGCCTTTTGCTACAATTGACTCATCTTTTTAAAAATATTTTATTTATTCTTTCAATTTTATGTGTATGAGTGTATATAAGTGCACCCATGTCATCCAATTCCCACAGAGGTCAGGAAAGGATGTCAAATCCCCTGGAACTGGAGTTACAGATAGTTGTCAGCTACCATGTGAGTGCTGGGAACTGAACTCAGGTCCTCTGCAAGAGCAGCCAGTGCTTTTAACCTCTGAGCCATCTCTCTAGCCCGACTCATCTTTTTGCTTTTAGATCACCCCAATTTAACACACCTTCGCTGGCTTTATACAGGTTCCAGCGCAGCAGGAATGAGAGATAAACTTGACACAGTCCTTGCCAACAGATCGGTATCTCTTCAGGAGGCGAGAAAAGATGCAAACCCAAACAACCATAAATCAAAAGAGCACGTGGAATAAGACCTTTGAGGGAGGCAATCATGACACCCAGTTTTAGAGTGCCAGGCCCTATGCTAAAGTCTTCCTATACATATGCTAATCTTTTTAATAAAGATGCTGCTTAAGGATGTGTGGGCCACAGGAGTGCTCTGTGGCTTTAAGACAAGCATGGTGATGAAGATGTCTGAAGCGTGCAGCATCAGCCTGCACCCAGAGCTCACTCAGCACTTGCTCCAGAATCTGACTTTCCAGTTTTACCCTTATAAAGCCCATGAGGAGGCTGTTATTATTCCCATTGTTAAGAGAAGTTAGGAAGATAATTGCCAAACATACCTATGTGAGCAGAAGACAGAGATCCTGGTCTGGCTGACGAGTCAGAACTTTATCTGTTGCCTAATATGCTGCTAGAGCTCAGAGGATCCTTTTGGGTCCTGGTGGCAGGGGGAATGTCACAAAATACTGGGGCTAGGGGCGGAGGATTCCGGCTCTGCAATACCATTAGCGAATATCAGTGAGAATGTGACATGTGCGAGGTGTGTTTGGGGAGCAGCAGTGGCTATTTGGCCCATATGTAGGTTATGCTCTGCACAGATGTCCTGTCTGTCTTGTACTTCTGTGTGCCTGAATTCAGGCAGAGATAGGGGCGAGGCAAATCTGATGACTTCACCAGACACACATAAATAAGAATGTCTTTGCAATAAAGTAAGACCACCTCATTTAGAATTAATGTACTGGGTCATGTACTCTTCAAATCTGCATTTATGTCCTTACTTCCTCCCCTAATTCCAGATGTACCTTTTCTGGTGTAGAGGAAAGACAGAGTGATAGAGTGGGAAAAGTACTGGGCACAGAGATGCTCTGGTCCCATCAGGTGCTGTATGACCTTGGCCTGGTCACTTCTCTCAGCTCAGCTCCTTTATGGTGTATAATTAGGATCTAGGTAACCTCTAGATCTTTCAGTTCCACCCCTTTAAACTATGAATGAGAGAGGCAGCTTTCATTTCCAACTTAGGGTATGCAAGGCCACTATGCATTAAATGTTTAACTGTGTTTTCTGGGCATGGTGGGGCTGGGATTTAGTACTTCCAGCCTTTGGATTGTCAGTGAGGTACCTAGATAACTTTCTGTCTCTTGCTGAAGCTCATGGGTGTCATGTTCTTTGTCCATACATCCATCATCACCTTAAGCTCCTATTAATTTATTCATACTTATCTTCCAGAGCCAAAACGCCTTCATTTCATCCCAGCTCTGTAACCACAGGCAAGCTATAGAACTTCGTGGTGCCTTAGATTCATTTTCTGTAAAATGAGATTAACCACAGAAACTGGCTTACAGGGATATGAGTGTTGAATTAGTTACTATGCTAAAATACCTTTAACTTCTCATGGCAGGTAAGAAGCATAATAAAAGTGACGTGTTATCATTGTTCAAAGTAGTTTTTGTGTGCCTAACACTATATTTGGAGCCTTCCTTATGTGACATATTAATCTTCCCCTCAGTCCTACAAGACAGGCTGTACTAAGTCTGCTGCTTTTCATTTGAAGACGTTCAGGTTCGCAGAATTTATGTGATTTTCCTGAGATGTGCCATGGCCCCCAAGGGCTGCAGAGGACACGTCAGCAGGACCCAAAGAGAGAGGGCTAGGAAGAAGGGTAGGTTACCGCCTGACCCCGTCATTTAACATCATCTCGCATTGCCTCTCCACCGTGTAGGGTTTTTTTCTTGTTCAATCTCAAATTCCTGCCAAAGTCTTGTCTTGAACTGTATAACCTGTCAACACATGAGAATCATTTGCAGCAACTGGGGAGCAGTGGAATTTAGGAATGGGGAGAGCAGCCCGGTGAGACCGGAAAACTGCCACTCTATGGTTCGTTCTGGAGTGGCCTCTCAGCCAGATCAAATGGGAAACTTCCTGCTGAGAAACAATCAGGACGTTACTGCTCGGATGAGCGAAGACACACATGTCTCCACTAATATCCCGGAGGATCAGACTGAATATGCAGCAGCGCTGTACTGCAATTTCCTCTTGGTTCATATTCCTTTGGCCGGACATTGTGCAGATGGTAAGCTCTGCTTACTGGAAGTATGGAAATGATAAACTAGAAACACCAAACATTTGAATATCACTTGAGTTGCAACTTGATATGACAGGTCTGATCGAAAATCCATAAGGCTTTTATCTTGATCCTTTATTCCAATGCTCCATTCCTCTGGAAGGCATCTGCTGGACACCCCCTTCCCAGCTTGCTCCAAATCCCACTGTTGTTTCTGGCTCTGTAAGCCTGACTTCTCATCAGAAATGTTTCACTAAATTATCCACACCACTGAAGTGCCAGGATTCCTGCACATGCATGCACGCAGGCATACCATACACGCACACCCATGACAGATATCGCATGTACATGCATGCCTGCATGCTTCACATATATTGGAAACCTGCATGCACACATGCCACATCACATTACTGCACATACATTATATGCATCATGTAACATAGATGCATATGCACATACCACACCACACACATGTACACATACACCTATCTCTTGCTGCCCAGACTCCCATCTAGCTCATATTCCTCAGTGAAGATCCCTTCCCTCTCCCATACCTCCCACGGGACAAACGTCCTCATTTATCCTTCAAGGTTCATATCCCTTCTCTTTGAATTCCAGTGTCTTCAAGGAATACCTCCTCCAGAAAGTACTTATTTCTTTGGCTAGATTTCTGTCTGTCCTAGTGGCCTGTACCTGTTTAAAGCCTGCTCTCAACACAGAAATTCAAATTCTTGAAAACTGCAGGGTGCCTTTGCCCCATATCTCCAGGCCTAGAACCCTCACTGCTCTGTCCTGCTGGTGATTGCCACTGACTGCACATTCTAAGGCAACCTGGTACCATTCAGTACCTGAAGCAGGGGCTGGTTAGAATCCTTGAAACCTTCCCCACCCCACTCTGACTAGACCAGTTTTAGTTTTGCCAAGCCTCAATACTAGATTTTTGCCTGTTTCTTTTAATGAATACCTGACTTTGGGGAATCTAAAGGCCAGGCATAGCAGCTGCTTACTTGGAGACTGTCCATCCTAATGATGTCGTCTGTGAGGGTCCACCTAATATGAGAGAGGGGCTTTCTATTGGGCATCAGTTTTGCTTCTCAAGCCAGGTGGAAATATTGGCCTGCCTGTGACCTCACTTCTCATGATGGTTGAGTGTACAAAGGTTTACAGAGTGGAAAGGTTATGATGGCTTGGCTTTGAGTTTTAATCTCTTTAAACACAAGTTTTAAATCCATTGCTTTCAAGCCCTGATCCTGTCAAAGGAGACGCCACTGAACTGTTGTTGTCCAGCTCCAAGCCATCCTGGGCCTGCCTCTCTCAGAGCTCAGCTGAGGATGGTAAGGGCCCTCTGGTTCCTGACAGCTGAGTGCACTGGCTGACAGTCCTTCTTTGTGTTCACCCCATGCTCCCTAAAGACCTATTCTTTCTCTAAGGTGCTCCTGGTCATTGCTTTCCATAATAGTCTGTACAGGCAGTTGTAATAGAGCACCAGGCTAGGGATGTAAACAACAGAAATTGACTTCTATAGTTCTGGAGGTTGAAAGTATGAGATTAGGGTATCAGCAAGGTGGGTGTCTGTGGGGCATGTCTCCCTGGCTTGGAGATAGCAGTTTTAATGCTGTTGTCCTCACATGGTCTCCCCTCTGTACCTGTCTGTTCATAATCTCCTTTCCTTGTAAGGACAACATTTTAACTTAATTACTCCTTTAAAATCTTTGGATCCAAACAACAGTCCCATTGTAAGATGCTGAGGGTTAGAACTTTATCGCATGAATTTTGTGTGGACAGTTTAGCCCATGGCGTTCTCTTGTTAAATACACACAGCTTGAATCTTAATTTTCTAGGGGACATTTCCTCTGTAAAATGGAATTAGTGAGAATTCTGATCTCTTCAGGGTGTGAGGATTAAGCAAGCACATGTAAGGCTTAGCTTAGCCTGGCTCTTAAGTGCCTAGTAAATGTTAGAAGCCTTTAGATAAATGCAAATGTCCGTGATGATGGTTACAGTGAGCACCCCTTGGCAGTGGATATACCTTGATCATAACGGGCCCCTATAGTACCTGGTGACCATTCAGCCTGCTCCACTTTCACTTTGCTCATCTTCCTCCAGGAGGCTTCACTGTGACCGCCCAGCACCCCAAATTCAGGTCAACACTATTATCCACCCCACTTAGAGGACTGTGATGTGTTCTGGCAGGATGAGGCACTAGACCTGCCCATCTCTTCCAGCTCCTCTAGGTAACCAGGTACCTTGAGGTTCCCTTAGTCATAACTTTTACTCAGGCATCTGCTTTTGACCTTGGCACCTTCCCCAGTGCTGTGCCAGGTGCCTGGAGTGCTGCCAGTTCTTCTAGCCTGCCAAGTAGACTCTACATTCTCTCCTATGACATGGGAAACCCATGTCCCTTCTAGCAGGGAGGCTCCCTGGGTTGATCACAGGGAAGTGCTGCTGCTCTGGTACACAGCTCCAGTCTCCTACACATGGATGCCTGGCTTGCACTCAGAACATTTTGTAATAACATCTTTTTGCTCAAAACTTTGCTTCTGTCTCCGAGTATCCAAGTATCTGTCTTTTTTCTTTTTTTTTTTTTTACAATCTTAAACCATAAGCTTGTTCCAATTCTACATTTTGTCCTGTGTGTTACATGTGCATAAACAGGTCTGTGGTGAGGCTGGGTCTCTGCAGTTTACAAAGTAGTCACGCATGAGGAACTTCTGCCTCTCCACCCTGCTGTGTGAGTCTGTGCCTTCACATCTGCTGGGGCCTCTCTGCCTGGAAGCAGCACATCTTTTGTCTTGTCCCCAGGGAGAACACCTGCTCTAAGTCAGGCCTGAGCCCAGGTTCTGGGAGACACATCATTGTGATGGCTCCTTTGTGCCTCTGGTGGCTTCTTGTCCATATTCACTGCACTGTATCTTGATTGTCTGTGGCTTCCCTGGCTGGAACCAGAGCTCCTCAAGGGTTGGGATAGTGATTCATTCAACTCTGCCTCTGCGGTGCCCAGCACAGTGCCTGGCTACAGATGAATGGAGCCAGTGAGGAGAGTCCTGGGCCCCAGCCATGCTGGGCAGTGCCTTTCATGGCATTTTCCGTTTGGCCTCACCTCTTCCTTTGTCCTGTTTTTAGCCTAATTCCTTTCAAGGCTCTGGCATGGGACTCTGAACTCATTTTCATGATTGCTTTAAATATTTGGGGCTGTTGGCATGCCAACACGAGGACCCACGCTAAGAGGGAGAAGAATTCTCTAGCTCTCTGGGTCCTGCCCAAATACAAGGAATGTGCCAGAGGCAGGGGAAGTTCTGAGAAAGTGCCAGCTTGTGTTGAACTAAACTGCTTTCCTACCTGGCCCTTGGAGTCAGGAATTTGGGTAAGAGACAAGAAAGAGGGGGCCTGGGGGGGAGATGGAGTTCCTGGAGCAGCCCCAGAGGGATGTGAAAGAGCAGCAGCATCTGATCTGGAGATGCTGTGGCTACACCTGAAAACGGTGAGGAGCCTTTGGGAGTCAATGCCAGGATGTAGACAGGCCCTGAGCAACACGTCTGAAAACCAGACATGGGAGGAGCCTCTGGAAGTCTTGTTATGGGAGGACTAGGGGGCCACAAAAGGAAGCTTGTGAGCACTTAGCACAAAGATGGGCCTCTGAACTCATCCGGTGTGGCCCATGCCACTGAATAGACAAGAAACTGTAATAGAACCAGGCCTGTAATCCCAGCACTTGGGAAGCCTGATCTACATAGCAAGTTCCAGGTCAGCCAGGCCTACATGGCAAGACCCTATCTAAAACGGAAGCAAAAACAAATGAACAAGGAAACAGAAACTCATAATTCATGGTTACGTCCGCACTGGAACCCAGGATGTCTTTCCAAGGCTTTGGATTTTCAACAACTGCAGAGGAGCTAGACTTAGGTTCCTTAATTTTACTTCAGCAATTGTTATAAACAGAACAGAGAACCTGGCTTCTGTGTGGCCAGTTCTTGCTGTATGTATGCTGTTGCAGTGTTAAGCAGTTTGAATATTTTTCTTATCCCAGAACAGCCTTTTGAAGTAGACATTTTATTCTCATTTAAGAATTTAAAGAAATATTTTATTTTTTCTTATTTAAGTGTATGAATGTATCACCTGCCTGTGTGTAAGTGCACCTGTGTCGTGCAATGCCTGTGAAGGTCAGAAGAAGGCAGCAGAGGTCAGAAGAATGTGATGGATCCTCTAGAACTGGAGTTACAGACAGTTATTAGCTGCCATGTGGGTGCTGGGAATCAAACCTGGGTCCTTTGCATGAACATTCAATGCTCTTAACCATTGAGCCATCTCTCCAGCCCCTTATTCTCATTTTAAAGACAGAGAAAGAAGTTCAAAGGCCAAGTGATTTGCCTTAGATCAACTACCTAGTGAGCAATGAAACCTAGATTCTAACTCAGAGATAGATTCTGGAGCTCAGGCTTTTAACACTGTCTTCTGAAATCTCTTACAGATCTCAGGAGCCTCAGTCAAAAGAAACAATGGCCTTGAAATTCAAGATAAAAAAGGTGCCATTCCAGCTCTCCTGACTGTGAGACCTGAGGCAGGCAGGCATGGCCATCAGAGAGGCAAGAGGCATTCTGCTTTCCTAAGTGTCTTCAATTTAGAAGAGGCCTATGGCTATGGAAGGTGGAGAGAAACAGAGGACCCATGGTGAGGCAGTGATCCAGGAGTGGGCATTGAGAGGAGGTAGTCCACAGGATGGGGACAGAGATTCCCTACTTGATTGCTGGTTGAGAACTGCCATTTAGGAGACTGAGTCCCTCCAAAGGAGGTCAGGCCCTCAACCTTTCCAGTGCTTTCCATTTGCAAGGCTGCTTCCCAAGTTTTCTCCTTGGGTTCTTACAAATGGGGTTAGCATTCTCACTTTGAATATGTAGATACTGACCCAAGGAGAGTGAATGAATTGCTCAAAGGTACCCAGCAAGCTAGTAGCAAGGCCAGCCAGAGCTTAATCTCTTGAATCCAGAGGACCAAGGCACCAGTAGGGATGTTGCTGGGGCTCCAGAAATGGTGGCCCAATTTCCACTGCTAGCCTTACCCTGATTGGGCTACTGGAAATCCCATTTTCTTTACCATAAAGTGGTTTAAGAAAAGCCATGTTGGGGCTGGAGAGATGGCTCAGCCGTTAAGAGCACTGGCTGCTCTTACAGAAGACCCCGGTTCAATTCCCAGCAACCACATGGTGGCTAACAACCATTTGTAACTCTGGTTCCAAAGGATCCAACACCCTCTTCTAACCTCCATGGGCATTTCATGACCCTGGTGCACTTACCTACATGTAGGTAATACACTCAGATACATAAAATTAAAAAATTTTTAAAATTAAAAAAGAAAAAAAAAAGAAAAACCATGTGATATAATTCAGGTTAATAAGGAAGAATGGGAGTCTGTTAAGTAGTCTATGGGAAAATCCTCATTCCTAAAGTGGCTATAGGAAAGGGCAACTCCATCCCTCTGCTTGTTCTTGTGCCTGGAACACGATGGCTGGGGGTGTACAGCTAACTTGCTACTTGGAAGAGGCCAACATGGCCTTCTCTTTGCTTCCCAGTTGCTGTGAGGTAAGCAGCTTTCCTGCTATGATGCCCAGAAACAACAGACCCAGGTGACCATGGACTGAAACCCCTGAAACCTGAACCAGAATAAACTTTTCCTCCCAAAGGAGGAGAAGGAACAGGAGGAGAAAAGAGAAGACAACAAAGAGATGAGAGTCAGGGGCCCAGGTGACATCATTTGCCTAAAACCAAACCCACCCCTGCCAGGCCACACAGTGTAGGCATCATATTTAGACTTCAGAAAATAAAAGGGACAATTGCAGGTCTTCTTAAGAAATATCTCAAGATGATATCTCCAGAAGGACTTTTGATGAATTTTTTTTTTTTGTCAGTACTAGATCCCTAAACCAGGCAAGGACAAGGCATATGGAAATTCCATGGCTGTGTTAGCTTAGTCTAGGTGAAGATAGCACATGGTCCATGAATACAACTTCACCTATGTGCTAGGTACTGTTCAAGTGCCTTACATGTATTATCTTGTTTATGCCCTTAATAATGCTGCACAAGGAGTACTCAAGGAGACCAATACTTGGAATTTAAATAAGTTGTCCAGGGGCTGCGGCCCAGCTGAGTAGTGATAGAACTCAGTTTTGAACTCTGACTCCAGCACCTGTGTCCTTAACTTCTCACCAGGGCTAGGAATGAGGTCAAGCTCCTTCAAGGCTGAGGCTGTGAACACTTAAACAAAACTGAACTTCTGGTAAGGAAGAGGAAGAGGAACTAGATGCTGGTTAGCCACAGAGTATGTGACAGTGTATAACCCCTCAGATCTCTACAGATTTTCTGTCCTTATGGTTGATCCCACTTTATTTCTTGAACTGTTACCTATAGCTCAACTGTCCTAATTATAATAGGTTATTATGAGCTGGAATAATCAGAAATACTTTCAGAGAGAATTATTTGAAGGATGGATAGGATCTAGAACCAAGGGACACTTCAGGCTTTGGAAACAAAAAAGGTCAGATTCAGAAGGCAGGGCTAGAAATAAAGAATGGGGTCAGGTCTTTGAAGTCCTTGTGTGCCACATGGAGGAGTTTGTGTGGGTTTTATTCTGGCCCTGGAGCATTCGTGTCCTGGACTATGGGAAGATTCATGTTGATTTGGGGTGCAGTGGGCTGATGGCCAGAGGACCTGCCTTATGATAAAAGTTTGAATACAGTGCTGGGATTAGAACTGGAAAGGGACAGTCCAGGAGATGTGGAGAATAAATAACAAACTGGATCTGATGACTGCTGAGATCCTGGAGAAGTTGTCTAAGGTGACTTTGAAGTTTCACAGATTGGTTTCAGGAAGATGGAAACTGATCACTTGCCTGAAAGGAAGCAGACTAGGGTGGTGTCTTTCTGTTGCTGTGATAAATATCACCAAAAATAACTCTGGGAGGAAAGGATTTATTTGATTTTAGAGGTTACAAGCCCATCCTTGAGGGAAGTCAGGACAGGTGCTCAAGCAAGGCAGGAATTCCAGTAGGACAGGAGCATGAAGCATAAATCATGGAGGAATGCTGCTTACTGCCTTACTCTCTGGGTTCTGCCACCTGCCCAGGGATGGTGCCACCCACGGTGGGCTGGGCCTTCCCATAGCTATTACCAATAAAGGCAACTCTATACAGACAGGGCTACAGGCCAGTTTTATCTGGGAAATCCCCCAAATGAGAATCCCTCACTTACTCTGGGCTATGTCAGGTTGACAACTAAAGCTAACTAGGACAGGTAGATTTGGTTTTAGGTTGGAGAGTTGTAATGATGGGATATCCACATGGAATTAATAAAGAAGTGGAAGTGTAGGATGAAGTTAGAACTAGAAAGTTAGCTGAGGGATGGTTGGAGTGGATGAATTGAGTGACATGGAGAAAGAGAAGGCTGCTGAAGTCTTACCTCAGGAAGCTCAGCATCACTGGTCTAAGGAAGAGCATTCTGAAAAGAAAGACAGAAATATAAAGGAGACTCCAGGAGACAGGCAAGGAAAACCGAGGGAGTTAAGAAATTCTGGGAAAGGGGGTCAATCTTATCACAGTGTTTAATCTTATCATTTCACAGAACTCCAGATTGCCAAAAGCAAACATTCTTGAGTATTTCAAAAGAGGAGGTTTAGAAGATTACAAGCAACCCAATGTCTTTATAAATTTCTTTCAGGAAAATAAATTGGCAAGATTCTTCAAAAGGGCAATTTTAATATGTTTCCAAGGCTTCAAAATTGCTGGTCTAGAGTCTCAGCTGGCGTGGCACTCTCTATGTAGACCAGGTTGGCCTCGATCTCACAAAGATCTGCCTGCTTCTGTCTCCCAAGTACTGGGGCTAAAGGTGTGTGCCACCACTCCTGGTGGGTCCAGAAATTCTTCAAGAAGTATACCATTCCAAAGATATAATAAAGTTTAGGGAGTACTTTCTCAACTAATGGCACAGTATTTAGGATGGCTTTGTTTTATGCACTTTACATGAACTTATTTAATCCTTAAAACAACCCTGGAAGAAAAATGCAATTAGTATAATCTTTACAAAAAAAAAAAAGACACTGAGGCAATGAGCTAAAAGTCTCCTGAGCAGGATCTAAGAACGAATGGATCCTGACATTGGGACTGAGATGGGGGAGAACAGCTGCAAGGCCTTTGTTCTTAACCACCAGGCAGTCCTGCCCCTTGAAATGATTAGAAAGGAATACAACCCTCACCCTGAGGGTGTTCCTTTTAATGTTACAATAACAGGAAACAATCTAAATGCTTAACATCTGGAGAGTGACTGAAGAAAATAAGACTTTCAAATGAGGCCACACTATATAGATGTTAAAGCTCCTCTTCTAAAAGAATACTCAGTTATGTGGGGAAATGTTGATGATACATTTTTAAGTGGGAAAGGCTGTCAAAGCAGTATGAGTCCCAATGTGAGATATCTGTGACCGTTCACATGTACAGATGTTGGCAGATGAGATAAATTAGGTTGCCTACACCACTACCAGGCACCCCCTTTCATCTTCACTGCCCAGTGTGAGAGCCCATCATTTTGGGGTGGTTGTCCTATGCCTCTGCATATTTTGTCAGAGGAAAGATAAGCAGAATGTGTGGCAGGGTTCCATGTCTAAAGCATCATTGTTTCCTCAAATAATTCCAGGAAACTTTCTGGATGAGGCACAATTCTCAGAGAATGTTGACTAATAGAAGTGGTTGAGCTGAACTCATAAGAAGAATATCTCAGAAAAAATGGCGCCGCTGGATTTTATGTGTCTGGGGAGAAGCTGGGTCTCCTGATGTATCAAATTCTGGAAAGTACCTGCAAGGATGTCCTGCTCTTTGGACCCTGGAGGGTAGAACAATATCCATGTCCCCCCCTCACTGGGATCACCAACTTTGCATTGCAAGCAGCTGAGTCTTGAGATGTTTTGGAAGCTGCGTTCAAAATCCTCTGGGTTTTCTGTCCCATGCCTCACCCCAGCTCTTTATCCATGTTCAGGCAAAGCCCAGAACTGACTGCTTAGAAAAATATTTAATTGAGATTCCTCCTACAACGCCTATTTCTGTCTCAATAAGGCCTTGGCATGCCATGGGTGGCTAAATATATTGGCTGTTTCCTCTCCAATGCCAACCTAGTTTTTTAAATGTTCCCAAGTACATCTTGCCCAGCTTTCCCTTGAGAGAGAATTTACAGCATTAGCCCTCTGTGACCTAGAAGGAAAAAACTCTAGAGGATGTTGGCTTGCTTAGAGAAGAGAAACCAGAGAATTCTTTCTTCCTTC
>NW_008360326.1:2611065-2618236 GCF_000622305.1 Nannospalax galili
CCTCCTTCCTTTCTTCCTTTTAAATGTCTGCTGAGCTCTGTGAGCTTTATGGGCACTATACTTAACATGGATCACATAGATCGATGAAATTAGACCTGATACCCATCCTCCAGGTGTTCATGGCACAGAATATCAAGTACAGAAGATGCATGGAGCAGAGCTGAGAGGAGGGTCTGCAGGACCTTACAGGGAGAATACACAGGGAACATTTTCCTAAGTAGCAGCATCTCCACCTATCTTAAAAGTATTAGGAATTATGGGAATGGAGAGCACTAACGAAAGGAACAGTAAGGACATAAGGGTATTTGGAATTTATGTGCATGTTTCGTTAGCTTGGGGTCAATAGCATGGGCACCTTTCCCAGTAGACTTCTGCTGGATTTGATATATGACTCCAAAGAAGTCTTAAGTATGATTAATTTTTCCTTTCTAGGCTTTATTTCCAAATAAAATTTATTAGTGCAGACAAATGCTTTATAAACATTTTTGGTGAGACAGATCTCCTTTTGCAAATAAAAGCATGTGTGGTATTCATATTCAATTCAAATAATATCCAAACTATTGTGGTTGAGGCAGGGACAGGAGACCCCGAACCGCTGCTGTCTCCTTCTGTCTCCCACTAACTCACCTCAGTGGGACTTCAAGGCTCCCTAGGACTGCAGCTGAAACCTACAGGTTGAGATGGTACTTTAGGCTTCCCTGACTGTAAGCCAGTAGCTCAGTGTTCCCTTTTTACCTCTGTTTGGGCATATAGCTGGCTCTTGCCTCGTAGAAAAGTCTATACCTGATAATCAGCAGTGGTGGAGGCTAGTAGGAGGTGGTCTTGAATGCTTGGGATCACCAAGTGCTGAGAGCATGGTTCTTTGGGAAGGAAGAAAGTAGATGACTATCTAAAAGCAGAAGGAGTGTTAGCAGTCAAAAGAACAAAACAAAACGGTAGCCTGGTGGTGTGTTGCAGCTGGCCCTGCTTCTGGCAGATGATCTGGGGGTGAAGAGCCCTCATTTTCCCAATCTTTTTGTAAGATAACCTCTTAGCTATAAACCACCATAGATCTTTCAATGTGCCATGGGTTTGGATATCACAAATAGACTTTATTCTTTGTACTATCAACTGAAGTAAGTTAGGGAATAGTCTTTTTTATAGATGAGGAAACTGAGGCCCAATATGGTTGTCTCTTCCACAAAACAATATAAGACTCCCTTGAGAGACCATAAGGCTGCCTTTATCGCATACCTTCTCAGATCCCACCCCTCCCTAAATTTCTTTCTGTCTCCTAACTTTCATATTTTTCACTGATGTAGTTATTTCCTTTGTGTTTTTCTGTTTCCCTTAAAGTAGCCAGAAAAATCTGAAGCTGGACATCCCTTCTTAATATTACATGGAAGGCAGAATAAGTATTAAGGAGTCAAAGAAAGACCCCCTCCAAGACTTGTGTCAGATTAGCGTCTTTGTCCAAGGACAATACTTAGGGGATCTCAGTAGGAGCTGAATGGCAGAGAAGATATTTTTGGAGTGAGGGTGATTTCAATCCTGAGAGTCTATAATTCCCTAAATCTTATTAACATAGGAGCTAAATACCAGACGTTCCTTTGGGTCTGCATGCCGATATGCTTAGCCTTTTCTAGCAGCTTCTCCACTAGTCTGGAGCCTTTTAGGGGCATTCCAAGTCCCTACACCTCTCCCCACCGTCTGAATCCCAGGGCTGGCCTGCAACCAAGCATCTTCACTCTCTGCTGCTTCCATCTGGAACTTCCTTCCTCAGTTCCTGATGCTGGCTGCCTCTGAGCCCGCTTGCTATTCTGGTGCCCAGAAACCCACACAGCTCTGCCAGCCAAATTCCTGCAAAGCTGCAGCACTGGGTAGGGTAAGCAGAATGCATGGGCGAGAAGACCCATCCATGACCTCTGACAGTTCATCAAAGGGTACCTTAAAGAAAATAAAAGGACAAGTCACAAACTATGAGAAGCTATAATACACATAATCCAGGAAAGACAATATCAAGAATATACAAAGAAATCTCCAAATTACCTTCAAGCCCAGTGATTCTAACGGTCTTTATAATATTGATTCCCTTTAAGACGTGAGACTTTGCCTGGAATGGAGTTAAATCCTTTGCAGATACTTTTATTCTTCCTTTAAAAAAAAAAAAAGTTGGGGCCGGGTGTGGTAGCGCACGCCTTTAATCCCAGCACTTGGGAGGAAGAGGCAGGCGGATCTTTGTGAGTTTGAGGCCAGCCTGGTCTACATAGTGAGTTCCAGGACATCCGGGGCTACAAGAAGACCCTGTCTCAAAAAGATAAAAAAATAGAAAAAGTTGGAGGAGGCTGGGCATGGTAACACATGCCTGCAATGCCAGCACTCAAGAGGCTAAGACAGAAGGATCATGAGTTTGAGGCCAGGTTGGGCTACATAGTGAGTTCTAGGTCAGCCTGGGCCCATAGTGAAATTCTG
Source organism: Nannospalax galili (assembly GCF_000622305.1). Lineage (NCBI taxonomy): Eukaryota > Metazoa > Chordata > Mammalia > Rodentia > Spalacidae > Nannospalax > Nannospalax galili. Next base: position 2,613,517 of record NW_008360326.1, read on the forward strand.
TCTCAGAACAAAATACTCCACCAGAATGGAAGAATGTGAACATAAGATTTTGGGAACTGCAAAGTGATGGTTTCAGAGGTCTGACTCAGTCTTAAGGAAATGTAGGTGTCGAACATACTGCTGGCTTCCTCTGTGTGATTCTCTGCTTCCAGGAAGACAGAGTTATGAGTTCAGTTGTGGTTTTAGGAAACATGACCCTGGAATAAAGTGAGAGGAGGGGGTAAGTTGACTAGAAGGGGAGGCACACTCTGTTCCCTCAGAGGTGTGCATTGCATCCACATGGAGTTCTCTGGTTCCAGCTCTTTGTTTAAAAAATATATTTTATTTACTATTTTTATTTTATGTGTATGAGTGTATTGTCTGCATGTACATAAGTGCACCCATGTTGGGCAATGCCCAAGAAGGTAAGAAGAGAGCATCAGATCCCCGAGAACTGGAGTTACAGATGGTTGTTAGCCACCATGTGGATATTGGGAATCAAACCCAGATCCTCTGCAAGACAGCCAGTGCTCTTAAGTGCTGAGCCATCTCTGCAGCCCTGATTCTAGCATCTTTCATGAACTTGTCCAAAACAGACCAAATGCCTTTCTTCTTTAGACTACTCCATTTCTAACTTATTAGTCTCCAGTGCTGTAAGTATAGTTCCCTTGTGATCCTGAACTGGAGTTACAGATGGAGTTAAGAGGCATTCTTGTCCTGTTCTTTTGTATCCCCTTCACCCAAGCCACTGAATTGATGAACCTTACTATTTCCTCCTGTGTTGGTGATTCTCCCATTGGCTCCTCTGACCTGCCTGTGTCTTGAGGGAAGGGAGTCTTTTAGACAGAAACCCTGGCTTCATGATTTCAGGGCCTACCACTAATCCCATTCCAGTGAAGTCATGGCTACCACCCTCTGCTTGGCTTTCGAGCTTCCATACACCCTGCCCCTGCCCCTTCCTGATCACAGCATTCTGTGCTGTTCCCTCTAGGGCTTTTCATCTTAGGCCAGTCTTGTCTTGTCTTCCTGAACTCCTATAAGCATTTTAGTCTACTTCTTCTCCCCAGACTTGGGCTTGACGTGTCAGCCTCAATTCTACTCCAACCTCCCAGGCCTTGGAGACCCATCTCCTCTAGGGAGGCTTCGCACTCAGGGTGGCCCCTAGTATGCTCTTACTGTTTTTGTGTTGATTCGTTCCAATCTGGCACTAATTTTGTAGTTTGTTATATTCTACTAAATATTGTCTTTCCAACAAAGTGATAATCTTGGTTGAATATTTTTTACTTGTTTTATACATGAAGAATCTAAAGCTCAGAGAAGTATCTTCATATCCCTAAGGTGATATGTGGCCAAATCAGGATTTGAACCTAGGGTTTCTTGGTAAACATTCACTACTTCATGCCTCTATTCCAAGGTGTGTTGTAGGGTTTTCCTAAATGCATTGAACTAGAAGGAAACAATTTGACACATGAAGATGAGGTGTGTTTAGAACCATTCTTAAAATCAAACTCTTCTTATTTTTTAATTAATTAATTTTATTTATTTATTATGTGTTTGTATGATATGTGTGTAGGCATGCACATTCCATGGTGTGCGTATAGAAGTCAGAGGACAACTTTGTATAGTCAGTTATTTTCTATCTTTATGTGGGTTCTAGGGATCAAACTCAGGTCATCAGACTTATATAACAAGTACCTTGATCCACTGAGCCATCTTGCCAGTGCATCTTCTGTGTTTATTTTGATCATACCCTGAAAGATTACATCTCAGATGATGCACTAATTCTCTTTCTTTTTTTCCCCAGAAAAGTGGTGTAAGTGGTATAACTGGTATTTTTATTTTCTTGAAAATTTATTTATTTATTTTTGCTTTATGTATATGAATGTTTTGTCTGCAGGTGTATAAGTGTACCACATGTGTGCCATACCTGAGGAGGCCAGAAGAGGACATCCAGATTCCCTGAACCTGGAGTTACTGAACCTGGGTCCTCTGCAAGAGTAATCAGTGCTCTTAACAACTGAGGCATCTTTCCAGCCCCAACTGGTATCTCTTTAAGAATATCCTTTTTGTGGGTCCGGAGAGATGGCTCAGTGGTTAAGAGCACTAACTCCACTTGCAAAGGGCCTGGGTTTGATTCCCAGCACCCACATGTCAGGTAACAACTGTTTGTAACCCCAGATCCAGGGGATCTGATGCCTTCTTCTGACCTCTGTGGGCATTGCACAACACATGTGCACTTAAACACATTCACGTAATGCTCATACATATAAAATTAAAAAATAATTAATAAAAAAAATTTTTAAGAAAAGAATATCCTATTTGTTTTTCTGGAATAAACATTCTTCTAAAATTTTGCTTGGTAGAAAATGGCCTGGGGATGTATGATGATGCCTCTGAGCTAGATAATCAAGAAGGATATGATGGCTGATAAGAGTGTCTCTCTAAAGACTGTTCCTGTCTGTTTGGATAAGTGTCCCCAAAGGCTCATGGTTTTTTTTTTTTTTTTTTTTTTTTTTTGGTCTTTTTGAAACAGGGTCTCTCTGTAGCCCCAGCTGTCCTGGAACTTACTATGTAGAACAGGTTGGCCTTGAACTCACAGAGATCTGCCTGCCTCTGCCTCCTGAGTGCTGGGATTAAAGGTGTGCGCCACCATGCCCAGCCCCAAAGGCTCATGTTTTAAAAACTTGGTCCACATAATATTGGAGATGGCAGAATCTTCAGGAAGTAGGGTCTAATGGAAGACAATGGATATGTCTATAAAGGAGATATCCCCCTTATAGACAGTATCCCCTATAAAGGGGATATTGGGATTCTGGTATCTCCTCTTCCTTTTGCTTCCTCCCAGTTACTATAAAGTGAGCATCTTCTTCTACTACATACTCCTGCCATGATGTTCTGCCTCACCACTCACCCAAAAGCATTAGGCAAACTGATCATAGACTGAAAACTCCAAAGCTGTGAACCAAAGCATTTTCTCTTTATAAGTTGATTTATCCAGGTATTTGTTACAGTATCAGAAAATGATTAATACTGCACATAATCTTGCATGAGATTATAGTGTAATCAAAGGAACAAGGTCAGGAAACAATTTCTACAAACAGAACTTAGACATTATAAATACATGGGCTTTAGCCAGACTTCAAATGTGACTAATTTCCCATGATCCCAAAAGAAAAACATCCCATTGCATCAGATTTTGTGGGGTTGGGGACACTCAGATCAAGCACAGATAAAGGAAGATTTGGAAAGAAAGAAAATACATAAAAGAATGCGAAGATAGCTGGAAAGCAAGTTGGTGGAAGTTCCTCTATTAAGTGGATAGAAAGCATGTCTTAGATCTTTAGAACTGGAAGGGAAAATGATTTTGGTCTTAAGCTCCAGCTCTTCCCAAATGCTTTTCAGTGTGAATACAAGGCCTAATGGTTTGTAATTAAGGCTGAGTTAAAGCAACTTGGTCAGTGGTTTCTGACCATCATGCTGGAACATGCTGACTGACAGGTCTAGGCTCTACCTGGACAGTCTCTGTGCTGCTCTGGCCCATCTCTTGGACCTTCAGTTGCAGAGGAAGAGATGGTGTTGTGGACTAATCCCATCTCAAGCACTCCCAGTACTGTTGGTCTAGATTCCCAAGAGCCCTTACTACTAGGATGCAAAGGTTTCTGGGGCATGACCATAGAGGTGACACAAAGCTTTCAGCATTTCTAAAAGTGTCACCATGTTCTTCATTCAGAAGCTTGGTGTCTTCATGTGCCTTTTCAGTGATTAGATCTTTGGTTCCAAGAAACCTGAGGAGATTAAGTGATAGACTTAGCTAGAAGACTTACTTTTCTCTTCTGAATTCTAGGTATCCCATGGTCATAGAAACCATAGCCCTTCTGGGGCCTTGGGAAAAAGTGAAAGTTAGTGATTAGTGCATGAGTAAGACTGGAGCTTTGTGGTTTGCCTTTATCAAGGCCAATGGCTGAAGGGCAGGCATTTGTCCTGGTTAGACTATGTGCCCTGGTCAGTAACTGCATAGATAAAAGTAACTCAGCTCTTTAAAATAAAAAGGCCAGTCTCACAAAAGGTGACATGCATAGTAGATACAGGAAGGGCTGCTGAATCACTTCTAAGTTTAGGCATCAAGTATTGTGTGTCCAGTGGCTTTTCTGAGTGTATATATGCCCTCCAAGGAATTTTTTTTTTTTGTCTTCTTGAGACAGGGTCTCCCTGTAGCCCCAGCTGGCCTGAAACTCACTATGTAGTCCAGGCTGGCCTTGAACTCACAGAGATCTGCTTGCCTCTGCCTCCCAAGTGCTGGGATTAAAGGTGTGCACCATGCAGGGCCCAAGGAAGGTTTTGAGAACTGAACAAGGTGGCTATTGAGCAGTCTCTGATACCTCCCAGTCAGTGTCCTAGGGTCCCAGTCAGAGGTAGTTCTGAGACATTCTAGGAGTTTCTGTTTGCTCACACTTGCCTGGGGATCTTCAGGTATTGGGGGTTGTTCAGAGTTTAATATAGGAGAGTAGAAGGAGGACCTCAAAGGCTACAGGAAGCCATATTGCAAGGGCTGCAAAAGTGGAACAAAGGAAAACTGGGTTTTCCTTTGCCAGGCCAAAGCAAACCATTTCTAGATAGATATGGTGTGATCGCTCTTCATCCCACCCACTCTTGATGAACACCATGGTGTAAACAGCATGTCTCAGAGCGGCCTCCCTAGCATTGATCTTATCTGTTTCCTTCTGGTATTTGTTTGTTTATT
>NW_008360326.1:2618311-2643743 GCF_000622305.1 Nannospalax galili
TGGCCTTGAACTCACAGAGATCTGCTGGCCTCTGCCTCCCAAGTGCTGGGATTAAAGGTGTGTGCCACCATGCCTGGCCATCCTTCTGGTATTTTTAAAACACAGCTCCTGTGATGGTTAATTTTGGTTGTCAACTTGATTGAATTAAGAAACATGTAAGGCATTAGTGAGGCACACTTTGGATGTGTTAAGGGTGTTTCCAGAGATTAATTGAAGATGGAAGGCCTGCCCTGAATGTGGATCATCCTATAGGCTGAGGTAAGTAAGGGAAAAGAGAAACCCAGCATTTCCCTCTCCCTGCCTCCTGACCCACCAAGACGTGAACAAGCAACCTCCCATCACAGGCAGGAGATCATACTGCCACCATACCTTCCCTACCAGAATAGACTGAATCCTTTAAACCATAAGTCAAAATAAACCTATCCTCCCTTAAGTTGCTTCAGGTATTTGGCCACAGCAATAAGAAATGCAACTGATAATATAGGTCACAAATTCTGTAACTCTTCTTCTGCTGAGAGGTGAAAGCTGTCTCCCCTCTACTTGAATCTGGGCTTGGGACTCCTTGATGAATGAATACAGTGGAAGAAGTACTGTGCCAACTTCTGGACCCAGTCCTTCAGAATTGGCAGCTCCCACTTCCTGTCTCTTGAGACACTCTTGGAACACAGTCATCATGACGAGAGAAAGCCAAGGCAGCCCATGGAAAGGAAAAGCCCATGTGGAGAGGGGCTGACTCCAAGTCCACAGGCCTGGCCAAGTTCTTGGCCATTGCCAGCATCAGGATGCCAGCCTTTATAGCAGCCATCCTGGACACCCCACCCCCACTCAAGTGCCCCAGCTGGCAGTGCATAGAACAGAGATGAGTTGCTCCACAAAGCCCAACCCAGATTGCAGATTCATGTGCACAGTAAATGAATAGCATCTCTTTTTTAAAAATTATTAAAATTTTATGTGTATGAGTGTATTGCCTGTATGTATGTGAGTGTACCTGTGTCATGCAATGCCTCGGAAGTCAAAAGAGGGTGTCAGACTCCCCTGTAACTGGAGTTAAGGATGGTTCGTAGCCGCCATGTGGATGCTGAGAATCCAACCCGGGTCCTCTGCAAGAGCAGTCAGTGTTCTTAACCACTGAGCCATCTCTCCAGCCCTGGGAATGAATAGTACCTCTTAATCATTAAGTCTCTGGGTGATTTGTTACCACAATAGAAAGGGCCTGGAATTGCTGGCTTTGGGGAGAAAGGCCCTCCAGCCCTACAGATGGTACTGACATTTTCCTTAAAACAGCCCCACCCTGCTAGCCTGTCAAGTCCTCTTTCTCTGGCAAACAAGCAAAGAAACCTCTCGCCTCCCTCTTCTCTGAATGACGATGCTGGGGATCAAGCCCTCCCTTCCCTCCCTTCTCATTGCACTTCTCCATCGCAGTCCTCCCTTCCTCGTTTTGCCTCTTTCTTCTTTCATATTGGCCTCAGTTCCCTACAAGGCCTTCCTCACAACTCCCAATCTCACTACAAGCCTTGGTGGAATCTCAGGGGGGTATGTCTGTGCACATGTGTGTGTGCGTGGGTATGTAGAGATGCACAGAGTGTAGTGTCACTGACGTTGCTAGTAATTAGGGAGCTGATCAATGTGATTACTAAATTTTTATGTGTGAGTCCATTAGAAATCAGCCATTTTTTAACCCTTTCTGTTCCTGCTATTCTGTGTTTAATTTTTCTACAACAGGCATAGACTGGATCACTTTCAAAGTCAATGTTCATGGTTTGCCAGATTTCACATTCTGGTGAATTTCCTTCCAGCTTTTCCTCTGTGTTCAAACATTTGCCGTAAATATAGTTCTGACTCTTTACTTTTCACTGTTCTTTATATTTTATGAATCTCTTTCTCAATAAATATTTCCCAAGCTTAACTTTAAAAAATTATTTGTATTTTATGTGTATAGGTGTTTTGCCTGCATTCACATAAGTGTGCCATGTGTGTGCAATGCCTGTGGAGACAAGAAAAGGGTGTTGGATCCCCTAAAACTGGAGTTACTGACAGTTGTTAGCTACCACATGGGTGCTGAGAACTGAATCCAGGCCTCTGCAAGAATAGCAAGTCCTTCCCCCCAGCCTGATTTTTAATGACTTAAAAATATTTTGTTTGTTTATTTATTTATTTATATTTTTGGTCTTTTGGAGACAGGGTCTCCCTATAGCCCCAGCTGTCCTGGAACTTACTATGTAGACCAGGCTGGCCTTGAACTCACAGAGATCCGCCTGCCTCTGCCTCCCGAGTGCTGGGATTAAAGGCGTGCGCCACCACACCCGGCAAAAAAAAATTATTTATTATTTTTATTTTATGTGTTTGAGTGTTGTGCCTACATGTGTGTAAGTGCACCTGTGTCGTGCAATGCCTGCAGAGGTCAGAAGAGGGCATCCAATCCCCTGGAACTGGAGTTACAGATGGTTGTTACCTGCTATGTGGATGCTGGGAATTGAACCTAGGTCCTCTGCAAGAGCAGCCAGTGCTCTTAACTGCTGAGCCATCTCTCCAGCCTGATTTTTTAATGACTTTGTATTGCTCTAGCATATATAGAGTTTTTCATAGTGTTCTAGCATAAGTAGCATCAATAATTTACTCAGTTATGTACTTTATTCAGCAGAGTTTGACTTTTAGATTGTGATGGACATACATATTTATACACAGGACATATGTGTGTGTATGTCACATCCTTGCACATAAACTTCTTTGAACCTTTACATTTCTTAGTGTTTTTACTTCACTTTAAAAATTTTTAGTATTATTGTTAATTATTATTGTATGTGTATGTGATGCATGTATTAGTGTGGGCAGGCGCACATACTATAGCGTGCATGTGGAGGTCAAAGGACAACTTTTGGGAGTTTGTTCTCTTCCACCATATGAGACCGAGGATTGGACATGTATTTTTTTCAGGCTTACACAGTAAGTACGCTTTCCTGCTGAACCATTTTGTCATCCCCTCTTTGCTTTTCTTGAATCGAGATCTTGCTATATAGTCCAGGCTGGCCTTGAACATGAGATCTTCCTTCTTCAGTCTCAGTAGTGCTGAGATTATAGGCATGCTCCATCATGCTCAACTGCCTCACTTAGAATCTTTATGTATAGTACAAAATTGCAGAACCACCCCTTCAGAATGTCTATTGCCTTCAGGAACCATTTCCTTGTTACCTGCACACCTCTCATCCTTTCGTTCTTAGGGTAGGACCATGGAAAGAAAAGATCAGGAAGATATAGGAAGACATGTATATGGCAGAAAAAAACTCTTAAACTTGGTTTATGAATATCGCAGTGCCATAGGAGATCATTTTTGTTTTCATCTTCACAACCTAATAAGATGAGGAAGGGAGAGAATGAATAGTGGTCACATGGATGGATGTCCTCCACACATGGCCTTGATCAATCCTCAACAGGGCCATGAGTTATGACTCTCTCATGCTACACATGAGAGAAACAGACTCTGAGCAATTATACAACATGTCCAGGGGCAGTCAGCTGGTAAGAATGGAATCCAGAAGTGGGACCAGGATTGTCCAGCTCCAAAGCCAGCAAAATCAGCCCCTGGGCTGACCTCGACCCTTTCCCTATCCATAGCGGGAGGTGGATAGGTTTTGTCCCTCCTTTCCCTTCCTTACTTCCTTGCCTTAAATCATTCTTTTTCTGTTTGAATAGGAGTGAATGAAATGACAACAGAGAACCTCTTTTCAACTGTCATAGGAAATGGAACACCATCCCCCAGAAGTTACTGACCTCATTTCTTTCCCACAAAATGTATCTAGGCAAGTCCTCTGTTCTAGGTCTGAAGCTGATCTTCCCTGGATGACCTGTGGGTCTACTGCTGGGTGAGGGTTTCTTGAGCTGCTGGGAAGTCCCTTTGTAGCGTTCTATTAGCACCTATCTAGGAGTGAAAGCCCTGTCATGTACAATGAGGAGGGGGTAGCCACTGCTGGCCAGGGGGTCAAGCAGATCAAGGACTATTAACAGTGACTGCAATGCCTGTCCTCAGAGTCAGTGTCAGGGAAGGGCCATAGAGGGTAGTCGATGGCAGGGGAACGTGCATATCACTCTGAACCCTGTGTTTAAACCCTAGCTTGATACAGGAGGTTGTTCCTTAATCAGAGCTTTTGTTCAAACCCGCATTCCCTTGGCCACTAAATAACATCTACCCTTCAGGTTTCTTTTGCCTGCTTTGTTCCCTGGGGAGCCACCCCAGATAGACCCATGTGGCTCTGTTTACATGCCTCATTCCATGTGGGTAGCTTCATCTGGGGGTGACATTCAAGCTATTTAAAAACACTAAAGATGAGTCTGGCTCTAGGCCAATCTGTAGGGATAGCTGATTTGGCAGGAGTGGCTCCCAGACCCTCTGTAGGGACAAACATTAACTCTTTAGTTGCTGGCTGGGAGGAGATCTACCCATGCCAGCAGGGAGTAGGTGATCAAGGACACTAGTGAGACCCAGGATAGCACTTATTTCCCAAGGTAGGCAGACGGTTGCCAATATTAAGAACTGGTATGGTTGTTACAGTGCATGCAGGTATGACTGGGCTCTGCCTAGAGGGGAAAAATGGGAATTTGATTTCTCAAGTTCACTCTTATGACTCCTTAAGAGGCACAAGCACTTCTCCACTCACTGCTCCGTGCAGAGCCTAAAACTAGTTTCTGGAGCCATCATATTGCAGCTTGCCAGGATTGGGTTTAATATTACCCAAAGCCTATTCCCAGGGATCCACTGTCTTATCACCATGCCCCAACATTTCCTTCATGGCAGACCCTAGTCAGATTTCCTCAGGGGCATGGAATTGGCTTGTTGAATTTGTTACTTTGGATTAAATTCTACTTGGGAATGTAAGACCTGAAGTTCTCAAGGGCAGTGTGTAGCCCTGTCCATTTAACTCTTCTGCCCAGACAACATCTGGGGATCCAGAAGCTGGCTTTGCCACCCCCCGCTCCCAGCTGCCTATTCTCTCTTATATCCCTTTCCTCCATTGCAAAATGAAGGTTTGGAAAAGCCAGCCTCTCTAGCCCATTCAGTTTCTAAAATGACAATTCTGCTGTTCCCTTTCATTGTGGAATGGTGCAGCATCCACAAAAGTTCAGAAAGTCCTCTGGTTCCAGTGTTGGTACAGTCACTGTCTAGCTTTGTCCCTAAAAGTTGAGTTAGCAGTAGGAGAGTTGTGAGGTTTAAATAAGTTCATCTTGGTAATACATGTAGAACATTTGATCCTTAGTAAACTTGGTAATGTTACATCATCTATTTTTGCTGCCTCTGGTTAACTATAGGTTTTGTGAATGCTGGGATTTTCCCTGGCCTTGATTAATTAATGCCCAAAGCAACCACATCCTAATCCCTGGTTGAGCAACCTGTGAGCAGATGAAAAAACAGAACTGACATCCACTGGCGTTTTCTTCTGAGTGGACTCTGTTCTAGACACCGAACCTGTACTACCTGATCCAATCATCACAGCCTTACTCCTAAGGAAATGGAGGCTGGAAAATATGAAAGCCACACCTCTGATAAATAGTGAGTTCTGGGTTCAGGCCCAGGTCTGTGAGTCTGAATGGCAGATCCAAAACCTACCTCTTAGGTGGATAAAATCAATAAATAAAATTGTCTTCCTTTGGGAAGACAACTCACTGTCCATCCAGGCTCTTCCCAGAGCAGAAAATGAACACTTACAGTTTAGGAAAGGAAGCCACAGGAGAAGAAGTTTTTCTCCCTAAAGCCATCTCCCTCTTCTTCCAAGCCAGGCTTAATGACCCAAACTGTGAGCAAAGATGAAAGAATCTTGTTGATTAAGTCTTCCACCATGGGAAGAAGATGAAGGAAAGAAGAAAGAAAAGAAGAAAGAGGGAGGGGAGGAGAGAATAATCTTTCACAAAGATTTTCTGTTAATAAATTCCATTTTGCCTCTAAAATGTTTGCCAACTATCTAAGCAGGATAAATTTTTCACATACCAGGGCAAACCATTGCTGAAAGGCCTCTCAGGTCTGCCTAACACAGCCTGTTTCCATAACCTTCCAGGAGACAGCCTCTTGTGGATCTTATGGTCTTCTCCCATAAGATCCCTATGGCATGAGGAGGCTCAGGGGATTTAGGTATGCCTCTCTCCTATTTAGAGAGAAGGTGCCCTACAGCCCTGCAGGTTCTCTTCCCTCCTTTCCCCTCCTTTCTCTCTATCCCCTGAACCAGAGGGCAGGAGGCTTGTCTTACGGCTCTCCTGCTTCCACTCCAGGCTCATCTACCTCTGTGCAGCCAGGAATAAGTCTCTTCTACTTCCTTTCTTTCTCTTTTTCCTTCTTATCTTCCTTCCTCCTCCCAACCTTGCTGGTTTGGGAAGGGAGAAGTTCCCAAACTCTTAGTGCATGCTTACTGTTTTTCCAAGCCCCTGCCTTTGTGCACTGATGGCTTCCATACACTTTACTAAGGGTGTACCCATGGCTTTCATTTTCAAAAAGTACACCAATCCTCAGTATGGGGTTTGGAGACAATTCATTTAGTGCCAAGGATTTGTTTGTCTTGCTTTGCTGAATTTGCTTAAAGACCTCTGAGTAGATTTATACCAAGATAATCAGGATCTGGGAACTTCTGAAGCCATTGGGGGGATATCTGAATGAGAAAGATAAGTCTTTGTCAACTGGTTTTGCCGAACTGGAGAGCAGATGTGGATCTAGTTAATACTGAAATGAGGCCACGGGACTGGTTGTCTTCTCCCTCATTGGGGAGCACCTTTTTATTTCCAGCTCAGTTTCTCTGTTCTTGGTATGGAGATGGACTGATTTTATCCACGTGCTCCTCACCTAACCTGACGAGGATAGTGCACCTAACACTGAGGCTTCTTTCTGAAAGAGGCACATTGATTTTCTCATGGCCCAGCATTGGGGTGGAATAAGTGTTCTTTATTTTTTCTTGATTGTCCTTCTAGTGTACATTGAATACTTTCTGAGAGCCTGTTGATTTCTTATTCTTCTATTTTAAATAATTTTATTACATGTTATCAGTTTATTTTCTGCATATGGGGTGGGGGTGATGCATGCGTACCACAGCATATGTGTGGAGGTCAGAGGACAACTTAGAGGACTTAGTTTTCTCTTTCCACCATGTGGATGGAACTCAGGGATTGAACTCAGGTCATCAGGATTGGCAAAAAGTACCTTTACCCTCCTGAGCCATCTCGCTGTCCCCCATAGTGATTTCTTATCCTACAAGATTATAGAATCAGAGTCTTTGAGTAGCCAAGACCACTCTAGAGTTACACTACCCAGGGCTTAGTCTCCATTCAAGATAATCTTTCTCCCTTCTCTCCTTCCACAGCTATTTATTGGCACTTACATGGTGCTGGATGCTAAGGTGTACTGATAAATAAGAAAGATTCTTGCCTTTGTGGAACTTATTGTTTAGTGAAAGAGAGATGCAAAGCATCAATATGGTTCAGGTGGTATATGGAGCACATACAGCGAGAGCTAGCTTTAATATTTTCTGACATCATGTTTTATCTTTTACAATTAAAAGCTTCCATTCTAGCATAATTTATTTGATGTCATAATACAACCTCTAGCAATTATTTTTATTTAAAACAGCACATGTATATAATATAATTATAGTAACATAATAAGGTAATATTTGTTTATAACAAATTATAGTTGTCAATATAATGCTTAAAATGGCAAATGATTAGAAGTATCCCAGAAGTCTGTCAATGAGGTATTGGCTTAAATACAATATGATATATCCACATGATGGAATTCTTTACAGCTATAAAAACAGAAACACAAAAATGATGATGCTAAAAGAAAACAGGAAGGTAAAGAGAAGGGAGTTCAGTATGTTATTATTTTGTAAACAAAAGGAAGCCAATGGCTAGAGAGATGGCTCAGTGGGTTAAGAGCACTGGCTGTTCTTGCGGAGGAACCAGGCAGGTTTGGTTCCCAGCATTCACATGGTGACTAACAACCATCCGTAACTCTAGTTCCAGGGATTCCAACCCACTCTTCTGACTTCCACAGGCATTGCACAGCACGGGTACATTTATATGCATGCATACTCATACACATAAAATAAAAATAATGAATAAATTTTTTAAAAAAGAAAGAAAAGGAAACCAGACATGGTTGTGGAGGTAATCCCAGCACTCAGGTGAGGAAGGCAAGAGGGTCAAAAGTTCAAGGTCATTTTCAGCTGTATAGTGAGTTGGAGGCCAGCTTCGGCTACAGGAGACTCTGTCTCTGAGAGGGGAAAAAAAGGAAAAAGGAAAGGAAGGGAGGAAGGGAGGGAGGGAAGAAAGAGAGAGGGAGAGTGAAAGGGAGGGAGAAAGGGAGGGATGACCAAGGGAGGGAAGGAGGGATAAAAGAGACTGCTGTGCATGTATGTGAGTGTTCATGTATGTATGTGTGCAGTTAATGTTTATGCTCAGAATATCTTTGGAAGGTTACAAGAGAAATGAACTGGGAGACCAGGAAATAAGAGTTGAAAACAAACTTTCATGAATGCAGGTCAGAGAACAACTTTTGGGGGTCGATTCTCTCCATGAATTTCAATTATTAACTCAGGCTGCTAGGCTTTCTGCTTACCAACCAGGCCATCTCACCAGCTCTTCTTCACTTTGATACAACTTTTTTTTCAGTAGAAGGAAGAGTTTATTTGGCTTATGGTTCCAGAGGGATAAGAGACCTATTATGGTGGGGAGGAACGGCAGGAGGCTGAGAGCTAACATCTTTAAGCAGGCACAGGCAGCAAAGAGCTGACTTAACTTTTAAAGAGAACAACAGGGAGAGATGAGGACAGAGGCAAACTGAAGTGTATGTGCCCTTGATGGGGTGGGAGTAGCCATGTACTTTTTGACATTATTCATATGGGATGATATTGCCAGTTTCAACATTGCCAGTCCTTCAAGTTCAAGAGATGAAATCACGTTTGAGAAAGCATCCAACTTAAACATATTGGCTTAAAGTTTAAAACATAGACGCCATCAAGCTAAATGAAGTAGACGTCCTGTCTGAACCTGACAACTTGACAGGAAGCTACGGTCATTACTTAGGAAAGAGAAAATGAAAGCCACTTAGATCAGAGGTGACAATTGGATGGCAGGGCAAGAGCAGATGGAAAAGACAGAGACTGGATGTGTGTGGTGAAGTGAATCGTGGAATATGATGACTATTGGATAATCGTGGAATATGATGACTATTGGATACAAAGGAAAAAAGATGGAAGAAGGCTGAAGTTTTTGATCCTGAGAGGTTTGTAGGATGGAGTGACTTAAAGACAAAGGACAGGAGACTGACTCTGATATCAATGAAACCTCAATTTTTGCCTCACTGCCACCATTTGTAGTAATTTTTGTTTGTTTGTTCTTTGAGATAGGGTCTCACTATGTAGCACTGGCTAACCTGGAACTTGCTATGTAGACCAGGCTGGCCTTGAAGTCATAGAGATACACCTGCCTCTGCCTCTCAAGTGCTAGGATTAAAGGTGTATGCCACTATGCCTACTGCAGTAATTTCTTATAATCATGAACTGCTGATGATAGCTTTTACCTTAGGAAGTACATGCCAATCAACATAATGCATATATTGTGCTTAAAGAAATAGTCTGTGCTTTCAGTGCTGGGTTTTGAGTCCAGGGCCTCGAGTAAGTACTCAACCACTGAGCTACAATGCCAGTCCTTAAAATGCTAGTTGTTAAAGACATTTGCTATGTTTTAGTCACCAGTATCCATTTCCTATTTAACAACCTGGTGAAGCTCACTCTACCTCCAAGAAGCCAGTGGGTGAATCCATCTCCTCGGCAACAGTACCAGTTTCAGGAGTGGTCATTTGATCATTTCCTGATCAGTAATAGCCCATAAGAGTTAATCTGGCACAGCCATTAAAACTGAACTAGAGGCTGGAAAGTTGGCTCAGTGCTTAGCACTGGCTGCTCTTGTGGAGAACCCAGGCTCAGTTCCCAGCACCCACATGACAGCTGACAACCATACACAACTCTAGTTCCAGGGAGTCAAACACCCTCTTCTGACCTTCCCAGGCAATGCATGACATGGGTGCATTTACATATATGCAGACAATATACTCATACACATAAAATAAAAATTATAAATAAAAAAGACATTTAAAATACTGAGGAGAACAGATTTGAGATAAAGCCAACAAAGTTACAGAGCTAAGTGATGAGGTGAGAAAAATCAGGGCCTAATCAAAGAATTAATGTCTGTGCCTTAAGTTTTCAGTGGACTCTTGAATCATATTCCCCTTTTCTTCAATAAGTGCATTTCAACAAACAAATGGCAAGCATCTATAGATAGGAAACTGCTAATCAGGTAATTTGTGTCACTGTGATCAAATGCTTGACAGAAACATCGTAAAGGAGGAAAATATATTTTGGCTCATGGTTCTAGAGGGTTTCAGTTTATTATGGTGGAGAAGGCGTGGCAGAGCAGCTCAGTCCTTGTTTGCAGGAACAAGTGGTGGAGATTAGTTCTAAGGTGATAGACTGGGAGACCAAGAGGATGCAGGAACCTTCAAAGACCTGCTTCTAGTGACCTACCAACTGGACCCACCTTCTGAAGGTTCTACAGTCTCCCAAAACAACTCCACCAACCAAGGAACAAGCGTGTGTAGTGTTCCTGGACCTGTGGGGGCCATTCCATATTCAAATAACACCAATGTCACGGTTGCTTTAACTGTCATCTTGACATAGCCTAGAGTCATCTGAGAGAAAAGCCTCAATTGAGGAACCGTGTAGATCAGATTGACCTGTGGGCATGTCTTGAGGGATTATCTTGATTGTTACTGATGAAGGAGGACCCAGTGCACTATGGGTGGTTCCATCCCTAGGCAGGTGGTCATGAACTGTGTAAGAAAGCTAGCTGAGGGTATGTCAGCCTGAACGCCAGCTAGCAAGCAGCGCCCTCCAGCCCTCCATGGTTCCTGCTGTACTTCTGTGGCTATGAAGTGAGTTCCTTAGTTAGGTATAATGCTGTGTAGAATAGCAAGCAGGCCTATCTTCAAGTTTTTGCCTTGAGCTGTTGCCTTGACTTCCCTCAGACTGATGGACTGTGACCTGGAGTTGTAAACTGATTAAACCCTTTCTTTACCTAAGTTGCTTTTGATCCACAACAAACAGAGCTGTAACTAGAATGCTCAGTACCCAGTGTCTAGTGTCCTGGTTTCCTGAGACTCTCCAGCTTCTTAATTTCCTTGGAGACCCTGTGGATAGGTGGTAGTGAGGCTGTTAACAGCTGAGAAGTGTCAGTTCCTGCCTGCAGCAGCTCTCCAGCAGCATGGTGAGATGCTTCCATATTAGTGAAAACTTAGACACAGGTGTGAGCCAAGGTGAAAAAGAAGGAGACAAAGTTTGTGGAGAGATGGGCAGGAGCGAGACTGGAGGGGGGAAGTAAGGACAAAGGGAAATTGGTGTTGTTTCTAGATTCCAGAGCTCCACTGGGAGGCCTGGGATTCCATGGCATGTGGGTCACTGCCGGGGCTTCAGCGGCCAGCATCACATAGACCCATGAGCATTGAAACAGCAGCCTTCAGCATGGGCTCCTGCAGAGAACTGCCAAAGGGCTGAAGCTGCTTATGCAGGAGAAGGCGAGGCCTCACAGGAGCCTGAAACTGTTCTCTGAATGACACTCTGGCAAGGAGGGAGGGAGGGAGGGAGGGAGAGAGAGAGAGAGAGAGAGAGAAAGAGAAGAGAAGAGGAGAGAGAGGAGAGAGAGAGAGGAGAGAGGAGAGAGGAGAGAGGAGAGAGGAAATTATCTTCAGTTTCAAATGGTGCCAAAAAACTCAATTTCCCGAGAAGAGAGAGAGAGAGAGAGAGAGAGAGAGAGAGAGAGAGAGACTGTCTTCCTGTGGAAATGGTCAGAATGGGGCCCAGGTCTTACTCATCTCAGCACTTTTCTGAAATACTGACCTAGCATACAGAAAGAGCTAGAAAAAAAATATTTTATTGTCGTTGTTTGGTTTGGTTTGATTGTTTTTTGAGGCAGAATTTCATATAGCTCAAGCTGGCTACAAACTTGTTATGTAGCTGAGGGTGACTTTGAACTCCTGATCCTCCTGTCTCCATTTCCCAAGGAGTGGGATTTACATGCATGTGCCCCCCCCATGCCCAACTTCTGTGTTTTGCTTTTTGTCACTGTTGAGGCTACTTATTTTGGAATATTTTCCGTGTCACAGCTTCTAATGGGCTGACCCATCTCGTCTTCACTCTCCTCCCAATTAGGTACCTGACAGAAATCCTTGTGTCTCATTTGGGTTCAGTGGGGCAAGAGGAAAGGCATTGCCATGCCATGCCTCAGGTTCCTTTTGGCAGAAAGGAATTTCCATCTGCCCTTAAGAGAAAAGGAGAAAAAAGTGACTACCAAAATGATTGACTTGGAAGATGTAAACATGTCTTGGGACAATTAAAGAGCTGGCTTGTAACATGCATCGCACCATCAGTTAGCAAATAAGTGCACTCTTGAACAGCTCAAATCGATTCATTCATTCATTCATTCATTCATTCATTCAGTGAACATTCAGCAATTACTCTAAGCCAGGTACTGTGTTGTGCATCAGAGATATAAAGCTGGTCAAAAAATATTTTATTTCTTCACAGGAGAGGCAGAGAAGAGCCTAGATTATTTGTTGTACCATTGGATGGTATATTGCATTCAAGAATTAAGTCAAGTGCTGTGGTCCCCAGCAGAGGAGCACCTTCTGTGATCTTGTTTTTTCTATGTATGGGATATGAAAGCTTGAGAGGTTTGTAGGATGGAGTGATGTAAAGACAAAATGATTTAAGGACAGCTCTGACGTCAAGGAGATCTATTTTTACCTCATTGCCCCCATTTGCAGTACTTTTTATAATCCTGAAGTGGATGATAGTACCTACCTTATGAGGTACATGCTAATAGGAAGCTAAGGAGGCTGTGATATGCCTGTTGTTGGTTTTACCTTGAGAAGGAACTTGGGTGTAGATTGAGCTCCAGAGCAAATGCAGAGAGGTGGTCCTACAACCAAGTACAATGGGGTCAACTCTGGGTGAGCGAAAAGCTTAAAACAAACAAAGCCAAGATATAAAATAACAGAGACAGATTTATTACCTGTCACATGTAAGGGAAACATGGGGCTTATCCCAAAGCACTGCCCTTCTTGAACAAGGGAAGCAATGGTGATTTTATTTGGGGGGGGGGGAGCTATAGATTCTCAGATGGAAAGCGTTTTGGGGGTGGCCATATTCCTTGGCATGTTCACTTAACTTAAATATAATACTTAAGGTATTATAACTTTCTGATCATGCAAAGTTTAAGGTCATATTAGGAAGGAAAGATGGTGAGCATCTTTGGAGGCATGCTTAATTCAAAGGCATGAAGTCTACTGTTGTATAGGTTAAAATGATGGAGAGGAACTTTTGAGTATGCTCAGCTTACATCATAAAGATGGCAGACAGGAGCACCTCTGGGCAGGCTCAGCTTTCCATTATAAGGTTTTAAATGAAAAAAAAAAAAAAGAAAAGACACTTTGAAGATGTGTTATTATAGGAGTTCACTTCTCACAGTGCCTGCTTAGATCAGCAACTAATATTTCTTAACCCTCAGTATGCATTATAATTAGGACCAAGTGAATAGATTTTTAAATAAAAGAAGAGAACCCTGATCTTGACCCCAGGAATTCTGATTATTAGGTTTGGGATACAACCTCATATCTGCATTTTTAGGCAGTACCTTGGTTGGTAGGTCATGCTTTGAAAAAGACTAAAGTAACTGAGAACTCTGATATACTAGCACTTACATTCTGTGCTTTGAGTTAGAAGTGCTCACAATGGATCCTGGAGTTTGGCTGATCTCATAAGGTATAGGTTGTGACCTTTTCTCTATGGGATCAGCTAGCAGTAATTGGAAAACATCTGTTTGATAGAAATTATATGAATTTATGAATTGTCTTGATTCAGATGTATTAGAAGAAGTCTGAAACTACAGTGTAGATACCAAATAGCTTCAGGTCATAGAAACATCTGAAAAATTAGAAAGCACTCTAATAACTAAACTGATATAATTCTCAAACTGAAAATATGTAATTGTATTTTAGTGTATAAATTTGCAATCCTATAATTTTTGAATATTATTTACTGGCAAACCTGTATGGCCAAGCTTCAGTGATAATGTGAAATTTGTCCCTGTTGCTATAAAGTGAGTCTGGCATTCATTCCCTTTCCAAATTCTCCAACCTACACAAAGTTTTTCAATGTAATCATGTTATTTCTTAAGGAAAGCAATGCTAATAAAATATTTTTTTAATTAAAAAAAAACTAAAGGGATGGAGTTGGCTCTCAGCAACATAGAACATTTGCTTGGCATGCGTGAGGCCTGGGTTTGAGCCACAACACCACAAAACAACCACGAACACCTAAATGTCTTAAGACAGCAATGAAAAGTATTGGTAAGAGCATGGGCTCTGAAGCCAGTTTACTGAGTTTTCAAATTGGAACTTGTTCACTTATGCCAGTCAGACCTTGGACCAGTTACTTTACCTCTTCATGCTTCAGTTTCCATATATGATAAGGAGATTGGTTATAACCTGTTTTAAGGGGTGTTACAGGATTCAAATGAGTTAAGATGTGTAATAAACACTTAACATGGTGCCGATACCTATGAACAAGAAATAGTGCCTGTTGTTAACAAAACTGAGTGCACAAAAAGATGCCTGACAGCTAGATTCCAAGACAGAATGGAAAACTAGGAAGGTGGGTGTCAGTACTGACCCTTGAAGTTTCCATGGGTGAGTAGTTTTGGTGTTAGAGGATTGAGTGTTAATAATCTCTAGGGACAGGAAACAAGTCTGGAGCCAGTGAGAGATGATTTGGAGGAACTATAATATTAACATTAAAGCAAGGACACTGGAAGGACAGTAATGTCCTCTAAAGAAGTTATAGGGTATAAAAAGCCTGTGTCATGGGGCATGGTAGCGCATGACTTTAATCCCAACATTCTGGAGGTGGAGGTAGGCAGGTCCCAGCTGGTCTACATAGTAAGTCCCAGGCTAGCTAGGGCTATGGGGGAGACCCTGAAAGAGACCCCCTCCAACAAAAATAGAGCCCATTTCTATTCAGTTAGACAGAAAAATAAGAAGGAAGCTTGTTTGTTTTGAACTGAGCTCTAGCTTGGGAGAGGGAAGTATCTCCCTTAAGAATTCAAAAACATGTGCATGAACTTTTGGTGTACTTGGGTTTGAATAAATAGTTCTTGTGCAACCTAGAAATCCCTAGGCTAAAAAATAACATAAAATTTGGTCAGGACCAATTATACCATATTAGAAACAAACCTTTTGATTCCAATAGTTTTCTCTAGATGAAAGCTCTGCTGAGAAGGGCTCCCAATCTTAAATCGTACAAGACACAAGGAAAAAAATATGAGCAAACCTGCAAGACCAACAAACAACAGGATTAGACCTTCCAGAATCTTAGATCATAGAGCCATCATAGAAGACCATGAATTAGGTAGGTAAAAATGTCTAATGACATAAAACAGAAAAGTTTAAAAACAGAAAAGTCTAGAAAATAAGTAAAATCTGACAGACTTTAAACAAGTAGTATATTTTCTTTTCTTTTCTTTTTCTTTATTTCTTTTCTTTCCTTTTTTTTTCTTTTTTGGTCTTTTTGAGACAGGGTCTCCCTCTAGCCCCAGCTGACCTGGAACTCGCTATGTAAACCAGGCTGGCCTTGAACTGACAGAGATCCACCTGCCTCTGCTTCTGCCTCCCAAGTGCTGGGACTAAAGGTGCGCACCACCACGCCTGACTTAAATAGTATATTTTCTTAGAAAAAAAAGTTCACTAAAATTTGGAACTCTATGAACAAAATAAATAGCATATTAGATATAGCTGAGGAAGAACTAGAAAAATTGGAGATCAAACTAAAGAATTATCTGGGTAGAAACTAGATGAAAATTGAATGAGACATTAGAAGATAGGGAGAAAAAGGTGCAAACATCTGACATACCTAAGAGAAGTTTCAGAAGAGAAGAGAGAGAGACCAAGGTGAGGCAATGTTTGAAGAAAAGGTGACTAAAATTAATAAACATGTAATAAGAATGTTTTTGTTCAGAAATCACAGTAAATCCCACACTAGAAAAATAAAACCAATCTTTTAGATATATCACAGTAAAAGTGCAGAATTCCAAGGAGGAGAAGCTTTATAATAGAGAATGGAGAGAAAAGAACCAGATCCATTTCAATGGTAGATATGTGGGAGAAGCCATGAAGACCATGAGAGCGTATAGTCCCTGGACCTGAAACTCAGGAGGTGAGCCTGCATAATCAGGAATCCACGGTGGACTGAACATGAGGCAGAGGAGCCAGGCTCCTGTAACCCCAACACTCTGCAGACAGAGACGTGAGCATCAAGACTCTTAGATTGGCTTGGACTGCATAGTGAGACCCTATCTCAAAACAGAGGGCTGGGGATAAAGTCCAGTGGTAGACTGCCTAGCACGCCTAAGACCCTGGGTTCAACCCCTAGCACTGGAAAGTAAGATTTTGACCTGCTACAGAAGGCTGCTAGGAACTCTTGAATTGTTGCAAGAGTACATAGGAGACAAGATAAATAGGCTTGTTAACTAAAAAGAATTTTCCAAAGGATTGTTTTGCAGTGACTGTGGTGTGGAAGTGAACCTATTCTGGGACTCTTTGTTCTCAACTTCAAACTGCTGGTTTGTTTTGTTTAGCTTTTGTTTCTTTCTTCATCATCTTTTCTAATAGCACAGAGAAGCTTTGCAGCGATCTGATGCGCTCTGAGATATATGTTAAATCAATTTTGAGCAAACGCTTACTGTTGCACTCTGGATGAACCAACCTATTTGTAGCGTTGACATCTTTGGATGGAAATGGAATATAACACCCCACTTCTTTTTCACTCTTTATTATTCAGAGCAGACTGATCCTATGTACCCAGACTGAGCCAAACAAGAGCATTCTCTGGTTGTGAGGATGTCCCTGAAATTCTGTCTTTATAGGCAGGTTGGTGTTTTTATGTAGTCTTAGTTTTGTGAGCTGTTATTGATGAATGGAAAGTTGTATGACGTTTGCCCAAGAAACTTTAATGAAGAGTCACGCACAGCTTGCTATTAGCAAAGTACCGAGGTGACTGGATACCACTCAACTCATCCCATAAGCTTTTGTCTTACTTGCCTGTGACCCGAGGACACACCTGGTTCAAGGAGCATCAAGGAGAGCTTGCTCTTTCAAAACATCTTCATTCAGTGATGACTATGAAACAGTCAGGGTACATACACAAAGTGCCAGGAACACGAAGTACTCCAGATGGGGCCCCTGCCCTCTGGCACATAGAATCTAGTGTGAGATACAGAGAAGTCATGATATAGTTTGTAAGCATTATATAATGGAGCTGGCATGTATGTAACAATGGAGAAACTTAATAGTTAAGACCTGAGAGGAAGGAATATGTAAGAGTAGCTGAAGGAAGGCTGAAGCCAAGGGTCAGTGAAGCAAGGCTGAAGTGTACATCGTTCCATTTTTATTGAGCACAATATTGAAAGGTGAACAGTGAGGAATGTTGCAGGCAAGTCAGCAGGCGCCAGGCTCACATTTGTATAGTTCATCCTTGCAGGGAAGGCGGGAGGCAGCTGGTCACATTGTGTCCTTGTCAGGAAGCAGAAAGTGATGAATGCTAGTGCTCAACTTACTTTCTTCTTATTCAGTCCAACACCCCAGTCCATGGAATGGGGCCCCTCACTTTTAAGGGTGAGTCTTCCCACCTCAGTTAACACAATAAAGGTTTTGTCTCCTAGGTGACTCTAGATACTGTCAGCTATCACAGCTGAAATCAGCAATGATTTTATCTTTGAACTTATGTTTAGTAAGTGAAGCTGATGGGATGATGGAATATGTTTGTGACCAAAGGAGGCATGTACAAAGGTGTACTATGTCCTTGCTGCCCTATCCACACAGAGTATCTAGTAGATACACTATGTTTGCAGTCCAATGAGACTCAAATGGGTACAACGTAAGCATGTTTCGGACTCTGGTGACTTTGAGTTTCACTGAATACTGGGATTTCATATTCCTGCTTCCAGTCAACATGATTGACTAAGTCCATTCTGAAAGGCCTTCTTGCTGTTCAAATCAGAACTCGTTCCAAATGCAGAAGGGGCTTCTAAGACACAGTGTGATCAAGGATGCTTTCTTAGGCTTGTTACTTCTTGTTTTAACTATACTGAAAATGGAGCTTAGAAGGAAAGGGAGGTATCTGGCCTTTATTAACACGGATAGTTCGTTTGTTAAGGTAGACCTTGTCAGCAGAATGAGCAGATCTCAGAAACTGAGTTAGTTTTGTGTAATGATTCTACATTTTGGTAAGAAGAAAATACCACAAAGTACACATTTTGTAACTCAGTGATCCTTCTGCTTATGAGTTAATGTTCTTAGATTTTAATTTAAAACTGGCATTGCACGTTAAAAACAGTAAAATTAATGCTAATAATTTAAAGTTTAGTTTTTTTTTTGTATTGCTTGAACTTGAACCCAGTTCAAGCATGCCAGAAAAGTGCTCTAAAACAGAGTTATAGTCCCTAAAGTACACATTTTGTAACTCAGTGATCCTTTTGCTTATGAGTTAATGTTCTTAGATTTTAATTTAAAACTGGAATTGCACGTTAAAAACAGTAAAATTAATGCTAATAATTTAAAGTTTAGTTTTTTTTTTGTATTGCTTGAACTTGAACCCAGTTCAAGCATGCCAGAAAAGTGCTCTAAAACAGAGTTATAGTCCCAGTCCATAAAGTTTTAATGTTTCTCCACTTTAAAGGATATCTAGTCACAAATGAAAGACCCAGGCTAGTAGGAAGGCAACATGGCTCAGCCGTATGGAGGACAGGTTAGCGGTATCTTATAAAGTCTCAGCATACCATCCAGCAGTCTCACTCCTAGTTATATAATCAAATGAGTATAGAAACTTCTAGCCACATAAAAACCTGCCTTTGACTGTTTCTGGCAGCACTATTTATACTTGCTGAAATTTAAATGTGACCAAGTTGTTCTTTAGCGTATCCATTTACAAATGGATAAACAAATTGTTCCGTCCATGCAATGGATGCTATTTAACAATAAAAAAATGCTACCAAGCCATGAGAAGACTTGGGGGAACTTTAAATATGTATCGCTTAGTCAAAAACAACAGACTTTAAAGGCCTGTTTAACCTACTGTGTGATTCCAACTATCTGTCCTTCCAGAAAAGGCAACACTGTGGAGTCAGTGAAAATAAAATCAGTAGTTGCCAGCAATGTGGGGTAGTAGAAGGGAGGGGCATAGCTAGGTGGAGCACAGCAGAACTTCAGAGCAGTGCAACTGTTCTATATGATACTGTAATGATGGATACATGACCCTATGTGTTTGTCAAAGTCCTTAGAATATACAACACAAAAAGAGACCATTTAACACAGTAAGACTATAACATTAGCTAGCCCTGACTCTGCTCTTGCCAAGACAAGAGACTGAAATGTGTCTGCCTCCAAGAGACTCTTGTTCAACTTTTACTAAAATTATAGAAAGATTTAAAACAATGAACCTGAACTTTAGTAACATAGCTGAAACAATTTTCAGTGGAGGTAGCAGCTGCCAAGGGAGAAGGGATTTCATGTAGTGAGTGTTCTGTGGTTGAAGACTTATCTCCATAGTAAAGAAAACTTCACATTTTTTAAGGGGCTGAGAAGCTACTGGAAGTTTGGTTTTCCTGACTGAAACCAGATGTAAACCAAGGATCTGGGAATCTTCACACTCTCCTGAGATTTGACTAGGATGCACTGTTGAAAGATGGGCAGTATTCAGTTATACATGGGACTGTCTAAGACAGGCTTCCTCATGGAGATCCCTGGTAACACCTCTTGCTAAGAGCAAGAGTCCCTGGTAAAGCTTACTGGGTATGACAGCAGGCTTGACTCAGTTCAGTACTTCTGTTATTCTCATGAGAATTTCATGAAGCCTTCTTTCATGAAGTCAGGACTAATTTCCCAAGTGCAGGTCCCTTAAGTGGGGAAGCATATTTCACGGACTTTATGAATTTTGATTGTTGGCACTTGTGTACTCTGGGTTTCCCAAAAGCAGGAATCAGTCAGTCAGAGCAAACCCTGGAAGTTTTATGAGTAAAGCTAACCCAGAAGCTGTGGACCTACTCTGTATGAAAGATGGCCCCACTGCCAAGGATGTCACTGATGAGAAATGGGACCTGTGACCTGGTGCCAGGCTCTGTCACTGATGCCATGGTATTCTGTCCTTTTGAGTATTTGACAAGTGGAATGAAATTGTGCGGAGTGTATTGGGCTATTCATATCACTCCAGAACCAGTATTTTCTTAAGTTACATTTGAAACAAACTTAAGTCAGACTTTCTGTGATGAACTGACTGGAAAGGTTATGGACATTTTCAGGGAAATTTGTGGCCACTTTGTTTAGTAATCAGACTTCTAAATTTTGCACAGTACTTTGTTCACCCCAAAAGATTGAAGGTTTTAAATGCCTTGATTGCCAGAGTGCTCCGTTCAATGATAACAATTCTGCTTTTACTAATCTTACTAAGAAACAGCAACAACAGTGATGTTGATTAAGAGCGATGAAGGGAAAATATAAAAACAGCACACATCTAAAGTGGTGGGGCTGTCCAGATGTGGGTCCCTGGTTTATATAAGCACTGCTTTGCAGTTTCAGAAGGCCCTAGCAGTGATAAAAGCCCATGTAATGACAGTGTAATAATTTGGAATTTAATCCATTATTATATCAAAGATTTAGATAGCTTCACCAATATTCTCTATGTTTAGCAGTTTGATATAGGTTGGCTTTTAATTGTCACCCAAAGGTCCACCTGGCAAAGACTTGGTCCCCAGCATGGTACCACTAAGAGATGCTAGAACCTTTATGTGATGGGGTCTAGTGAAAGTGGTGCCTTAAGATCACTGGGTATTGCTCTCCCTCCCTCTCCCTCTCTGTCTCCCTCTCCCCCCCCTTTCCCCATGGTGAAGTGAGTAATTTCACTCTGCCCATATTCATACCATGATGCCTCACCATAGGCTCAAATCGATGGGGTCAACTGATCATGGCCTGAAATCTCTGAATCAATCTTTCTCTTTAAATATTCGTTACTTCAGATATTTGTTACAGTGACAACTGACTGGCATAGTATTCAATGCCATTCTTGCTGTGAAACTGAAGTACATATAGAAAAATAATTTTACTATGAAGCTGTATAATACTCATTAAAACAACTCAATTTCGGGCTGCTGAGATGGCTCAGTGGGTAAGGGTGCTTGCTGCTAAGCCAGATGACCTGAGTTCAATCCCCAGGACTCACATGGTGGAAAAGGAGAACTGACTCTTGCAGATTGTCCTCTATGCTGTGGTATGTGCAAGTGTACACACACACACACACACACACACACACACACACATACACATCATAATGTAATTAAAAATTTTTTTAATGCAATCTGAGTTAAGCACACTGTAATAGTTCTCCAAGTATCATCTGAATTCCTCATAGTCAAAGCTTTTGTCCTTGTTAGGTGTTGGCCTGAATCAATCATCTTGGGATTATTAAAAAGTTGCTGCCAGAACTGACATCTGGTTACCACCACTTCCTACAATATGCTTTCCATTAATGATACTGAAATCCATTCTTACTTCATGCAGATGGTCTTTGCAACATCAGTTAGGTCTTTCTTCCAATCAAGTCCTTTTAAGAAACCCAACTCCAGTTACTCATTTTGTGCATTACTCTTTCTGTGATTTTTTGTTTGTTTATTTGTTTTTGTTTTGAGACAGGGTCTCATGTAGCTCAGCCTGGCCTTGAACTTGTTGTGTAGTGAAGCTGGCCTTGAACCCTTGATCTTCTTGCTTCCACCTCCTGTGCTGGTATTATAGGTGTGTCCCACTACTCCCAGCTTTGTGCAGTACTATTTTAAGATTATTGCTCTCTATACCTGTAGTCATCTCACTGATTTCTTCCCTCCCCATGGTGTCTCTCTGAGTACCAAAATGAATAGGTACACTGTTACACAGTAGCTTTTCATAATAATCTTACACTACAGGTGAGAAGGGAGGATGTCCCCCTGGACTGAATTTTCTTTTAAGGGTGTGAAAATTCAGTCACCTTTTTTTGTCATGGGTTCTTCTAGGAGATAGTGATAAAAATACTTTCCTTAGAGCTGATTAGCAGGGAGAACCCACAGAGAGCCACAAACTGAGATTAGGGTCTGCTGGCTGGACCATATGGAAACCATGTGCCACTCTGAGCACCTCAAAATGAGATCAGCTCCTAATAAGGATCATATCTTTACTAACTTGCCAAGCAGTACTCTAAAAGGGTTTTATCACTAAATTTGCTAAGCAGGGAAATTTAACATAAAAGTTGTATTGGACTTAGTAAATCAAATCTGCTTGGCTGACTGACCGTATTTTAGCTGTTAGAGCCATTTCTTTACATTAAGAGGATACTTAGAGACTGGGCATGATGTAACATGCCTGTAATCTGAGCATTCATGAGGCTGAAGCAGGAGGATTACCTCGAGCTGGAGACTAACATGCTTTGCGTAGTGAGTTCAAGCAAAGCCTGGGATACACAGTTAGATCTTGTCTCAAAAAAGAAAGCAAAAAAGAAAGGAAGGAAGGAAGGAAGGAAGGAAGGAAGGAAGGAAGGAAGGAAGGAAGGAAAGAAAAAGGGAAGGGGAGGAGGAAGAGGAGGAGGAAGAGGAAGAGGAGAAGGAAGAGGAGGAGGGGGTAAAGGCACTTGCCACAGAGCCTGATAACCTGAGTTTGATCCCCAGGACTTACATGGTAGAAAGAAAGACTCCTGAAAGTTGTCCTCTGACCCCCACACATGTGTCATGCTAGATTTTAAAAACTGAAAGAAAGGGAAGAGTATACTGTGAACTTTTCCACCTTGTGGGTTTGCTGTGTGTTCTGACTCTGTCCCTTTCTGTGGTCCCCACTTCACCTGGTATTCACAGGGTCAGATGACTCACTGCTGGAATGAGAAACACAACAGGAAGCAGAATAGACGAATGAATGAGTGTGTGAATGAATGAATGAATGAATAAAGCATAACATACACAACTTCAAAATGATCAGTGGGAAGTGAATAGCAATACAGGTTTTTAAAGCTATACTTGAAAATACTGGGGGATTTGAGCGACTAAGAGAATGGCAAAGTTAAATCAATCTTTTTATTTTAATTGTATAAGTGTATTGCTTACATATGTGTAATTGCACCTGTGTTGTGCAGTGCCCACAGAGGATAGAAGAGTATATCAGATCTCCTAGAACTGGAGTTGGGGACAGTTGTTAGCTACCATGTGGGTGCTGGGATTTGAACCTGAGTCTTCTGTTAAGAACAGTCAGTGCTCTTAACCGCTGAGCTATCTCTCTAGCCCCCTCACAATTATTTTTAAAAAATAATTTCGGAGTCACTAACCCTAAACCCATGTTTATAAATTAAATATTAATTTTTTGGTATTTCTCAATATAAACTACTTGGTTCAAAATCAAGGGGCTGAAACATTGTTTTGACTTTTGTTTTAAGTATATCATTGATTGAAATTTCTTCAATAGGGGTTGGGGGAGATGACCCAGTGGGTAAAGTGTACAAGCCTGAGAATCTGAGTTCTCAGCTCCAGCATCCACATAAAAGTTGGGTGAAATGGCATGCATCTATAAACCCAGTTTTAGGGGAGTGGAGACAGGAGAATCCCAGGGGTCCACTGGCTGGTTAGGCTAGGCAAAACATCAAACTCCAGGTTTAGTGAGACACCCCATCTCAGAAAATAAGATGGAGAGCTGGCTAGATGGCTCAGCAGATACAAGCACTTGCTGTACATGCTGGTGACCCAAGTTTGATTCCTGGAGCCCATGTAAAGGTAATGGAGAGAATCAACTCCACAAAGTTGCCCTGTGACCTCCACATGCAGGTCATGGCACACATGCCCTCTTGTCTCCACATATCACACTAATAATAAATTAAAATTAAAAATTTTAAGGTGGAGAGCAAGAGAGGAAGATACCCAACCCAACACATTGCACACACAGAGGAAGAAAATTTATTCACCAAAAGTTTCAATCAATGTGACAAGTGTATTTCTAGAATGAGGATAGCACCTAACATTTTGGACTTTTTTCCCAAAAAACAGTATCCGAAATAAACTTGAAGATATGTGTTAGCCTGAAGTATGGTTTTATTTTCCCTAATGGATTTAAGAATTCTAATGTAAACTGGGTGTGTGGTACACTTTAATCCTAGCACTTGGGAGGCAGAGGCAGGCCGATCTCCATGAGATCAAGGCCAGCCTGGTCTATATAACGAGTTCCAGGCTGATGCAACAGGAAGACCTTGTCTAAAAAAAAAAAAAAAAATCTAATGTTTGTTTGGTCTGGCAGTTCAGGGTTGTAATCCCAGTTACTTAGGAAGTTTAGGCAGGAGGATCATGAGTTCAAATCTTGTTCCAGCTACAATGTGAGTTTCAGCCCAGCCTGGGTAACTTAGTGACTGAGACCCTGTCTCAAAAAGTAAAAAGAGGGGTAAGGATAAGGCTCAGTGGTAGAGAGTTTGTCTAACATGCATGAGGCTCTAGGTTCCATTCTCAGCACTGAAAAAATTATGATGATGAAAATCTGCACAAATTGGCGTGGAGAGAAGCCCGGAAAAACGAGAGCTGTGGATCAAATAGTAGTGGAACTCTGGCGGGACAGAAGAGCAAGGTTTGGGTGCCGTAATTTCTCATTATCGTTGAACTTAAATTAGTTGAAACATGTTTCTGAACCACAATGTAAGCTTCAACAAAGCCTTTCTTACCTTTCTAAGCTTTTTTTTAAACAAACTTAATACAAACTACAGGTTTTAAATGATGCATCCATACTGACTCATCAACAGTAGCAAATGCACCATACTCCTGCAAAAGTGGAGGGGTACAGCTCTCAGTACTTTCTGCTCAATTTTTCCCGTGAAAAATAAAGTCTATTAATTGAAGAAAAAGTAAAGAAAAGAAGCCATAGTCGCATGTTGCACTGACTTTGGGGCAAATGGCTAAGAAGATAATGATGGGGAATGTGCCAACCACTCTGGAAAGTTCTGGGTGACAACTCGTTCTCTTGGCTTAGACCCCTTCTTTGCTAACAGGGTACCCCAGGAGTGATCAAGAGCACAAACACACAGAGGCCAGCATCTCTTTTTTAAATTTTTTTATTTTTTTTAACTTTTACAAAAACTTTATTGAGAATTTCATACACGCATATAAGATGTTTTGATCAAATCCATGCCCACTCCCTCCCCTCCAACATTCCCCGCTCTGAAGAGGTAACCCTAAAATATTTTAAGGATTAGATACGAGCTCCCAAATACTTTTGACATTTTTTTGCCTTTGGAGGAGAGTATGTTGCTAA
>NW_008360326.1:2644813-2645879 GCF_000622305.1 Nannospalax galili
CTGCTGAGTAAAATTCCATTGTATAAATGAACCACATTTTCATTATCCACTCATCAATTGAGGGACACTTAGGTTGTTTTCATCCTTTATCTATTGTGAAAAGAGCAGCAACAAACATGGTTGTACAAGTGTCTCTACAATAGGATGAGTCCTTTGGGTATATGCCAAGGAGTGGTATAACTGGGTCATATGGTAGGTTCAGTTTTAGTTTTTTAAGAGTTCTCCACACTGTTTACCATAGTGGCTGTATGAGCTTGCAACCCCACCAGCAGTGAATGAACATTCTCCTTTCTCCACATGAGGCCAGCACCTCTTTTGGGCATTGCCTGAACTTCAGGTGGTTGTTGTCAGAGCTGATGTGCTGGTGTGCTTTGCCATAGGTGGGATGTAGACCTATTCTGTGCTGTCTTCAGTTTGAGCTTTTTAAAAAATATTTTTTATGTATTATTTTTATTTTATGTATATGAGTGTTATGCCTGCATGTATGCAAGTGCACCCCTGTCATGCAATGCTTGCAGAGGACAGAAGAGGCTGTCGGATGCCCTGGAGCTGGACTTATGGACAGTTGTTAGCTGCCATGTGGGTGCTGGGATTTGAACCCCGGTCTTCTGCAAGAACAGTCAGTGTTCTTAACCTCTGAGCCATCTCTCCAGCCCCAATTTGAGCTTTTTTTTTTTTAATTTAGGAGTGATGATTTCCCTCCAAATCTCAGAAATAGAGAACATGTTTCTCCTTGGAAAGCCAAAAAACTGTTGGCATTTTGTTAAAAAAAGAGACTAAGAGGCTGAAGGTAGAGGGATTTTCATGGTTATAGACCTAGCTTTAATCCCATTCCATAGTACAAAGAAGGAAGGAAGGAAGAAAGAAAGAAAGAAAGAAAGAAAGAAAGAAAGAAAGAAAGGGGAGGGAGAGAAGGAAGGAGAGGAGGAGGAAAAGTTGGAAGAGATGGAAGAGATGAAGGAGAAGAAGGGGAGGAAGAGGAGGGGAGGAGAAGGGGGAGAAGGAAGAGGAGGAGGAGGAGGGAGAGGAGGCGATAGAGGAGATAAAGGAGGATGGGGGTGGGATC
>NW_008360326.1:2646151-2702623 GCF_000622305.1 Nannospalax galili
GAGGGAGGAAGGGAGGGAGGGAGGGAGGGAGTCTCTGCCTCGCACAGGGACCTTGGCTAAGTTGTTTCACTTTTCCAGGACTCTTTAGTAAAGAGTGTGTAAAAGGAGCATGAAGTGAAGCAGAGAAAAGGTAGGTGATTTTTCTCCTAAAATCCTACCTGAGAGCCTTGGTATACGAAAAGATGTCAGCAAGCTGGTGCAACTAAAGGTAGGGAAAGATAGCACAAGATAACCCGGAGTCTCAGCCCACCTCTCATCTGTCCTCCTGACTCACTGATGTCCTTGAGCTCCAGAATTTCCAGAACCCCCGAGCCATGGAGCAGTTTGAAAACCCTTGCTGGGTCCAACTCCCGTGTTTTATACATAGGAGGGCAGAGGACTTGCTCAGGGTAGTGTTAGGAATCAGTTAGTGTCATGATGGAATCAGGACCCAGGCCTCCTGACCTGTAGGTCGGTGTTCTCCCTGCACTACTCTGTCCTGTTGGGACTGCTTTTTGTTTATCGAGTGGTAAACGCCCTACAAGTCCAAACATGAGCTCTGCCCTCTGTGAGTGGAAACAGCAGTCTACATACAAATCTTTGCCACCACCAACCCCAAGTGCCAGCAAGATGCCTCTGATTCTGCTGGGTTGTTTGTGTTTGCAACTACATGATAATTCTTTTAGGTCCCCAGGGTCTGTGAGAAGATTCTGTTCAGGGTTCAGATGAACCTTTGCCTTAGAGTCTCCTGCAACTCCAGAGACTGCCTTCTGTGTCAACAGTGTACTTAGTTATGTATAATCTTGTGTTCTTATATTCAAATCCTTTCGTCTTATCTCTCTAGCAAGAGTCTCTGCTCCACAGGACATAGTTCCCTCATGCCTAGTTTGGTGTTCTGGACATTGTCAGTTCATAGCTAATAGTGCTTAGTTAATCATGCTTATGTTCAAGGACATTTGACATATTTCTTCTCCTGAAAGGGGAAGAGACCAGTGTCAGAGGAGAGGTTCAGAGGCAGGTAAGCCTTTGAACCTATCAGATAGCATGGCACCACACTTTGCCCAGCCTGGCAAACATGAGAGGGAAGTAGGCTTGCAGCCAAGGAGAGCACACTACAAATAACACTGCCCACTTGGAACAGTCACTGGGCTGACCCCTGTGGATGCGTGATCTCTTGGAATAAACAAAGAAACAAAACCAACAACCAATGGACTTATTCCTATCTTTGTACAGATAAGGGAACTGAGGCTCAGGGAAGGGAGGTAAGTCAGTAGAACTTCGGCAAGGCAATACAACCATAACTAGAACAGATTTAGGTTTAGGTGACTTCAACACCCAAGTTAATACTCCATATCAAGATGACTAAGAGCAATATATTGTAATTGAGTTTAAAAGATTGTTTTTTAAATTTTATGTGTGTGAGTGTATTGCCTGCGTGTATGTGAGTGTACCATTCATGCAGAGGCCAGAAGAGGGCGTCAGATCACCTGGAACTGGAGTTACAGATGGTTGTTAGCCACCATGTGGATGCTGGGAATTGAACCCAGGACCTCTGCAAGAGGAGACAGTGCTCTTAACTGCCGAGTCATTGCTCCAGCTCCTGTAATTGAGTTTCAAAAGGCCCTAGGAGAGCGTAAGTAGCTTGCACATCCCGCTTTCTCTGCTGGTCTTTAATATTCAGTCCCCCATCCTGTTTCCCCCTCCTGTAGTCTCCCAAAGAATTTAGGATGCCAAATGAAATGGCTAGAGGATGCAGTTTATGAGTTTGTAAAACAGATATACTAACATGACTCAGGCTTCCAGGGACGGGGGACAAGGTGCATTGGCTGTTATGTTTTTAATCTGAAGTGCCTCCCATGGGGCCATAAATGTTTGTTCCCCAGATTGGTGCACTGTTTCAGGAGGTTGTAGAGCCTTTAGGAAGTGAGACCTAGTGGGCAGAAACAGGTCACTAGGGGCAGGCCTGTGAAGGTTATAGCTGGGCTTCTGGTTCTGGTACATTCTCTACTTCTGGTTGCTGCTGTGTGAACAGCTTTCGCCACACACTCTTGTGGCCATGGTCTGAGCCATTCTTCCACACCTTCCCCCTATGATGAGTTGAAACCTCTCCTAACTCATGAGTCCAGATAAATACCTTTCCTTCCTTAGCTATTTCTGTCAGGTATTATGAGGCAAAAGTAAATAATATACTAGCTGAGATATTAACACAGCCAAACGTGGGAAAATGAACATAGAAAATTACCACTAACCAGGAACATTGTGATCTACTGAGTAGTTGTAATTCCACTGATGCAGCCATGATGGGTAAAAAAAAATTCTCAAAGTCCATCAGGGATCCTGAGAGTATACCAGGGTAGTTACTCAGGGATTTCAGTCTGACTGATCTAGATCTCATTCCCAGATCCAGACTAGACTAGACTTAGTCTAAATGAGACTCTTGTTGAGTGTTTAGACTAGTATCTGGCATTCTATAAGCTCTTGGTAAATGGGTACTGTGACTGTGACTGTTACTAATGTTTTCCAAGTTCAGCTTCTCAGCAAGTTGAATGTAATTCCTCTCCCAGACAAAGTGACTAAGTATCCACTTCAAGGAAGCCTTTTAGGAACCCAGTTCTGTCCTTGGGTCCAGACTCAAATGTATCAATTAGGTCTTGCTTTTGACTCACACTCACTTCTCAGCATTAGTATGTTGGAGGCAGATCCAAAGCCATCTGATGGGAAGACAATCATGTAGGCCCTTTCCGAGGATGGACTGGGTGATATGTCTTAGCCAAAGCCCAGAACCTGTAACTTTGAAAATGAAGACTTCAGAGTATCCAAAATCATAAAACCAGCCCTAAGCAGGTGCAGTGGTACCTGCTTCTCAGCATTTAGGAGGCTGAGGTAGGAGAATCACAAGTTTCAGTCCAGTTTGGTTATATAGATAGACTGTCTCAAAAGAAAAATCAAGCACTCAAACCAACTAACCAACCAACCAAACACACAAAACAAAGTAACCCTTCAAGAAGTCAGCAGTTACCACAAGGAGTTTTCCAGACAGCTAGTCACTCATATGAATACACAGCAATGGTGACAGCATGCATTAAGTCCCATGCAAGCTCAAACCAGACAAAATCCCAGGATAGACACGAGGAAGTGGTAAGAAACCCTAACCTAACCTAAGGATATCATGGCAACTGATGGGTGCTGGGGAGGGGGAGGGGGTGGAGGGCAGAGACAGTCTCTTTCAAGGATGCCTAACTGAATGTTTACCGTGCATCACATTCCAGAAACCAACTTTGCAAATGATCTTTTTTTTTTAAATGTGTGTTGTACATGAATATATATGTGTTCATGTATATGTAGGTATGTACATGTGGAGGCCAGAGGTCAACATTGGGTATCTTTCTGTATCCCATTTTTTAATCAATTAATTAGAGACAGAGTCTCACTATGTAGCCTTGGCTGGTTTGGAACTCACTACATAGAGCAGACTGACCTTGAAGTAATAGAGATGCATGTGCCTCTCTACCTTATTTTTGAGACAGGCTTTCTCACCAAACCTGGAACTCACCAATATTGCTAGGCTGGCTGACAGCAAGTCCCAGGATCTTCTTGTCTCTACTTCCTCAGTGCTTGGATTACAGGTGTGTGCCATTGTGCCTGGCTTTTTATGTGGGTGCTATGGATTGAACTCAGGTCCTCATGTTTATGAGGCAAGTTCGTTATTGATTGAGCCATCTCCACAGCCCTGAAAAATTGCCTTTTAAGGTGTGAACATTTTTTTTGAGACAGGGTCTCACTGTGTAACCCTAGCTGGCCTGAAACTTGCTATGTAGACCAAGTTGGCACCAAACTCACAGAGATCCGCCTTCCTCTGCCTCTCGAGTGCTGGGAATAAGGGCATGTGCCACCATGCCTCGCTAAGGTGTGTACATTTTATATCTGAGTACATAATATATATTTTCTTCTAAGTTCAGGCACCCCAACCCCTAATTTTAATTCATTTTCATTGTTAAAAGAAATTCCTATAAAAATTTCAGTCAAGGCATAAAGGAATTCCTAGACGTCATTCTTCCTCCTAGGAAGTTCTCAGCTAAGGATGATTTTGTGCCCAAGGGAAACCTTTGCCAATGTCTGCAGCTTTCTGTAATTATCATGATTTGGGAGACTGGCCCAATTAGCATCTACTGTGTACAAGCCAGACATGTTGCCAAACACCACGGACTACACAAGACAGTCCCTGAACACAAGATTTGACCCCAGTGTCAGTAGTACCATGGTTGGGAAACCTTGTTCAGAAATTTGAGATTATAATCCAGGGCTAGCATGTTTTATGGTCAATGAAAATGAAACTGTGAATGTCTGTTTAAAATACTGTTTATACTGAGTACAATATTGTATAACTGTAATAATTCAACCATAAACCTAAAAACGTATAGCCAATTTTGTAAGAGATGCATATTAGCTCAGAAAATTGTTATTGAATATGTCAGTGCTGATGTAATGTTTTCTCCATTTAAATGTGCTTTAAAAATATTTAGAAAAAGCCAGGCATGGTGGCACGCGCATTTAATCCCAGCACTTGGGAGGCAGAGGCAGGTGGATCTCTGTGAGTTCAAGGCCAGCTTGGTCTACATAGTGATTTCCAGGACAGCTGGGGCTACAGGGAGACCCAAAAAGGTTGAAAAGACCAAAAAAAAAATTTAGAAGAAAAGGCACATGGGAGGACATTTCTGGTAAGGGTTAAGTTATGAAATGCAGTTTAGAAAAGAGATTATTTTCCATAGTGATTAGGCATCCATCACATGGGAGGAACAACTGAAAATGTTTGAGTGTAACCACCAGGTAAATATTTTCCTAACTCCTAAGAGATGTTATGGGTCTTACTCAGGGATGGGGGAGTTTAGTTCACTGTTACTTGTCCTTAATTTTATGATTCTGATTGGAGGCAGGTCAGCCATCTCTGATATAGATTCAAGGGAGTCTCTTCTCCATTACTAATGGGAACTAGCTTCTTCTCAGAAAGGACCTGGGTTGACAGGTCTAATGAGGTAAGACAAGGTCTGTGCTTGTCAGTGTCTGCAGTATGGAGTTATAGTATAGGACTTCTTTCTCCCAGAGGCTCAGGATCCAGGTCTGTGAGGTTAGGTAGCACCTGAGCAGGGGTAGGTAGACAGACTTATCTCCTTGTAAAGACCAAGAAGCTTCTCTCTTTTGGGTGAGTTACTTTCTCACTGACTCAGGGTGTTGGAAAGAGCATAATAAAAGTGAGAGCCAAAAACAACACGACAATTTTGTGATTTGTGGACAAGCATTCTAACATCTCTAGATTTCCTTTTCTGTTGGCCGGAGTGGCATTACTGCCTAGTGTGTCCACGGCCTCTCGGAGTTTCACAGTCTCACTGCTCCTTTCTCACTAGGCTTCTGAGAATTCCAGTCTCTTCATGTACTCGGTCATGGATGAAGGAAACAAGGCAACTGCTGAGGGATGAAAGAGTAAAGGACAGCAAGGGCAGCTGCTTCAACTCAGGCACTCCCCACTCCAGCATCAAAGAAGGCAGAGAACAGAGAAGATGTATTGGGTTGTAGACAGGTTGGCACTGTGGAATAAATAGCATCACTGTTAAGCTAAAGAGAAGTTGCTCAAATCAGAGTCCTGAAGAGCATCTTTTTTACTTTTCTTTGGTATGCAGGAAGTGCTGCCATCCATCCATCCATCCATCCATCCATTCTTCTATCAGTCCATCCATCTATCCATCTGTGATTTCTATGTCTGTTTATCCACCTAACAGATTCATGTACCGATGCAACCATCCACCTAGGCATCCATCCATCCATCCATCCATCCATCCATCCATCCATCCATCCATCCATTCATCCATCTGTCCATTCTGTCTATCTGTCCATCTATCTATCCATCTGACATTCCCATGTCTGTTTATAATTCTATCCACTGAGTCCAATTCTGCTCAGATTCATAGTGGAGAGTTAAAGTTAACTGACATAAAATGAATTTATTTCTTCTTGAAGTTGAATAGTAGGTATGGGTACAGTTTAGGCATGGGTACAGTTTGGGCATTAATTTCCTGGGTTTGTCTTCAGGATCTGCTACATCCTTGGGAAAATTCTTTCACCCCTCTCTGCCTAAATTTCCCTACCTTTGAGGTTGGAGTAATAAACTATCCATATTAAAGATGTTCTCATGAATTCAATCAAACAATTTAGGTGTAGTGCTTAGCACAATGCCTTAGATGAATGAGCACTCCATGCTGCTGGCTATAGCCACTGCCAAGAAGTATTAGGACAGACAGATATATGATAAGGCAATTGTTGGTTCTTCATAGATTCTTGATGGGTCTCATTAAAGGAAGCTGGAATATTAAGGCAGGAAACATAGCAAAGCATAAACAAGATCACCTCCCCCCACCAAATAAACCATTACAGCCAGTGTATTTTTTTCCTATCTACTTGGACAGAAGAATAAAATATAGAAAGGTCTCCATGAGAAGGGAATTCAGATGCCGCTAAAATGTATACTCACCCAACACCAAATAAGTCCACCCTGTGACCCCTTTGATCATGGAAGTCTGTTGGCTAGATGTCATCTCTTGTATTAGTTTCCTAGGACTGCCATAACAAAAGTACTACAACTTGGATTGTCGTGAAATAACTGAAATTTGTTTTCTTACAGTCTGGAGGCCAGATGCCTGAAGTCAGCATTCTAGGGTCAAAATCTTGGTGTTGGCAGGCGTTTTTGTTTGTTTAGGTTGCCATAACAAACAGGCAGAATAACTTAAACAGTAGAAATTCTGAACTGCAAGTCCAAGATCAAGGTGTCAGCAGGGCTCATATCTCTTGAGGCCTCTCTCCTTGGCATGCAGACAGCTGCCTTCTCACTACTTTGATCTCACAGGGCCTTCCTTTGGGTGTCTCTTTCTCTCTATATAAGGGCATCAGTTTCATTGAATCAGAACACTGTACTCGTTTTGACTTGATCATTTCTTAAAGGTCTTATGTCCAAGTATAGTAATATTCTGAGATATTGGCCTGGACCTTCAACATATGAATTTGGAGTGGGGGACAATTCAGCCTCCAACAGTAGGCCTGTACTCCCTTGGGAGGATCTAAGGGAGAATGAATTCTCACCTCTTTCAGATGCTGGTAGCCACTGTTCTTTGGCTGCTGGTCACATCGCTCCAATCTTAGTCTTCAGTATCACCTTATTGATTCTTCTGTGTGTGTTTCTCCCATAGCTTCCTTCTTATGAGGGCATTTGTGATAGCACTGATGATCTACCAGGATAATCTCTTCATCTCAAGATCTCTAATCACGTCTTTCCACTTTCCAAATAATGTCTGTAGTTTCTACATATCTTGGTGATGGGAGCATTTTTCAACCTAGATAGTACTACCCTATTATACAGAT
This sequence comes from Nannospalax galili, assembly GCF_000622305.1. Classification (NCBI taxonomy): domain Eukaryota; kingdom Metazoa; phylum Chordata; class Mammalia; order Rodentia; family Spalacidae; genus Nannospalax; species Nannospalax galili. The sequence continues at coordinate 2,653,538 of NW_008360326.1, forward strand.
GGGAAAGTAATCTGTCAAATGTTATAGAGAGAATAGAAACAGAGGCAGAGGTATGAAAAGATACAGGGGCTGGAACTCAACCCATGACTCCTTCTAGTCCACACAACTGTGCCCCAAACAGATGCAGGATGAGAAATGGACCCCACTAAGGAGACACGAAGTAACAGCAGCTTAGCAAGGACTGCGGGGCAGGAAAATCCCATTGTCAGTTTACTTGGAGTGAAACCAGAGACTCATACTGTGGTCAAGCAAATTCCTAGAAATGAGGAATTCAGCCTGGGCCTCAGCTGCAGAGAAACCAAATTTACTTTGGAAAGTGTCTCAGGTGCAAAGGGCCAGGGCTGGAAGAGCAGTGGGAATTCCAGTGGGTAGGCTGAGGTGGGAGGTCTGTATTTATTCTCTTCAGGAATGAAGCGCTTGCCAGGTCTTGCTCACAGAGCCACAGGGAGGAAGCATCCAAGGTGAGGATGGCAGCCTGCTGGGGGCGGGGGTCTAAGCATGGGAGGGGAGACAGGGCTGGGACTCTGGGCAGTGTGTAATTTAAGGAGTTAACACTTGCTACAAGCACAAGGGGTAGGAAGAATGACCAATTTCCCTCTCATTGGAAGAAACATTGCATGGTCTACATTTGGGGGAAACCTCTTCTACCTGAGCAGAGACAGCAGGGTTATAGCTTCCTGACACTGACTTCAAATGTAACAGTTGCTCCTAAATTGATTTCAGATGGCAAGACCAAGGCCACAGCCCTGTTTTCACAGGGAAGGGCAAGAACTTGTGAGTGCAAACTGCACCCAAACTGGCAATATAAAAAGAGATGCCATTTATGAGCTTTGAGCTTAAATGGCTTAAAAGTTATTAGAAAGAGAGATTGGAGAGATGGCTCAGAGGTTAAGAGCACCGCCTGCTCAAATCCCAGAACCCACATGGCAGCTAACAACCATCCGTAACTCCAGTTCCAGGGGATATGATGCCTTCTTCTGACCTCCGAGGGCATTGCATGACACTGGTGCACTTATATACATGCAGGTAATACACTCATGCACATAAAATAAAAATAATAAATAAAATATTTTTAAAAGTTATTAGAAAGATCAGAGACTTAGCCATAATAGAAGGTCATTTCTTCCATTTAGCTTGGGGCTGTGTTAGCCAGATCTCAGGTGGTTGTTTCATGGAGTAGGGGACTGAAGTATCTTAGTATCATTCCCACATCATCTCTACAGGGTAGCTCTTGTTTATGGGGTCCACCATATTTGTGACCCTTACTGTCTTCCCTCTGCTTTCCAGGCTCCCAATTCCATCTAAGTACTCCCTACATCACATGTTCCCTACTCAAAGCATCCAGAAAGTTTTCTGCTTTCCTACTTGGATGTCACCTCACATATCTGTGACTTAAGTATGAGAAAAGCTACAGAACAATAATGGGCAAATGATGCCCATTGCAGACAGGTCCTAAGACAGGATAGAGGAACCCAGGTAGTTAATGACTGGATCAGGGATGAGGGATGCTTCAGTGTGTTGTCCATGAGTAAGCAGTGTGAGCTGCAAGAAGTTAGAGATGGTATGCCTGGATGGAAGACCCAAAGATAGAAGTGGACTCCAGCAGCAGGAAAGGCTTAGCTAGAGTGCAGAGGACAGGTGAGGCTTAGAGGGCTGCCTAGAGGAAACAGGACTGAAAGGCAGGAAAGATGAAGAAAGAGCAGACAGTCGTGAGATCAAGAAACTGCATGGATGTTGGGAAGAGGAGAGAAAGCAGAGTCGATAAGAGGTGACGAGAGGCTCCTAGAGGGCAAGTCATTACTTGAGGCCCCTGTTATGAGCTGAATTGTGTGTATGCATCCCCTTCCAAATTAAAATGTGTCTATACTGCGAGAGAGGATCTTTAAGAATAACTGAATTAAATGAGGTCATTATGGAAGGTCCTAATCCAGTATGCCTGGTATCCTCATATGAGAAGGAATTTAAGACATGGCATGAGGACACTCCTCCAAAGAGAGGAGTGCATGAGGACACAGGAAGGAGCCGGCCATCTGTAAGCCGAGGAGAGGAGCCGCACAAAACACAGACCCCTTGATATCTGGATCTGGGACTTTCAGCCTCCAAAACTGTAAGAAAATTAATTTCTGTCACTTAAGTCCTCTAGTCTGTACTATTGGTTATAACAACCCATGCAGGCTAATATAGTTTCTTACTTATCAACACATGGGTGAGTCTTTTTTAACAACCTTATTTGTTGATAACACTTGCTTGATCAAGCTCTTTTCTTCTTTCCTCTCTTTTTTCTCTTTTCTTTTAAACCTGAAGAAAATCTCTTAAATGTATGAAGGTATGACAAATATTGAATACTCATGTCCTTGTTATGTGAAAATTAGCAACTATAAAAATTCCTGCTTGATTCCAGTACTTTCAATAAAATAACTACAGCATTATAAATGTGGTAAAGTCTTTTTGACCACAACTGTTAGCCTTTTCTTCTCTTGCTCCTCAGAGGCAATCATTGTCGAGTGACCGATGTGCATTCCTTTGGTCCATGTGTCTATGGATAAACATTTTGTATTGGTTTGTTTGGGTTTTAAAGTTTTTGCAATTTTGCTTCATGAATTGCAGATCTTGGCTGTGCCACTTTGTAGCCTCACGTTTGGTATTTCTCAAAGTACAGCAAGCAAACCATGGTCCAATAGATGACATTAATTGATACAGAGATCAGCAGGGCATTAAACAACATTGAATGGAATGTGACAAAATTATTCCTTGAAGATTAAATCAAAGAGAAGTAGAATGCGGGCTAATTATTAAATGCTTCCTAATTTTGTTCTTTAACAAAGAGAGAAAGGACAGGCTCTAAGCTTTCAGCAAGCAAAGTATCTGGTTAGATTTTCCATCATTTTTCATATATTTGTGTAAGGTATGCCAAATGTCTTGCCATATTGACTATAGATGAAGCTGAAAGGATAGCTGATCTGATGAACGCAAAGGGCTGCGGGGAGTAGGAATAAGGCAGGCTTGTGAATGAATGTCCCTGGACACTTAGCTGTAGACCTTTAAGAAGTTGAGGGTAATTTGGGGGCAATAAGGCTATTGTCTTTACGGAGTCTGCAGTTGGGATACTTTTCATTTTGCATTGGACCTTTCAAGTTCCAGAGCCAGGCCTGAATGGTGTACACACAGGAGCTTCATAGGCACGTGACTTGTGCAGAAGGCCCTGAACTTGGGTCTGATGCTCTGTCATCTTGAGATTCTTTCATCAGTCTCACTGTGTAGCCCCAGCTGACCTAAAACTCACTATGTAGACCAGGCTGGCCTCAAACTCATAGAGATCCACCTGTCTCTGCCTCCTGAGTACTGGTATTAAAGGCATGCACCACCATACCAGGCTCATCTTGAGATTCTTAATATGTGATTATATTTGTAAGTCAAGTTATATGGGACAATAGGGCATTCACAGGAGGCTTACAGCCTAGGCTTACCTGTAGTCTAACTCTCACCATCTTCCTGGGGTGGGTCCCCTATATTTATCTCTGATCTGGCCCCTGAGTTCTGTTTGGTCTCCATTCTCATCTCCACCTCACAAGACATCCACCCTCTGCCCATCATATGAGTGTGCCATGTTCTGCTACTAATCTGCCCTCATGCGGATTCAAGTACAGGCAGGGCTGGAGCTGGGTGTGTTCCCCAAGATGTATCACATGGGGAAGGTGTGGCTGTCCCTCCTCAGACTTGCAGTGTCATGGCTTGTTCAGTGGGCAGCTGAACAAAGGCCTCTCACCCACAGTCCACTCAGAGACCCAGGGCTCCAGGGACTCTCCAGGGGGAATTATCTGCTGCCTCCATGGGTCTAGCCACTACCCCCCTGGACCCCACTTTTCATTTTGCTTTGCACTCTATAAATTCCAGAGCTGTGCCTAAGTGGCATACAAGCATAAGGAGGTACTCGATGTGCGCTGTGTGCATCCATTGTGCATTCATGTGGAAAGTCGAGAACAAAATGGGAAAAGCCCAGGAGAAAGGAAGTGTTTGGGGAAAGCCTCAGGAGAGCAGGAAAATCCACATAGATATGGCCAAGCACAAATGACAAAACCTAACTTTGACTTTTCAGTCCATCAGCTTTCTATGAGCTCTGTGTTTACCCATCTTTAAAAAAAGAGGCAGCTGGGCCAGCGCACAGTGAGAGAATGGGAACTACGGTGGCCAAATTCTTGGTATTTCCTATACAACTTGTGGCCTTCCTAGCTTTCCCTGAAATCCAAGGTTGAACCACAGGGCCTCTGGGCCAGGAATCCCTGGGCAGGAAGTGCCCTGGAACTCATTCCTGCACCCAGCCTGCAGTAAAAGCAAATAGATTTAGAGGTCTAAGCCAGTGGGAGATGTGGCTGATATAAAGCACCAAATGGGCCTGCAAAAGAAAGTTAAGAAAGGTCTGGGGCAAAGGGAGCGTGAAGATGATGGCAGGGAATGTGAGGCTAGAGAAGCTTCCTGGGAAAGCAGGTTCCTCCACCCCAAAAGAAAGAAAAAGCAAAGTCACAATCAGGAAGCAGAAATGGGTGAGTTAGTGATGAAGGCAAGAGTCTTTGGTGAGGCAGAGCTGACTCATGAACTGTGTGCGGATGGCCTCCCTCGGAACTTGCCTAAATCCCACAGTGGGAATGACAGCTGCCAGCCTGCTCTCTGATGGATGCACAGATTGGTAGGCCAGCTGGCCAAAGCCCTGGAAAGAGTGGGTAGACATCAACTCCAAAGAAAGCAACTCTGGGGCCCTGGGGAAAAGTAAAGAGGAAGAAGAGAGCAGAGACAAGACGCCAGGAAAGCAACACAGCCTGGCAGAAATGCCCACGTTCAAGAAAGGAAGACCAGTTTCAGGGTAAAGGAACAGACCAGCCATGAATGGTGGGGAACAGGCAATGGCCAGAAAGGCAAAACTGAAGCTGGGAAATTCTGATGTTCATAAGAGATGGGATAAATGAATGTTTTTATTTGTGGGTGAAGATGTGAATATTTACATTATACATTCCATGATGTAATTGCATAATTTGAACAAAATTAAACAGTGACACAAACAAGACCAAATAATTATAGACACCTGGATCAGAAAAGACTTTCCAAGGAGTGGGCCAGGCTATCCATGTGATTAGAAGCCACCCCCTCTCCCACACATCTGAGGTCCCTCAGAGCATTGGGATAAATCCACTGTGCTACTCTGAGCAAAGTGACTAGTTAGTTCAGTCATTTAAATTGCCAGCTCACTATTCATCAAAAGCAGAAAGTCATATTTGTCATGCCTGTGTGGCAGAGGGGTTTATAGACTCCTCTGGGTAATAGCTTTGTAAGCTGTAAATTACTTCAAATGCCAAGACATTATTTCTTCACTCATTTATTTGTTTATTACCAAGTCACATACTCCCTTTATCCTAGCTAAACAGTGTGTCTTCACCAAGTTAAACAAAGTCACAATACTATGATCCAGGCCACTTTGTCCTTCACTTTATGACTGTTATCAGTAAAGCACAGGCTGGGATGGGCTTTATCTGGTCATTCTTTCTTTTCTTTATTGTTTTATTGGATCATCATTCAACTGACCGAGATCTTGCTGACAGCTAGAATCTTACAACTGACAAAGGGGAAGGGATGTGGCATCTTGGAGGCAGGGGGGCACTTTGGTTAGAGATTTATGTGCCACCAAGAGAGGGAAGGAATTCTCTCCACCTCCCTTCACACTGGAGCTCCTCCAGGTTCTATTTTAATGTCTGCCAAGTCAAAGCCATTGCCTCCCTGTTTCTAGTCATTTGGTGCCTATTTGGACCACTGATGGCCTTTCTCATTTTAATCTCCTTGCCTTTACAGTGTAAACTAACCCTATCCTTGAGAATGATACCTTAAAAAAAGAAACAACAACAAAAAACTATTCCAGCTATGGATGACACGCTGTCCTTGAACTGTAAACTCCTTAAGGGCACTATCCAGGCTTCTCCCCAGACTTCAAATCCCACAGTTCAGATCTGTTGAACTGCTGTTCAGAAAGTCTGTCACAACTCTGGGGAAACTACTCCTTCCTTGAGGTGACTCCCAAGCCAGAGTTGAGAACATGAAAAGCTTAGTGTTAACCACAGTGGTGGCCTTTAAAGGTTGAGCACAGCCAGCCAGAGAGGTTCACTGGGGCTGTAAGAAGTGCTGCACTGGGGTAGAAGAGTGAAGCATTTGTGAGGGTCATGAGTACTGTGCCAGGGAAGCCTGCCACAGGCCACACACTACATGTGATAGTTATTTTTCTCATTGTGACCAAATACCTGACAAGATGCAGCTTATAGGAGAAAGGACTTATTTTGGATCACAATCTGAGAGTACGATCTGTATTAGTTCTTTTTCTGTTGCTGTCATAAAACACCATGACCAAGGCAACTTATAAGAGGAAGAACTTGTTTGGGTTCACAGTTTCAGAGGGAAAACAGAGGTTGGGGGGCATGGCAGGAAGTGACCTACAGAGCAGAAGCTGAGAGCTCACATCTTCAAGCACAAGAAGGAAGCACAGAAAGAGAGAGAGAAACTGGAAGTGGGGCAAGGCTATGAACTCTCAAAGCCCACCCTCAGCAGCGTGCTTCCTCCCGCAAGGCTGCACCTTCCTAACCCTCTGCAAACATCATCACCAACTGGGGGCCAAGTGTTCAAATATTTGAGCCTATGGAGGGCGTTCCTCGTTCAAACCACCATCATGACCAGGAAGGCATGGTGGCAGGAGCATGAGGCATCCAATTATCACATGGCATCAGCTAGGAAGCAGAAAGAATGGGGCCAGCAGTGGAGCTGGGTTATCTCCTCAAGGCCTGGCCCCCAGCAGTCCTTTTCCTCCCACCAGGCAAAGCCTATTCCCTAGCTACTAAAGATTCCACAACACCTCAAAACAGCACTATCAGCTGGAGGCCAAGTGTTCAAACACACGAACCTGTGGAGACATTTCATACTCAAACTATAATGCTGTGAAGCCATTGCTTAAAGCCAGAATTGTCTCCTTTTGGTTTTTAAAAGTATTTTAGGGCCTGGGGAGATAGCTTAGCACTTAAGAAAAGTTACTGCTCTTATAAAGGACCTGGGTTCAATTCCCAGCATCCACATGACCCCTCACAATTTCCTGCAACTCCAGTTCCAAGACACCTGATGCCCTTTTCTGGCCTTTCTGGGCACTCATACACATATGATGTACATAAATTCATACAGGCACACAAACATATGCATAAATAAAACAAATCAAATAATTCATTGTTTAAAACAAAGTTTTAAAAAATAACATATATTTTATTATTTGTTCTGTGTATGTATGTATGTATGTAGGGGTGTGTGTGTGTGTGTGTGTGCCACAGCACACATGTGGAGGTCAGAGAATATGTGGGAGGTGGTTCTCTCCTTCTACCATGTGGGTCCTGGAGATTGAACTCTGGAAGTCAAGCTTGGTGGCAAACACCTCTATCTGATAAGCCATGTCACTGGCCCCAGAATTGTCTTGATGGCCCCTCTAAACAATTTTCTTAAAAAGGGCTACAAGGGCCTGAGAGATGGCAGTTAAGAGAACTTACTGCTTTTCCAGAGGACTGGAGTTTGGCTCCCTGCACGCATGTTGGGCAGCTCAGAATTGCTTGTAACTCCAGCTCCAGGAGATCTGATGCCTCTGGACTCCGTGGGCACCTGCACTCATGTGCACATACCCACATGCACACATACACACATACGCGTAATCAAAAATAATACAAATAAACATTTAAAAAGAAGCATCAGGAGGCTACCGAGGTCGCTTGGGGGTTAAGGACACTGTCTGTTCTCAGAGAATGTGGATTTGGTTCCCAGCACCCACATGGCACCTAATGGTTATCTATACCAGTTCCATGGGATCTCACACCCTCTTCATGTGGTGCACTTACATGCACATGGACAAAACATTCATATACATGAAATAAGAATTAATAACAACAGCAAAAGACTCTACTGCCATCTCCCATGCAGTCCCTCCCCAGTGCCTAACTCCACCAACTCAGCCCCAACTCCAGGTCTCAGTAAACATCATGAAGTTTTGATTTTTCCTTTTTCTAAGCACAATTCTCCTATGTCTGGTACTGAGCATGCTCAGACCCGGCCACACTTCAACTTACCCAAAAGGCTGTCACCTAGGTTCTGTCCTCCTCTGAAGACCACCTTTCTCTCCCTCCTTGGAACAGGAGGGTGCCCCTGCTGTTCCTCTATATCCTGATTCTGTAGGATCATCCCACTGTCACACATAACAAATCATCAAGTCCAACATTATGAGGATTTTCCCCTATGTTTTCTTCTGAGAGTTTTGTCAGTTTAGTTTTTATGATTAGGTCTTTGAGGTGTTTTGAGTTAAGATCTATACAAGATAAGGTGAGAGTCTAACTTATTCTTTTACTTGTGGATATCCTGTTTTCCCTGTGCTAGTTGTGGAAAGACTATCTTTTCCCCACTGAACAGCCTCAGAACTTACTGAAATCAGTTGTCTATAGTAAGTAACCCTTCTCTTGATGTATTCTCATCCATCTCTCCCCACCGCCCTGCACCCTCATCACTGGCCTCAATCCAGCATCTTGCCTCATGCTTCTGTCAGGAGACCTCCTGAAGGGCAGGTCTCTATAGTGCTGTTGGCTCCTTAAGATGTTATTACTGGTTCAGGCAGTTCTCTTTTTTGCTGTTTTGTTTGTTTGTTTATTTGTTTGTCTGTTTTGACAGGGTCTCCCTAGTTCCCCCCACCTGGAGGTCACTATGTGGACCAGGCTGGCCTCCATTTCCTGCCTCTGCTTCCTGAGAGCTGGGATTAAAGGGGCACATCAGCATGCCCAGCTGGTTCAGACAATTCTTGCCCACTGTAGAGCCTGCCTTCTAATATGATTGAAATGTGGACCCAAAAGTTTCCAGAAAAATAAGTCACAATTGCCTTTAACTTGGGTTAGTGGCTTATTCACTCCACAAATGTTACAGGGGCCAGAGGCAGGAGATCAATAGTGTGGAGCCGGAACTGAGGCCCTCCACCCTCAGCATAGAGTTGAAGTCAGTGAGCCATGCTGGGACCCAGCTTGTCCTGACTATAGCCATCTTGCTCATGATTGCTGTCTTGCCCGCCAGGTGACCTTGGCACACATTCTTTTAAAACCTATAGGATAAACAAAGTTGTTAAACTAGCCCAGTGTTTAGTGCTACACCTGCACTGCTTCTTAACTGACATTTGACATGTTAATAGTTTTTTGAGAAAGTGCAGATACATTCTTCTGACCTTTCTATAGCTTAGCATATAAACCCCTTCATCCAGCTTTGGGGTGTGGGAGCCTACGTCTTACTTGCCAAAGATATACTTCTGTTCCTAAGCCCCTAACACACTGCATTTTTATCAATACTGAATCTGCCTCTTTCTTCGGGCTCTTGGTACCTTCCACCTTTGGAGGGTTTTCTCCAAAGCATTCCATTTCTGAGCATGACCTGTGTGTGATCCTACCCTTACTCTGCCCCATCCCTAAATCCTTCCCTTGCTCCTAGCCAGAGGCTAGCAGAAAGTGAGGCTCCTATTGCAAACAGTACAGAACGTGGTAGAAAAAGGCACAAAGGCTTCCAGGTTTGGTGAAACTCAACAGGTCAGCTTTCAAGACTCTTGGCTTTAGACTTGTTCTCAAAAGTATGAGGGCTAGCAAGATGGCTCAGTAGGTGAAGGTACTTGTCACTAAGTTTCATGACCCGAGTTTGATCCCCAGAAACCTCATGGGAGAAGGAGAGAACTGACTCCTGAAAGTTGTCCTCTGAGGTCCACATGTGTGCCATGGTGCCCCTGCCCCTAAACAAACAAACAAATGAAAAAAATTAAGTGTGACCTTCATTTTCATCATGTATAACCAAATACCGTAAGAATAAATTACTAAAACTAAAGATTTCCTCCAAACACCATCTGCAACATCTGTGCTGGTGACCCATGTGTTGCTTTGATCACAAAGGCTGGATTCTTGAAGGCCTGGAGCTGGCTTTGGTTCAGTCCCTGAACTCTCAATCAACACCTCCCTTAAACCGACTTCCCCATCTAAGAGAAACCTGTTGTTTGTAATTTATTGTTTTTGTAAGCTCAACTGCAAGACCCAGTCACAGATCCCCTTCCCACCAGACCGCTCCACCCCAGTAAACACTCTGAAGCCACTGCTACCCCACAGCACAACCACACTTAGGTACGCATTCTACCAAGTGCCAGAACTTTGCCTCCATCACTTACTAGACAGCTGACCCTGCTACCCTTGCTCTAATAACAACCTCTTTACCCTCCTGTCTCCTTCCACTGTTGATTCAGCCTTTTGTGATCACTAGGATCAGCAGCCCACGGCAATGGTGGGGGACTTGTCTCTGAAATTTGGTAGTTGGGCCATGTTACCAAAGTTCCTTTTCTTCTCTGACAGCCTCAGCTCTTTCAGAGTTGGATGAGGGCAATGGAACCAAGGCTCTCCTAGTTCTACACTGGAGGTCCATACTTACTTTGGTACCTTGTACCTTGTGATGCCTTTACCAACAGTCCTCCCCTTGGTATCCAACACTCAGGATATTTTCATTCTCTGGGTTCCTGCTTTGCTCATGCCTAGCCATAGTCCATCCTGACCCTCTGTGCTTCCTGGCCTCATCTCTCAGATGGCAATGAATTATGGAAACCTGATCACACTCCAAATTTTGCTTCATTTGGTCACTGTTGCTAAGCATTCTTTCTATGTACCCCTAAAAACCATGATCTCATCTCATTTATTACAAATATTCCCCGACTCCTGCTATGTATCCAGGCTACCCTAGAACTTGCTATGGAGCTTGTGCTAGTTTTGAACTCATCATCCTTCTGCTTCAACTTCCTGGACACTGGAATTACAGGCATGTTGCCACCATGTCTGTCAGAAACATTTTTTTTTTTTTGGTCTTTTTGAGACAGGGTCTCCCTGTAGCCCCAGCTGTCCTGGAACTCACTATGTAGACCAGGCTGGCCTTAAACTCACAGAGATCTGCCTGCCTCTGCCTCCTGAGTGCTGGGATTAAAGGTGTGCACCACCAAACCCAGCCCAGAAACATTTTTAAAACATATTTATTTTATTTTACGCACATGAGCATATGCTAGATACCTTTGGTTGTCAACTTCACATATTTGGGATGAGAGAACCTCAATTTTTGAATTTCCTCTATCAGATTGGCCTGTAGGCATGTCTTTGAGGCATTTTCTTGGTTGTTGAATGATGTGAGAGGGCCCAGAACACTGACGATGATACTACTGCTGGGCAAGTGGTCCTGAGTTGTATAAAAAAGCAGGGTGAGGTGCTGTAGAGATTCAGTGGTTAAGAGCACTAGCTGTTCTTGCAGAGGACCCAGGTTTGGTTCACAGCACCCACATGGTAGCTAACAACCATCCATAATTCCACTACCTGGGGATCTGACATCTGGCCTCTGACCACAGTCCAGGAAAGCAAGCCACTAAGCAGTATTCCTACATAGTCTCTGCTTCATCTCTTGCCTCCAGGTTCTTTCTGCCCTGCTCAAGTTCCCGCCTTGGCTTCCTTTAGTGATGGATGGACTATCATTTGGAAGAGTAGATGAAATATACCCTTTCTTCCTCAACTTGCTTTTGGTCAGTGTTTTATCACAGCAATAGAGACCAAACCAGAACAGGTTGTCTGGCCCATTTTTATGTATGTGCACAGAGTACATGTCTGGTACCCAAAGAGAGCATCAGATCCCCTATAAGTAGAATTATGGGTGGTCGTTAGTTGCCATTCAGGTGCTGGGAACTGATCCCTGGTCCTCTGCAAGAACAGCAAGTGTTCTTAACCACTGACCTATCTCTCCAGCCCCCAGAAAAAATTTGATCCAAGTTCTTATCTGTAGGAGGTCTCTAAGAGCTGGGTCCCTGTTTTCTGACCTTATGTCTTTCTCAGGTATGTTTTTAACTGCCGGTCCCTGGCAGCCAGACTCAACTATGTAACCGCTGTTGGTGTATGTGGCATTGTCTACTAATGGGTTCTACAGGATGTCTAGAACCAGCTCTGAACCAGAAGCTAGTGGGAGCTGAGGGAGAATGCCCCGGCTCCCTCACCTTTCTGGAAGTATAATTCTGAGAGATGTGTGCTGGATGTAGCTTGGGTACCCACTGCAGTTGCTGGCCTGAGGTACATCCTGTGTTGACTGCCTTCCCTTCTGCTCTTCCCCTCTGCACTCCACACTGCTGTTTCCTGGAGTCAACTCCCCAGTCAACTACTTGCCTCAGATCCTAATTTCAGAGCCTGGTTTGGGGGATCAACTCAAATTTCCTCAAATTTCAGAGCCTGGTTTGGGGGATCAACTCAAATTTCCCATCTGGCTCCCTCCCAGCTGATAATCTCATATCCTACTTAGTGTAGAGCAAAAGTCAGCTCCATTGACGTAAAGAACAGTAGAGGCCAGTCTGCTTTTCTTGGCATTCAATTCTTAAAGCTTCTAAACACACCCATGTATCTCAGCCACAGGAGGGAGAGCCTGGGCAAACTTTGGTGCCTTTCCTTGGGAGTCCTTTCTGTGTAGTAAGGTCTTACCTGAGTACTATTCTCCTTCCCAGAGCAGTTTTCTTCATTCTCTTGCTTGCATCCTTTGTTTGCTTTGTTTTGTTGATACTGGGGGAGTATTTTTGGGTGAGAAGTGTGTATGTATGTATGTATGTATGTATGTATGTATGTTCCTATGTGCAAGTGTATGAGGATGCGCATGCATGTATCTTCTTTATTACTCTCCACCTTACTTTTATTTTATGTGTATGAGTATACTGCCTGCATGTATGTAAATGCACCTATGTCATGCAATGCCCACAGAGGTCAGAAGAAGGCATGAGATCCCCTGGAACTGGAGTTACAGGCAGTTGTTAGCCACCATGTGGGTGCTGAGAACCAAATGCAGGTCCTCTGCAAGAGCAGCCAGTGCTCTTAATCACTGAGCCATCTCTACAGCCCCTCCAGGTAATATTTTAAAAGGTGTTATGACCATTTTATTCTCCTGCTTGAAAATTTTGAGAACTCCTACTGTAAAAGGAGAAAGGCCACTTTTCTAATCTTTACTTTCATGTGCTCAGTGAACGACCTCTAACTTTCCAGCTTGTCTTGCAAACTTGCTCTGGAGTCACCTGTCTATTCATTAGCTTCAGAATAGCCAAGTAGGGGGAGGTGTCCTTTATGCTTGTAGAAACCTCTCTGCATTTAGAAGTCTGCTTTCTCCAGCACTGCCACTTTGTCTTCCCTTCCATGGGCACACACCGCCTTGCCCTGTCATCTCATCCTCTTCTGAGCCTTTCTTTGTGTTTGTGTCCTTTCCCTCCAAGGAGACAGAGACTGTTGATCACAGTTTAGCTGATACATGGCACTCCTGGGTAGTTTGGTGATCTGGATAAAGATGAAGTATGATGTCTAAGCTGGCCCTAACGGAGTCTCATCCTTGCCTTCCTGCAGCCCCTGCTGTGGCAGATGGATGACTGAAGGCCATTCTCCCAGCAGAGGTGGCTGGTACCATCAGGGGACTGCTTGTCTTTGGAGCCTCTGCCCTCCTCACTGCTTGGCCATCACTCAGGCCACTACATTATGTTTATCATCTATACTGTGCCTTTGGGGACTGTGGGAAGCATGAGCCCCAAATTATCTATGATAAATGAGTACTCCTAGGTTCAAAGAGGTGGAGCACTTTGTCCAAGGCCACTGTACTAGTAAATGGCAGAGTCAGGACCTGAATTTATGTCTCCTATCTCATAATTCAGGATGCCTTCTTGCAGGCCTGAGAGTGTTACCTATATAGGAGGAAACAGGAGACTGTAACATCTCGACAAACATCACAGCTTCAGAGGCAGTTAGTCCTGTCGCTTATTAGCAAATAATTTAAGTTTTGAGTGTCAGTTTCTCTATGTATGAAAATGAGCACAATACCTCAACTGTGAGCACTGAATCAGGTAGCATGCAGACTATCATATGGGAGGCAAGATGGTGTGCAATGTGAAGAATAAGACGTTGACTTTGAAACTACTTGATGGTATAACCTGGGGGCAGTTATTTGACTTCTCCACCAAGGACCAGCCTCTTTATGTGTAAGCCGACATTAAGAGTTGTATTCTTATTATAGGAGCAAAGGAGGTAAAGATCCTTGTGGCTCAGCATGGAACTGGTATGTAGTAGGATATCTGCCATTAGAGTTGATCCCCTGTGTTTGGCATCCCCTGACTTCCAGAAACATTCATTTCTTTCCTTTGTGAACAAATACTATAAACATAATAATGGGAACCACATTTTGAGAGAGAGGAGAAGAGACAGAGCAAGAGATGAGAGTGTTTTCTGGGACTTTAGAGCATTTGAGGTCACCACTGTTACTAATTACCAGCTCTGATCTGTTATTTGTGTTTGTTTCTCTCACGAACTAACCTGCAAACAGCTCCAGGGAAGGTCATGTCAGTTCATCTTTGCTTTCCCAAGAAAGACAGTGTTGGATCCCTAGTAGGTAATCAAATATATTTGCTGGACAGCCAGTAACAGTGGCACATACCTACAATCCCAGCACTCAGGAGGCTAAGGCAGGAGGATCAGAAGTTCAACGCCAGCCTTGGCTACATATCAAAGTGGAGGTCAGCCTGGGCAACATAAGACCCTATCTCAAATGAAGAAAGGAGGAAGAAAGGAAGGAAGGAAGGAAGGAAGGAAGGAAGGAAGGAAGGAAGGAAGGAAGGGGAAAAGCTTGTTTTTCATTGTCATATTTTGGCTTTTAGGAAAAGAAAACGGGCTCATTACATAGAAAGAGAAATGCAAAGGAGTGTGAGTATTTACCCAGTGGGATAGAAATGTATAAAATAATGAATTTATAGATTGATTTCTGTTTATCAAATACTTCCCCAAGTATTCACAGATTCAATGGGGTGTATGCTGCTGTGATCTCTGTCTGATAGATGGAGAAACTGAGACACTCCTCAGAGGTTAGAAACTGGCTGGAGGTTGTATAGTTAAGGAGTCACAGGACCACATGGAAAAGCATACTGCTTGGTGGAGGAGCCCGGTCATTGAGTTACTATTCTATGCTTCTCTTCTCTCTAGATCACAACCAAAAGCATCCTCCAGGTGGCTCAAGGATTAGAGGAACAGAAAACACAATGCCCAGTATAGAGTGGCTCATGGTAGATGCTCAGTAGCCATTAGCTCCTTATAGAAAAGTCCTACTTATGACACAGCTCAGGCTATTGGAGAACTGCACTTAGCAAGTTAGTGAGGCCAAAGAGATTACTTCTAACAAAAAGGTTTGCAACAACATGGTTTTCTTTAAAAAGCATCATTTCTTAAGGTTGGAGAGATGGCTCAGTGGTAAAGAGCACTGTCTGTTCTTGCAGAGGACCCAGGATTGGTTCCTAGCACCCACACAGCAGCTAACAACTGTTTGTAACTCCAGTTCCAGGGGATCTGATGCCCTCTTCTGGCCTCCATGGGCATTGTATGCACAAGGTGCACTTACATATACACAGGCAAAGCACTCATACATATGAAATAAAAATAAATAAAATTAAAAAGCACCATTGCTGACTAACTGAGCTCCCCTGTACCTCCCGCTTCTATCTTTGCATCCATGCTCTGAGCCATGTGATATGGTCCTTCTGACCATATCTGTCTCCACAACTGGATAGAGAGCCACTTGAGGGAAGAGGCAAGTTGTACTGCACTCATTTTCCTGTTTCCTGTGGACCCCAGAGCAGTGTTCAGCACAGCAGTGTTCCATGAAGAGTTATGGAACCTTTTTCTTTTCCATTTTCATGCGTGTGTGGTGTGCATGTATGTGTGTGTGTGAGGGTACATATGTATGTGCGTACACATGCCACATGTGTGCAAGTATATGTGAAGACCTGAAGTGGTCATTAGGAATCATCCTCCATTACTCTTCCACCTTATTCACGGAGGTGTGGTCTCTCAGTCAAACCCAGAAATGATGATATGGCTAGTCTCACTAGTCAGCTTAATCTGGGGATCAGTCTGTACCTTCTAAGGCTGGAATTACAGGTAGACTACCTGATCATCTAGCACTTACATGAGTTCTAGGGATCTGAACTCTGACATTCACACTGTGTGGCAAGCACTTTGACTACTAAGCCATTTACCTAGACACAAACTTTTGAACTAAATTAAATCTTCACAGAGGGAAATGAATGAAATATCCCACAAAAAAAGAACTGTGGTGCCAATGATTCATGAGATTTCATGCCTCCTTTTCATGAGGCTAATAATACATGTTAACAGTAGAAACATGAGAAGTAGAGAGAAGCAAAGAAAAGCTTGGAAATGGCCACAAGTCCATGTTTCCACTTTAGCTTGGTTCCTTTTCCCTTGCTTGGTGTCTGCCCACTGCTGAAGTTGTGGACAATGTGTAAGCACAATTTATCATTGTTTTCCTTCTTAATGTTATTTTGTACAGGTTTTGCATTATATCCATGCTTGACAGCAGAATCTTTATTATTCACATTCATTGTAGAAAATTTTGAGAATTAGAATGCTGGGAATTTAAAAAGAGAAATAAAACAATTCCAATACCTGGTGTTAATGCTGGGACCTCTCCTTGTCCTCTCTCTTCACACGCACACATGCGTGTGCACACACACATAAACTCACAAATACATATGTCAAAACTGACATATATAGTTTTATAGCCTTTAGAAAAACCATTTATTCTCTGAATAGTTTACTGTTTTCAGGTGTTCGTCAACAATATGCATTTCCAGTATTTTGAACACTGGCATGGCTATCACCCATAGATTCCTCAAATAAAAGCGTGGACTGTCATGATTACTTGCTATTTTATTAAGCTGATGCTACTAAATGTATTTTTTAAGTGATGTAGCCTCTTTTCTGACTGCTTGAACATTTAAAGGCTCAAGGTTCAAAGGCTGAGTTCCTTATAGCCAAATGCCTTTTCTTTTTAAGACAGTATTATTAGATGTAAGATTTAAGATGTACACCCATAGGCAGTGGGTAGTTCAATGACTTTTGGAAAATTTATACATCTGGGCACCCATCACTACATTCAATTTTTCCATTTTCCATTTTTCCATGACCCCTAATGAGAAACTGTAAGCATTTTCATTTAGATGGCATAATAGGAGAGAAGTCCTGGTGGGAACTATCCTCCTGAACACCTCTTAAGATCACCTCCCACTGCCCCTCAAATTGGGCCAAGACAGCTGGATGGCTGGGTGTTCTTAGAAAGCAATTTCTCTTCCTACATCTTCCTGGACTCCACTAGGGAGGCAGAACTTCCAGACCCCAATTTATCATATAATTTTAAGTTTTGCATCTGGCCTTTACCTCTTTTCTCTCTCTTCTTTCTTGTCGTTTAATCACTTTTCTCTCCTGCCCTCCAGGGCTCAGACAAGTGGCACCTCATGATGGTGACTCTCTGGCATCTTGTCACTTAGACACCAGCTCCATTTCATCCACTTCAGTCTCCCAGAAGTCTGTTTGTCACTGTGCAACAAGAGGGAAGCTGACCCAGTTCTAATCAGAGCCTATCATTCCCCTGCTTAGAGCCTCATGTGGTTTCCCAACTGGCATGGTCTTTAAGGATACCTACTTGATTTTCCAACCCCATCTTCTACAATCTCTTGTCTGCTGACTCTTCTCAATCGAATTGGTCTTCTGGTTGTTGCTAGAATGCATTATACTTGTTTCTACCCCAGGGCCTTTGTACTTGCTGCTCCCACCTCCTCATTTCCTTCTATCCTCATTCTATTTGGTCTTGATAAAATGTTATTTTTCCAGAAAAGACTTCCTGGGACTGAAGAGGTGGCTCAGTGGTTAGAAGCACTGTCTGTTCTTGTAGAGGACCTAGGTTGAGTTCCCAGCACCCACATGGTAGCTACCAACCATCTGTAACTCTAGTTTCAGGGAATCCAGTTCCAGACCCAACCCTCTTCTGGCCTTTGTGGGCATTGCACGACACATGGAAAAGTCATACATATAAAACAAAAGTCATACATATAAAACACAAGTCATACGTATAAAACAAAAATAAATTTTAAAATGTAAAAGAAGACTTTTCCTGACTTAGAGTGTACAATATATTGTATCTAGATACGGCATTTGGGAGCTTTTCTGACTCACCCACTGTCTTGTGAGATCTGGCCACAAAAGAATTCTCTGACGTACTTCCCCTTGGTGTAGCAGGTAATAGGAAATGACAACTGTCTTGCCTTATACCTGCAGGGGAGGAACGAAGATATGAAGATACCAGGAAGAACCTCAACAAATAAATTCACTAAATTCCTTCCAGTTTACCACTAATGTTTTTAGACTAGTTCTCACGGAGCCCAGGCTGGCCTCAAACTATGTAGCAGAGGACTGAGGACAACTTTGAAATCATGATCCTCCTGCCTCAGCCTCTAAAGTGCTGGGATTACAGGTGTGTGCCACCATGCCTGGCAATCATTCCTTTTTTTAATCCAATCATAATTCTACATTAAACTTAATATAAAAAATATAAAAATCGTGAGTCTTTGGGTTTTCACTTCTGAAGGCTTTTATATCGCATAAACCTTTTTCTTTTTGGAGAGAGGGGCTTACTATGTAGCCTACACTGACTTTGAACTCATTTTCTTCCTTCATGCCTATGTTTGATGAGTGCTGGGATTACAGCATCATGTCTAGTATACTTGTATTAAAAACATTTCTCTGGTGAACCTGGCTCTTGCTGTGTGTTGCCAACCATGAGCTCTGTAGTAGGTGAGAAAAAGTTAACTCTAAGTCCTCTGTTCTGCCTTACCATAGCCAGCTCTTCCTCCATCACTCCCTACCCCTTACTTGGCTCAGTTTGCTCCTTTTTGCAGCAGGACTTGCAGTTATATCTGAATGTGAGAGTGAAGACTGGCTAGCTCAAATGAGCTTTGACTCACTGAGACACACCCAGAGAAAGTGTGATCTGAAAGATCAGCATGTGCCATGATTTTCCGTCAAATAACGGCCTTCCCTCCAGAACTCACTGGGAAACTTAATAATACCTTTTTTTATGTTAGTTACTTTTATTGTCTCTGTGATAGTATGCCTGACATAAACAATTTTAAAGAGGAATTATTTTGGCTCACAGTTTCAGAGAGTCTAGTCCATGGCCACTTGGCTCCATGTTTCTGGGTGAGATAGATCATCACAGTGGTGGAAGTATACGGTGGAGGATGTTCAATTCACAGTGGACAAGAAGCAAAGAAAGGAAAGGGGACTCTGGACCTGGTACACTCTTCAAAAACATGCTCCTCAGTGACCTACTTCCTCCAGCTAGGCCCCACCTCCCAAGTTTCCACACCTTCCAAAATAGTGTGACAAGCTGGGACTAAGTACTGAAAACCCAAGCCTATGAGAGCATTTAATATTACAGCCACAGCCTGCCCCAGCGCAATAGTATTAAGAAGTGGGACCAAAACTAGAACCAAAAAATAAGAAGGAGTTGGGCATGTGGTATACATCTGTAATCCTAGCACTTGGGAGGCTGAGACAGGAGGACTGCTACATGTCTAAGGCTAGCCTGGGATACACAGTAGGACCCTTTGTTAAAGCAGGAGAAGATGAAGAGGAGGAGAGGGAGGAGGAAGAAGAGGAAGAGGAGGAGGAAAGACAGGATCTTTAGGAGGTGAATAGGTGATACAGGATCCACTGCTAGTGTGCCATGAAAGCTTTCTGTTCCTCCCCCCAGCCCCACCCCCCTGTGCCATGTGGGGACACAGTGTCTCCACCCTCTGGAGGACGTGGCAACAAGTGCCACCTGGGAAGACCAGCTCACCTCTAGACACGGGTCTGCCAGTGATTTGGTCTTGGACTTTTTGATCCCAGAGATAGGAGAGATGATGGCCTAGGTATCCTAGTAATACCTAGTATCCTAGTCATTTACTATAGCAGCACAAATGGACTGAACAGGTGGAGGGGTGAGAAGAGGACTGTGAATCAGGACGGGAGTGGTGATCTCTGGTGTTATCTACCTGGCTTTGGCTCCATCACCTAATACTATTTTCATTTGAAATCAGGGGCTATTTATGCTGCCTGCCTCATGGAGCCTTTGTGAAGACTGAAGGCCACAACCATCATTATCATCATCATCACTCTAATTGTCAAATTAGAGGCCTGGAATCTTGGTAATGCCTTATAAGAAGCTGCTTTGGCACCATGCAGAGAATGCATGAAGGTTGTGGCGGTTCCCTGGAGTGCAGAGGAGCAGTTCTCAAAGTGAGTTTCCTGGGTCTGCTGCATGAGCATCATCTGGAATTTATGAGAAAGGAACTTCTCAGGTTCCACTCCAGACCCATGGAACCAGAAATTCGTGGGCCCAGCAATCTGTGCTTTTTGATTGATGAGTTTTTGTTGTTGTTTGTTTTGGGGGGTTTTGTTTTGTTTGTTTGTTGTTTGTTTGTTTGTTTGAAACAGGATCTCACTATATAGCCCAGGCTGGCCTTGGACTCCAGGAGATTCTCCTGCTTCAGCTTCCCAAGTATTAGGATTACAGGCATATATTACTACACCCCCAGCTTTTATATTTGGGTTTTATTTTTGTTTTTAATGCTGGGGATTAAACCTAGAGTTTCACAGATGGATGTTAGGCAAGTGTTCTATCTCTGAGCTATACTCTAGTCCTGAAATCTGTTTTAGTAAGGAGACTCTGATGCCCACCTCCATTTGAGACCACTTGGATGAGGCAGAAGACTCAGTCAGAATACCCTGAACCAGAATCACTATTTTGCTTGACCTGTGTGATAGGTGAATGGAAATTTGACATTAGGTTTCAGCATTTAGGATTTTGGAAATCTGAGCTTTCTAGGGACTCTGCCCACTGGAGTGGATTAGGAGCTGATCTGAGACAAAGAAAGAAATCTCTAATTGCCATGTCCAGTTGCTTGTTGCTGTTCTATACTGGACACACTTGGCTCATTCCCTTTACCCAGCTAGCCCTCAAAACACCCATCACAGCACTGCTTTTCAGTGAAAGTTTCTGATTATCATCCAATAGAGCCCTTCCTAGTCCAGATGAAGTGTAGAATTTCCAAGGGGAAGCTGTTTGGTTGTGCAACATGTCCAAGTCCTCACAGAACTCATGATGATATGACTCCCAGATCTGCTCTCTTTGGAGAACTAAGGTAGAACTGGACCCAAGAAATTAGAGCTGTTCAGTGCCCCTCACTTTGCTAACCCAGCACAGGCCTCCACTGAGATACTGACTGGCAAGGATGGCTCGGGATGTTAGAGACCACTTTCCTTTGGTTTGGGTATTTAGGCATGAGGAGAGGGTTGGCAAGCTGGTAGAGGTGGCTCTGTTGGTTTTCAAGGGGCCATACGAAGCTGGGGCCCTGACATCAGGCTTTGTCAAACACCTGGAACACCTTGGGAAGATGGAAGAACAAAGCTTCTGAGCGATTAATAGCCATTGCTAAGTGGACTTTAATTTTGGGCCATCCTGGCTATTTACTTTAGGCTGCCTCCTAGGGCTGGAGGAGTAGGAGGGTGCGGGGAGAGCAGGAGGATCATCTTTAGAGGCAGGTCCCCAGAAGATGGGCCATAAGGAAACCTCCCCCTGCAGAGTGAGGTCAGCTGTCAAGCCCCTGCCACCTGGACACATCATTTCCTCTTCTGTCCTCCCTTTACCTGACCCTCGTTACTTCTCTTTTGCTACTCAGTATAAGTATATGTTCCACATCTTTCTTTCCCCTTCATCCTCTTGACAGCTTAATCCCTCTCTCCCCCTCAGGAATGTCTTTCCTTCTGAATTGACCTCAGGCCTTACCTTTCCTGCCACTCTGTCGCTTTACCCACAGCCTGCTCCCTTTACTTCCCTCTCCACACTCTGGCGCTAAATGCCAAGCCTCCCCTCACCTTTCCTCCTTTCCGACAGCTCAAGTGAACACCAGCACCTGGAGATAATCCCCTATCTTCTCTTTATGGGGCACCCCAAATACCTCTGTGGTAGTCTACAGCTGGGATGGAGGACTGGGCACACAGCGATCCGGGAGGAAAAGGTCAAAGTCTGTAACATAGAGGAGGAGGGGAAGGAAGAAGGGGTAATGATGGAGTAGGGCAGATAGATGGTAGGGAGAGGACAGGACCTGGGGTGCTAAAAAGTGTAAAGGGTAGAGTGATGGGTGTCAAAGAAAAAAATATTCCATGACACTTGTTTGAGCAGTGTGTTTGACTTCTTATTGCTGTGACAAATACCCCAGAGAAGTGGTTTGAAGGAAGAAAGATGTATTTTCGTTCCTGGTTTTAGAGGTTTCATGCTCAGCTGGACTCTGGGCTTTAGGCTTGAATGAGGATAGAGCATCACTGTGGTGGGAGCAGGTGGTAAAGGCTGTTTGCCTTGAGGCAGCCAGGATACAGAGAAGAGCTGTAGGACAGGTTGGGGTCAAGGTTTACCTTTCAAGGCATGCTTCCAGGGAATAACTTCTGTGAACTAGCCCCCTTCCACAGTTCTACTACTTCCTGATTTGCTATTCAAATTCTGAACCCATCAATGGATAGACTCACTGCTTAGGTCAGAGCTCTCCTCACCTAGTTGTACCTGGGAATATCCTCACAAACACATCCAACCAAGTAGACAGTCGAAATTACCTGTCACACATAATAAGGAAGACTCTTCAGGGTCACTAGGATAGGTACAGGGACCACCCCAAGGCAGACCTGCACTGGGGAGAAGGACTGGGCTCAGAGCTGAATACTTGAGTATGGGCAAGTAGAGATATCCAAGGTGCAGTGTGGGTTCAGGGGATGGGAAACTAGTAAGAGTAAATACCAGGGGCTAGGAGGATTCTGGCTAAACAGACCCAAGAGGAATCTTGCTGAAGACAAGCCAAGGTGATGAGACATCATTTAGGGATAGTGGAGGGTATGAGATACTGAGAGTTGGGGGTTCCTGCTGACCTGACTTAGCAAGATACAGGACTTGGCACAAAACAGGTATGAGGGAACTCTTGTTTCAGTAACAATAGAATTAAAAACTGGGCTGCAGAGAGAATGACTCCATGCAAAAGCTTTAATGGAAACATTTTCTCAAGAAATGGAGAGAAGGTGGAAAGAGGGGTGTGGGTGACAGCACTGACAGACACAAAGACAGTCTGCCTCAAATCAGATGAAGGGACAGGCCCTCTTATCTGTTGAGAGAGTAATCCAGCATCTGGAAATCTTCCACTAGTCACAAGGCTCAAATATGTGTGTGTGTATGTGTGTGCATGTGCACATGTGTGTGTGAATGCAGGTGCATGTGAGGTCAGAGGACAACTTTGAGTGTTGGTCCTCACCTTCTACCTTGTCTTGAGACAGTCTCTTGTTGTGTATACAAGGCTAGTCAGTCCTGGGGCTTTCAGGGATTCTATCTCTGCCTCCCTTCCATCTCCCTGTAGGGACACTGGGTTTACAGTTTACAGATGTTCATGCTATGCATCTGACTTTCATGTTGTGTTCTGGAAAGTCAAACTCAGGTCCTCATGCTTGTGCAGCAAGTGCTTTTACCCACTGAGCCATCTCCCCAGCTTGAGGAAAGCATTTCTAAAAAAAATTTATTTTATGTGAGTGTATTGCCTGCATGTATGTGAGTGCACCCGGTCATGCAATGCTGCAGAGGTCAGAAGAGGGCTTTGGATTCCCCTGGAACTGGAGTTAAGGATGGTTCGTAGCCACCATGTGGAAATTGAACTCAAAGTCAGTGCTCTTAACCTCTGAGCCATCTCTTCAGCCCCAGAGGACAGCATTTTAAAGAAAAAGAAATCTCTACCTCAGGGTTTAAGGAGATTATTTATTTTTTCTTTTTTTAGTCTTTTTGAGACAGGGTCTCCCTGTAGCTCCAGCTGGTCTGGAACTCACTATGTAGACCAGGCTGGCCTTGAACTCACAGAGAGATTTGCCTGCCTCTGCCTCCTGAGTTCTGGGACTAAAGGCGTGCACCATTACAGGAGATTTTCTTATATATGGTATAAATCTATGGTTAGTTCATCTTTAGGGACACCTATGTCTGGTGAGGTTTTGTCCCTGGAATAAGAGCTGAGGGATAGTAAAGGCACATTCCACATGTTTGACAGGAGGGAGAGACACCTTTTCCTGTTCTATATGCTATGGTTTAAGAGTGAGAACCTATGTGTTGTCCCCATGAGGACCCGTACACACACACACACACACACACACACAGCAGAAACTCATGTTTTACATGTTAACCCTGCTGCTTATGCTGCACTAGTATTTCCTATTATATCTTTCCTTTTTTTCTTCAATATACTTGCCTTTCGTTGTATGATTATAATAGTTACTAAACAAGTATGATATTAAACTTGCTAAAGTGCTTCCACAGCCCACTAATGGTTCATAACTCAGACTGAAAAGCAACCACCTGAACATTGGCAGTTGGAGATAAATTTATCATTGGTTTCTAAGTCTCAGGAGGGTGATTAATAAAGAACGGAAGTCCAGCTATAGTGTTCAACACTTTAGTGTTTACTGGTTCATTCAGACTTACACATCTATGAGGGACTGTTTTTGTATCTGTTTTACAACTGGAGCTGGTAGGTGGCAGAGCTTGGATGCCGCTCTGGCTACCATGTGCTAGTATTTAGATGCTCCTCCATAACGTGACCCGCAATTGTCCACCAAGTCATGTGTGCAGAACTCTGAACTTAGCACTCCAGGGGTACTGGGACTAGAGGAAGGTTCTGTCTCTTCTTGGATGGCTGACAGAGGTGACAGTGGAGAAGGTGTGACATACCAGGCCCGTGGAATCTCAGAGTAGGGTGGAGGTCACCAAAATTGCCCTGCCCTTCACAGATAGGTCACTGAGGCCCCCACTCCCACATAGCTAGAGGCTGAGTCTGGCAGGAACCCAAGAACTCTGGGCAACTCAGTCTGTTCCCTTCTCCAGGGGCCTCCCATTGGGACTGTGAGAGGCTAAGACGGCTGGACAAATATTTGCCATTGCCCTCCAGGATTCTTGTGAACTCCTGATAAGAGAAGGGAAGACATGCCCAGCTCTGTCCTGCTGTCCACTGGCATCTGGCATCAGCTGGGCACCCTCAGTACAAGCTGCAGTTAGCACTCACACTGCATATTCTCTCTTCTTTACCAGCTGCCTTGGTCATTTCTCTGCTCAGTTTACTTCTTGAATTTTAAATAATTCTCATGGCATTGGATACTTTCCCAAACAACTAAAAACACAGGCACATGGAGTGTTGAGAATGTGGAGTGGCTATTGTGTTTACCATATACACTCCATTGCTACAGACATGGCGCATCTCATGAACAGACACTGAATGAAGGGATGACCAGACTGGAGACCGTATCCTAAACTGCCCAGCAGACACTCCTCTTGGCTGCCTAGCTCTGGAAATTTCGTGCACAGAATCTGTCCACAAACGTGTGCCTGTCTACTTCCTGGGCAGTAGGCAGTAACTCTTCCCTGTGGATTGAGATGGGGAGAACACAAACCTCAGAAGGCTGCCTGGATCATTATACGTGACTGCAGGCACGCTCTCAGACTCTTTCCCTGCCCTGCATTTGCATTTCTGGGGACTCTTTCCCTGCCCCTGCATTTCTGAGGACCCTTCTCTGCCCCTGCATTTCTGGGGTTCCTTGGGCCTCTGGCTTCTAGATGACACTAACTGATGGGAAGAATAGGTAGATCACTATTCTACTTATTTAGGTAAAATACCTAAATAGGAGGGTCTCAGCAATGGTGCAAAGTCAGGTCATTCCTTCCCCATTCTCTCTACTTCCTGCTGTCTGTGACAGCAAATGTGTCTCATCTGTGGCCCCAGCTCTCTCCCAGCGGCCTCTGCCTTCTGTGGTTAGATTTAACAATTCAAAGGCAGGACACAAGTTAAATTTGAACTGCAAATAAAGAAATACATTTTTTATATTAAAGTCATAGTAAGATCATAGTAAGACAACATAACTAACAACTTTTACCATCTAACCACGTTAAGGAATAAAATTCTATAGCATTTAAAACATTCCATGTTGGGCCCCTTTAATCCCAGGCACTTGGGAGGCAGAGGCAGGCAGATCTTTGTGAGTTTGAGGTCAGCTTGGTCTATATAACCAGTTCCAGGCCAGCTAGGTCTACAGGGAGACTCTGTCTCAAAAAATAAAAAATAAAAAAACCAAATAAACGACCATATTTTTGTTGTTTCTTAGTGCTGAACCCTGCGCATACTAAGTAAGCACTTTCTCACTGAGCCATATTACTAACCTATGCACTAATTCTTTAATACTAGTAATTGCTGTTTATCTGAGATTCACATTTAGCCAATGTCCTGTACTTTAGGCTGGAGTCTCACTGGAGAGCCTTGGCTCTTTAGCTCTGTAAAGAGGATACCTTCTTTGTAACCCCTCCAGCAAGGGACACTTGCCTAGAGCTTCCTAACCAATTCTCTTAATTCAAGTCTCTGAATAAGAGATCTAGGGCTAGGAGTGCAGCTCAGTGGTAGAGTGCTTGTCGGTGTGTGATGCCCTGGGAGCTATCTCGCCAAAAAAGGCCTAGAGGGATACCACTGGCTTCCCTGGCCTAGACCTCGACTAATACAAAGAGAAGTATTCACTCTTCAGTCACCAAGAGCCCAGATATCAAAGTCTCAGTGTGCGCTCCTGTCTCCTGGGGCCCCTGCCCTGTCATCAGTGCTTAATCCTCCCAGCTCTAGAAAGCAGGCCAGGTGTTTCTTTCCTTCTCAGGTGCAGCCTCCACCCTTGCCCTGTGATTGGTTCCGCACGTCTGTGAGCTTGTCTGGGTCAATGCCCGCCCCCCTCTTCCCACTCCTTTTCTCTGGTCCCCACCCCACCGCCCACCTGCCTTCCCGGCTCCCAGCTCCTCCTCTAGCAGAGCCCTTCCTGTGGCACGTCTGACACGTCCTCTACGTCTGCGGCTCTCCTGCCCCCTCCCTGCCCCCTTTCAGACAGGACAAAAGAAAGAAAAGGGTAGCTCTTGCGGCATTCAGAGTTTTTATTAATGAATGCATGAACTAAAACAGCTGGCCCTGCAAACATTCCTGCTGAAGTGGGCCGCGGTAAGACGAGTCAGGAGCTTAGCTTGTGGTGGTGGGGGGAGGTGGGGGAGGGTAGACGCAAACTAACCAGTGTTCTGGTACAGTGCGGGGGAGGCGGGGGCGGGGGGGTCCCCCCCCCTCTTTTCCTAAATCACCCAAACCAGAAACAGTGCTAGAAGCGCTCTCGAGAGGCGAGGTTAACAGTTCAGCTGCTGGAATCCAGACCAGAGAGTCCTTTTAAAAACATGAGATTCACAATTCCATTTGGTTCTCAGGCTTGAATCAGGTGGGGTTAGCACAGCGCCGCTTCTGCTGCTGTGATGGTGTATCAGGGCACCACGAGGAGGTAAGTACTGAACTGGATGGAGTAAGCATTCTGAAACTTCTAGGCCACTTTGACAGTACTGCACCTTCCAGTGCCTGATGGTCTAGTTCCTTTTAGGTCTTTATTTTACATAGGCGCTGGCCCTTCACCAGATCCTCTGGCAGAGAACTGGAGTTTGAAAAAGTGAAACTTCCTCTTTAAAATGTGTGTAATCATGAGTCCAGCCTCACCGTGATATTCAACACCCATGACTGACTTGTTTCTGTCCAAGGTGAGAGGCATATGGGGCAGCTGTTATCCATCACCAACAGGTCTTTATTTAAGTTGACTAAACCCCTAAGGTCACTGCCCGCTGACTGTTGCTTTGCCCTTGCTGGCCCTCACCTCATTTTGGAGGATTTCTGAGGACACAGCTTCTCTTCATAGTCCATGCTTGTTAGCATATATATAGCAATGACTGGTCTTCAAGTCCTCTCCCTCGGACAGTGTAGTGTACTGGCCTGTGTGTTGGAGTTGATGGGAGGCCATTGTTTTGGACTGAGTTCCCACCTGAGACTCCAACGGACCATGTCCAACCAGAAGAGAGTTGCTTTTGCTACATGCCAAGGAATCAAGCTGAGTCCTCAAGTGACTTAGTTTCCCCCCCAAAACAGGGATTGGCAGCAATCAATACAAATGGCACAGTCTAGCTGAGTCAGTCTAAGAAAGTCCTATCTGTTTTAACCTTATAAAGCAACTTAGGGGTAGGGGATGTAGCTCGGTGGCAGAACACTTGTCTAGCATGTACAAGGCCCTGGATTCAGTTCATAGAATTGCAAATAATAATAATGTAAAAATCCACAAATGGAAAGCAAAAACGGAATTAAACTAGATGGTCTAGATAAACAATGGGGGGGGTGGTGGGAGGAAGGAGACAAATGGCACAGTGACTGAAGGGTGATGCAACAGCAAAACCCTATTGTAATAGTATATCATGTGACCACTCAAACAGTGAAAATGCAAGACCAACCAAATCTAGACCAACATGCCCACATGACCAACTGAGAAGACCACTATTCATTATTATTATTATTTTTTATTTTTGTCTTTTTGAGACAAGGTCTCTCTGTAGCCCCAGCTGGCCTGGCACTCACTATGTAGACCAGTCTGGCCTTGAGTTCACAGGGATCTGCCTGCCTCTGCCTCCCAAGTGCTGGGATTAAAGGCACTCACTAACTATTCTTTGCTTCATTATGATGGAGTTTTACTTAGCTTCTCTGTTGCTATGATAAAACACTGACCAAAGCCAACTTGGGGAGGAAATGGTTTATTTCATTTATAGCTTACAGTCCATCATCTAGGGAAGCCAAGGCAGGAGCTCAAGGCAGGAGCTTGAAGCAGAAACCACTGGGGAATGCTGCATACTTAGTTTCCCCTGGCTTGTTGAGCTACATTTCTTTAAAAAAAATTATTTATTTATTTATTTATCTTTTTGAGACAGGGTCTCCCTGTAGCCCCAGCTGGCTTGGAACTTGCTATGTAGACCAGGCTGGCCTCGAATTCACAGAGATCTGCCTGCCTCTGCTGGGATTAAAAGAGTGTGCCACCATGTCTGGCTATTTATTTAATGTGTATGAGTGTTTTGCCTGCATGTAACTTCACCTGTGCATACAGTGCCTGTGCCTGTGCCTGTGGAAGCCAGAAGAGGGCGACAGATTCCCAGAACTGGAGTTATAGGTGGTTGTTAGCCACCACTGAGTGCTGGGAACAGAACCTGGGGCCCCTGCAAGAGCTCTTAACCACTGAGCCATCTCTCCAGCCCCTCATCTATATTTCTTATATAGCCCCAGCCCACGGATCCACCGTGGGCTGGGCCCTCCTACATCAATTAGCAGTTAAGAAAATGCCCCCAGGCCAATTTGGTGGAGGAAATTCCTCAATTGAGAGTCCTTCTTCCTGGGTATATCTAGGTTTGTGCCAAGTTGACAAAATGGCATCTCCATATCATTAGCCCTGCAGAATTAGTTATTCCTCTCATGCATCTGAGGCCATGACATCTGTGAAATCCCATACAGGGACAAAAAATGGCAAGTAAACCCCACATGGCAAAATCCCTACCCATTCCTGCAGCTCCCATCCTCCTCTACCTCTTAGGGTTCAAGAATCTTCCTCTCCATTCAAGTTTGCCCATCATACACTATCCAGAATCCTCAGATTGGGAAGCTCAGTTGAGAAGCTCATACGTAACACTTGAGTGCTTACTTTTGCTCTACAATCAACTTCCTTCCCATTCTTTACTTTGCCTCATCTCTGAACTCTTTCTTTGATAGTGACAAGAACCTGGAAACACCGGGTAGATGTTTCCATCACTCTTTCTGACTTTGAGACCTTCTTCAGCCTTTACCCACTGGCAACAAAGTGAGCTGTCTTGTTTCTGGTCCTTGTTGCTGCTTTCCTCAGCTCCTTCCTGCTACACGTCAACCCCACTCAGTCTGTCGAAGCCTTCTTCCTTCCTTCTCTCTCCTTCCTCCCTCTTCCTGTTGGAGGTGGGTCATTGTTGGTAAGTCTGCAAGGGTTATATGGACTGACTCTTGTTCTAGTCCCACTTTCTCCTCTTCTTGATCTAGAAGGATGTGAGGAGGCTGTCATGTGCTCTCGCCACGTGAACTCCACCATGCCTTCCCTGCCATGATGAGCTGAAATGGGCGTCAAAATAAAGCCTTTCTCGCTTAAGTTGCTTCTGTCAAGTATTTTGTCACAGTGACAAGAAAAGCAATAAAAGTGATCTTGGTTCATTTGGTCAACTTGGGTCTGTAATGAGCTGATGTGGGAGCATATAGAATAGCCCCTAAGAATCAACAAAATAGAAATAACAGCCAGGGCTCAACTGTCTGCAGTATAGAATGGCAAGTTTATTCTGTTGAGTGTTAGGGGCAGTGGAGCATGCATGTAGTGCCAGCTTTTTTGGAAGGTTGAGGCAGAAGGATCAGTTGAGACATTTGAGATCAGCCTGGGCAACATGAGAGCCTATCTTAATTTATTAATTCATTTTGAAAAAGTCACCACTGGGGCTGGATAGATGGTTCAGAGGTTAAGAGCTCTTGCTGTTCTTCCAGAGGACCCAACTTCAGTTCCCAGCGTCCATGTTGGGTGAATCACAACTGCCTGGAACTCTCCAGGGGATCTAACACCCTCTTCTGGCCTCCACAGGCACCTGCACTCCCATGCACATACCCCCACATAGGTATACACATAATTAAAAACAAATCTTAAAACATATCACCACTAACAAATCTAAACTAGATCTGTTGGAAGGTCTTTTGTCATGGCTAGCAGAGTTTCATTTGGTGTCTGCTCTTGGCAAGCTGCATCAACTTGGGTGAGTCACCTTACCTTCTCAGAGCCTCGGGTTCCTCACCGCTTTGTAGGGTTTGTGTGAGAGGACGAGGTTCATTTTGTAGATTACTTTGCTCGAGGCACTTACACAGTGGCCTGCCCAGCTCTGCCTCAGCTTTGGTTTCTCTTATTTTCCTTCTTATTCCTAAAGAACCTGTTGTTATCGGGTAGCCAGTTTCTTTGTGATCATGGTTAAGTAAATCCACTGCTGCTTCTGTTCTTTTTATTGTTTGGCAGTTGAATGTCTCTTCTAAGACCTGAGTAAAAGGCTTAGTTATTATTATTATTGGGAAGTGGCAGAAAATTTAAGAGACATAGCCTAGGGACTGGGAAGATAGCTAAATGGTTGGTATAGTGCTTAACTAGGATGCTTGAACCCCTGAGTTCAGTCCCCAGCACTGAAAGAAAAAAAAAAAGAGGGCTCAGCAGGTAAATGTGTTTGCTGGACAAGCTTGGCAACCTCAGTTTGATCCCAGGAACCCATATAAAGGTGGAAGGAGAAACCCGACTCACAAAGTTGTCTTCTACATACATGTTGTGGCATGATGTTCACCCACATACATGCATACACACAATCATAATAAATAAGTCTTTTTTTTTTCAAGGAATGAACTTATTTGGAGGCTGTTGGGGATATGCCCTCAAAAATGGTTGAAAGACCCTGGCCCCTTAATATCTCTTTTTGCCTCCCGAGCATGAGGTGAGTTGTTTTGCTCTGCCACATCCTACCACCAGACATGCTGCCTCCCCACAGGCCCAAAACCATGGGGCCAACTGATCATGAACTGGAACCTCCAGAACTGTGAACCAAAATAAGCTGCTTTTCTCGGCAAGTTAATTGTCTCAGTGGTGGAAAGCTGACAACATAACCCCCTGATAAGTCCTGATAAGTCAGTGGAGCTGCCCAGATAGGAAGCAGCTAGGTAGCAACTTTGTATTGTGCATCCTCACGGCTCTTGGTTTGGGGCTTCTAAGTGAAACCATGCTTATTTTCTCTGTTCTCCACAGCTCAGGAGGTGAAGTGTGTCTCTCCTAATTAGATGTTACTTCGACCCTCTGATGGATTCTATAAGTGAGTAGCTAATGGAGAATGTCTGGGGAATCTTTCCCTATAGGCCACTTCAAAGGGAACTTTGCACAGCCATAACCTATATTTTAAGTCAAATTACTTGAAATACGCCCTCCAAACTGGGTGGAAAATCTAAGTATTTTTAATGTGATGTGGAAACAGAAATTCTAATATATTATTATTAAATATAGGGAGACTTTGTTAGGCCCTTGCTATGTGACAGAGAAGACCTGGGAAGGCCTGGGATTTGTGTGACTAAAAAGGCCTGGGGGTGGGGTGGGGACAGGAGTCCAGGCTGCCAGCTTCCTGCCTGGCATGTAGAGTAGCCCTAGGAATGCAGCTTCAGGAGACAGGAGCAAATTGAGTCCAGCACCTTTGCCACAGCCTTCCAAGGCATGTTGGATGAGTACCAGGCCCTGCTGTTGAAATGCCCCCACTCACCTCATGCTGTTGCCGGAAGGGAACCAGAACCCAATGGATGGGGCAGAATCATAAACAACCCCCAGTGTGTGGCTACATCACACTGCACTTATCTCTGCAAATATTGACTCCAGAGGAGCAAACAAGTCACAAGAAAAACAATATTTTCTCCCAGAGAGAAGGTCCTGTTCTAGACAGAGGGGGCCAAGTCGTGTGGGAATGCAGTGACAGACCACACACCTGCAGGGTGAAGGCCTCCACCCAAAGTACTGCTCTGAGTTGGTAGGCTCCCTCAGATTTGTCAGTGAGCATGGGGAATTAGGTACCCTGAAGTGGCCTTGATGAATGCCAGACACCTGATTTTCTGAATCATAGTTTTCAAAGTACTGCTTCCAGGCCAGTACCTTGCAGTAAAGGCTGGTCATCAGGTCTGATGTACATCAAGGTTGATCCTCTTTTTGGACTAGACACTGCTGCATGTGAGTCCATTCAATCTGACAAAAGCCCCCTAAGTCAGCCAGGTATTCCCTCCCCACTTTGTAGATGAGGATTTGGTGACTGGCAAAAACTGTCACACTGTAGGTTGCCTGAGAGAGCTGGGGTGGGGACCCTCCAGCAGCTGCCTCTGAAGTGCACTGTGCTCTTTCTGGTTGTTTCAGCTCATTTGTCACAGCGCGAATACCCATCACACGCTGGAAGTCCAGAGAGCAGGATTCTGTACAAAGAGCAGGGACTGAGGTCATTGACTTGGCTGAGCCTCCTGGTTGGTTATTGTTTTGAAAAGGTATGGATGGAAATAATTATTGATTCTCCATTCTGGCTCTGGAGCAGGAAGCAGTATTTAGAAAAGTGTTGGCAAGATGCTCAATACTGCACCCTAGCTATGTGGGGGTGGGGGTGTAGCTAGGGCAGTGGTGGCCAATTTATTGTGACTTTCTTAATCTTCCCTTCTGCCCAACCCCAAGGCAATGACACCGTCCAGTCTCTCAGTGACATGATCATTACAATATATTGGAGTTAAGGCTCACTTTTACTGAAAAAAGGGGCTAGGTCACAGAAGGTCTTCTTCAGTTAGGGGTAAGGGGTGAGGGGCTGGGAGGTGGGAGGGTGAAAAATCACTTTTAAAGAAGGTAACAATAATGGTGAAAAAGAGGCAGAGAGTGGAGAGAGAAAAAGTAAGACAACCCTAGATAAGTACAGTGTGCCAAAGATCAACACTGTAAGCTGGCATAGTGGCACATACCTGTAATCTCAGTTCTCAGGAGGCTGATGCAGGAGGATTACTATGAATTCAAGGACGATCTGGACAATACAGGTAGACGTGTCTCCAAACAAAGCCAAGTAAGGTAAATATTTAAAAATGTGCTATAAGCAGATATAGAGAGGGGAACACTTTATAAAGAGAGGAACGGATGTTTGTATGAAGGCAGCATCAGATAGGCCTCAAGAGAGAAGATGGCACACACCCAGACTGTAGAGTCCTATTACTGAAGACACAACAGACATTGGTTGAATGAGGAGAAATCAAGCTGGAACTACCCTGAAAACTTTCTTCCTGCTGACTAGCTTTCGTAGTATCAGAAGGTGGGCTGTGGAAGCTGTTGCAGGAGAACAGTCATCAATGGTATCCTCACAGCCAACTCTGCCTGCTACAATACCAACTTGCTAGGCAAGATGTACCCACTGGTATGATAGTGGCACGGAGGTTATGGGGGTAACCAATTACTTTTGGATTAGATTTGAGGCCTGCTCCACAGGAAGGAATTTTGGGCTTGGTACTGTAAATTTGGTCAAAAGCCCATGATTCAGGAGGTCCTAGGAAGGAATCTACTACTACTTTTTTACTAAATGACATGCTGTCAAACTGCCTTCTAGATATTTATGCTTATACACATAGATTAGCCTTGGCCAGAGAAGCTTCTCTCTTCTACGGTCAGCATAATGAAGAGACTCATAATTGGTCAGAGTGCTGAGAATAAGTATCTATTTAGTGTTTAATCCTAAATAGAATATCTATATCAACATTCCCCAGCCCCAAAGGCTCATGGAACATTATAGAAGAGGGCAGAAAGAATGTAAGAGCTAGAGGTTGGAAAGAAGTGCCATGAAATTGTCTTCCAGACATGGTATGGCCATTGCATCCAGGAACTCACAGCTATGGTTACCTGCATAAGATCAAGCCAGCAAGATCAGTCCCTACTCCAGCAGGCAGCACCAACTGGACTTGGTGGGTTACAGAGAACAAACAAACAAACAAAAACCAAAAAGACATGATGGTGGGAAGGGGATGTGACGGGGGTTGTCTAGCTGGAGTGGAGGGGGAGTTGAATATTCTCAATGTATATATGTATGAAATTTTCAAAGAATAAATGAAAGATGTTTTAAAACTTGATGCCTTCTGAAAAAATGGTGCAGGCCTGAATCCCTTGAGAAAATGCCCAGGGTACAATGTGAAATAATAATAATAAAAAAGATGTCTTCCAGACATGGTATGGCCATTGCATCCAGGAACTCACAGCTATGGTTACCTGCATAAGATCAAGCCAGCAAGATCAGTCAACATTCCAACAGGCACTAATTGAACTCAATGGGTTATTAACAATAAAAAGGGAGAGGGCAGGAAGGGGAAGGGGAATGTGTTAGGGTTGCATGGGGGGGAGTCACGAGAGAAAAAGTCGGTGGTGCATATGATCAAGATGCATTGTTTACATGTATGAGAATTTCAAAGAATAAATAAAAGATATTCTATTTTTAAAAAATTAAAGGGGGTGAGGATGGAGAAGCCTCAGCAGGGGAGAATGCTGAGTGGCACCCCAGAGGCTCAGGTCAGCTTCCTCCCATGATGTTGATGCCCTGCCAATGACCACCAATGATCTGCAGAAAAGTGGTTTCCAGTAGTACCTGTTGTTCATGGAAACCAAGGAGAATATGGAATTGAGGTGTGAGAGAGAAAGGATTCCAGAACTGCTTTCCTGTCTGAGGAGATAGCAGATTTCACCACCCCTGAGAAGCTGCTCACTGTCTAACTTGCATAGTTGTCCATGATTCTTCTATACGCTCATTGGCCCTTGCTGTGGATTCCTAGTTCCATAGAGTGAGAAGCAGTGTTATAATTCTCTATAAGCTTTCTTATTTGTGTTTTTCATGTGGGTGTGTATTGTTTCTTTTAATAGCCTGTGCGTCTCTCTATTTCTGTTCCATCTCCTTTGCAGTATCTGGTGCAGAGTTCCTGATTTTGAGAACATACAGCTCTCTCTACTCTACTCCTTTCCCTTTAGCAGTGGATATGTTCAGGAATACCCCAATGCTCATTAAATGTTATATTCCTCCAGCTATGTCTTTTATTACAAATTCCCTTCCTACTTGATAGCTCCTTATATCGTCTATTGCTCCTCATGAGGTATTTCTTATGCTTCGAAGACAGAGCAGGCATGTTTTCCACATTTTCCAGATGAAGGGACTAAGCCTCAAAGACATGCCTAAGTTCCTTCACCAGAAGATGAAAAGATCTGCCATACTTTCTACCAACATACGTGTATTGGTTACTTTTCTTGTCACTGTGACCAAATACCTGATGAATGCAACTTGAGGGAGAAAAGGTTTATTTTTGCTTTCCAGTTTGAGAATGCAGTCCATCACGGCCAGGTAAGCATGGGTGTGGGAGTGGCTGTGGCAGTGAGTGTATGAGACTACTTGTTCTTATCTTAGTGGATTAGGAAGCAGAGGAAACTCAGAGAACCCAGGTTGGGCTATAACCACAAAGCCCACCTCAGAGACCTATGTCATCCAGCAAGCCTTCCCAAGCTGATTCTTATATGACATTTTGAGGAACATCTTTTGTTTTGTTTTGTTTTGTTCCCTGTGATATTGAGGATTAAACTCAGGACCTCAGGCATGCTAAGTGAGTGTTCTACCATGTAGCCACATCCCTAGCCCTCCAGAAATGTCTTTTATTTGACAAGTTGTATATTTCGTTGCCATGGAAAGTTGAAAAAAGGTATTTCAGGGATATTATTGCTTGGAGTCTAAGCAAGTGAGCTAGTTGAAATATGAATATCAGAGAGATAATCCAGGTAGCTCAATGATATGGCAAGAATCAGGAGAAAATTTGTTTGTTTGTTTGTTTGGTTTTGCTTTGCTTTTGAGACAAGGTCTTCCTGTATAGTTAAGGCTAGCCTTGACCTTGTGGTTCTCTTGTATCAGCTTTCCTGGTGCTGAGATTATTTCCCTGGTGTGGGCATGTATCACCACATCTGGCCAGGAGAAGGTCTTGAATGACTGATGCTTAGGAAACCTGGCTTAGTACCAGCTCTTTATACTTTAGTGCCCAATCAGTGATGTTTTGCTGAGTGCCCATAGCCAGGGGCAGAAGGCAGGAGAAGGGCAGTGCTAAGTGGCATGCCTGTTGCTTTAGAAGTGACTACAGGATTGTCTGTCTAACCACCTTGGGCATGGCACGTCATTCTTCAGGCTATAGTTCTTTCACTTCTGCAAAGGGAGTCATTGGGACTATTTCCCTAGAAACATTCAGAAGACGGAGTCATCCTTCTACTTATGGGCAAAGCCAGGACAGAAGGCTTGTGGGGAGGAGGATGAGCAGACAGGCACAGGGGCACAGAGCTCAGAGGTAACCAGTTTCTGTCTTCACTGAAGTTTCAGTATCATTGAGAGGTGGAGGGGATGGAGGCAGAGCAGGAAAGGAAACACCAAGACATAAGCACTCTAATTCCTGTGCTGAGAAATGCCTCGGGGGAGATGAGCTGTCTCCCCTTGGAAGATACTTTGCTAGGACTGAACCAAATGAAAGCAACTTTACTCCATGGAGAACATTCCTGATCTGCCAGCTGGTGTACAAGGAATCCTCAAATGAGGGTCCAGCTATTTGCCATCTCTATGCCCCCAACCCCGAGTCCCCCAGTGGCCTAATTTCCAAACTGGAGTATCTCATCATATCCTTCCATCACTCGAATTTCCCTCCCTTCCCCCTCAATCCTGGTGGAGCAGTGGCTGCCTCCCTAGCTGGCTCCTGATTGGAGGAAAGAAGCTGTAGCTTAATTACAGAGCAACTGGCTTGTAAAATTGTAACATGTGATCTATACATCCTTCTGGGCGGCGGTGTGGATGGGTGAAGTTCAAACTCTCATTTTTCACCATCACCCAGCAGAAATTTTGTCAGAAATCAAATGTGCCTGGAGCAACATCTTGCTTCCCATGGCTCTCTGCTGAGGCAAGAGATTTGCTGGAAAGGAGGGACATGGAGTATCTGTCATGCTGAGGGAAGGGGCTGAGGACAGGAAGGGGAGCAGTCTGCACGTGCAGCTGGACACACAGATGCTGTGGCTGCCTGCCTTGCAGGGCGCCTCTGTAGTAGGTTTAGATTTCAGTTGTAGGAGGGGCTCAGCAGTGTGTGCTGTGTGTGTGTGTGTGTGTGTGTGTGTGTGAGAGAGAGAGAGAGACAGACAGAGAGACAGAGAGACAGAGAGAGGCCATTGGGGAAGCTAGCATGGGGGGAGGCCAGCGCCTGTGGGGAGAACAAGGCTGGCTGAGCAGTGAGCTTGTGAATTCCCGTTGCCAGGGTCGTGGAAATGCCTGGGTTGCTTCCCGTCCTTTATTTGTTTAGCTTTGCCTTGTAGTGGCCTCAGGAGGGTGAGAGCGGGGGTAACAGGGAGATGAGATAATTGTAGGGGACTGAACAAGTTTGCTCAGACAGTATTGTGTGGCTGAGACTCATTGAGCAAGGCAGGAAGGAGAGACAGAGAGACACCCCCACTCTGGGAAGAAAGAAGCACAGAAAGAAACCAAGTACAATGCTGAAAGTTAATGTGAAGACTAAAACCACATATCTTTAGGAATGGAGAATAGTCTATGGCCATGCCTCCCCCCTCTCCCCGCTGCACACCAGCCCCCAGGTCTCAAGAGATGCTATCTATTCTGTATTGAAGGCCAGGGAGTAGGAGGACAGCAGGGATTTACACCCAGAGGAGGGAACAGCAGACAGATTTTGGATTAAAAAAAAAAAATTCACTGTCGCAGAACCTCCCCCATTGGAATAAGATGGGCTTTTGTTTGTGGGGTCTGAAGTTTCTTTAGTGATTGCAGATAGAGTATCCCAAAACAGATGTAGTCTTGTTCCTTGAAATAAGACTTGATGGATGGTAGAAAGCAGCAGGGCCCGCTCAGAGGCGATCACCCTGTTCAGTTTCCTTACAGATGCTGTATCCTGTTAGAAACCTGTCCAGGAAGCTGCCTTGCCTCTTTCTACCTCTGTCTCCCCTTCCTTCTCCCAGAAGTCTCAGGGAGCGCCTTTTCCCGTGCCCCATCGTGGACTAGATGAATAGACAGGATCTGCCAGGGTCTGGCCAGTTGCCTGGTTGGGTTAAGATTCTCCTGTTGTGTCACTGAGGACTCAGAACACCTCACTGTGAGATTCTGGGAGGGAATAAGGACCAAGAGAGGAGGAACTCTTGTGAAGAATTGGTCATTGATGGAGTTGCCTTTCCCAGTGGCATCCTATTGCTCCCTTGGGTTTAATAATGCAGGGTACTGTAATGGCAGGTTGGATGCAGGCTGGGAAACGATACTTTAGGCTCTACATTGTCTGTTAGATATGGGAGCCTTTGAGAGCCTGCTCTCTAAAGCTGAGGTGGCCCCAGAACAGGGGTCAGCACACCACAATCCATGGGCCAATGCTGGCCTCCATCTGTTCTTGTAAATAGAATCTTATTGGAACATCGCCACACTCGTTTGTTGGAATATTGTCCTTGGCTGCTCTTGCAGTACAATGGCAGAGTTGAGTAGCTGCAACAGAGACCCCATGAAGCCTGCAAAGCTTGAAATACTTATCACAAAGCCCTTTAACAGACAAAGTTTGCCAACTCCTCATCTAGAGAATTCTGGCTAGGAGGTTTGTTCAATCTCACTTTCCTTGGGTCCTGTGATCCCAAACCCATGGAGGCTTTGCACAACAATTTGATGGGAATAACCTTCCAAAAGGGGAGGGAAATCTGTAATTAATTTCATGGGTCGCACTCTATCTAGGCTTGGAGTTCTACTGCTCTTTGCAGGACTGTGAGCCCTGGAGCTGGGAGGGTGTGGTGGCCCAGAGAGTTGACTTACAGTTCAGAGCGGCAGTTGCTCTTTGCTCCTTAGGATATGGCCAGCAGTCTGAGAAGCAGAGGGCCAATCAATGACTCCTTGATGCTTCAGGACAAGACCTGGCCTGTACACAGATACTCTCAACAGTAAGGAGGGTGTGGAAGCTGTGCCACTTGTGCTTTTCAAAGATGGCCTGAGCAGAATCTTCTGTACCATGTGCTATTTTCCTCCTCCTTCAGCATGGGCTTCTCTTATGACTGCTGGAGCAGAGGAAGTGATGCAATGGAACTTCTGGACACTAAGATGTCTTGTAACTTCCATCTGGTCTCTTGGAGTACTCGCTTTTGGCACACTTCTCATCACCCAGCCACCATGCTCTGAGAAGCCCAAGTCACATGGAGAAACCATGTGCAGGGACTGCTGTTGACTACTCAGCTCAGTTCCTAGTCAGGTATCAGCATCAGCTGCCACCAAGGAGGTGAGTAGTTCTCTTATATGATGGCTCAGTGGATTTCCCATGACTCCATGTGTCTATTATAATCATGTGAGAACTACCTAGCTTGGGTCCAATCAACTCCAGAGTCACAAGATGTAATATAAGTGGTTGTTTAAGACTTAAACTTTGGGGCTAGAGAGATGATTTAGTGGTTAAGAGCATATACTGCTCTTGCAGAGGACCTGGGTTTGGTTCCCAGCACCCACATGATGGCTAATAACTGTTTGTAGTTCCAGTTCCAGGGGATCTGATACCCTTTTCTGGCCTCTGGGGGCATTGCATGCATGTGATGCACTTACATACATACAGGCAAAACACTCATCCACATAAAATAAAAATTAAAAAATAAAAAAGACTTAAACTTTGATATAGCTCAATTGGGGAAGTGCTTGTCTAGAAAGCATGAAGCCCTGGGTTCAGCCCTCAGCACTGCATGAAAATGGACACTCAGGAGGTAGAAGCAGGAGGATGATCACTAGTTCAAGGTCATTCTTGGCTTTATAGTATGTTTGAGACCAGTCTGGGCTACATGAGACATTGTTCCAAAAAATTAAAATCTTAAATTTTGAGAAAGTCTGTGGGAAGCAGGAAGTTGATGTCTGACAAAACTGTTGCTAGGTGGTGATGAAAATGAGTTTGGGTTGCACCTATCCATCTATCTGTCTTGGTTACTAAGCAATGAGAGATGACCAAAACAGGCATGGCAATGTGGCTGAGGTGGGGTAAATGACTGTGGTCATCTGGTCATGTCCAGGTGGGTTCCACTCCATCGGAATGCTACTTGTAGGAGTTTGACTTTTCCCTTCTGTGCTTCAGTGTCTCTTTTTTAGAGGAGAACCACCACCCACTCCCTAACTACAAAATACAAATCAAGAAGGCATCTTTTTTGAGCCAACAACATGCCAGTATTCAAGAATTCTCACAGCTGCCTTGTGAGATTGATATTGTCCACCTTAAAGATAAGATAAAACAGGCTCAAAAGAGATAGATGGATGACTGTGTCAGCATCATCCAAGAAGCAAGTGGCAAGACCAGGATGTAAACTCAGACCTCTAGTGTATGTTGACATTCATTGATATTGACAATTTCTATAGCTCCTGGAAAAATAATATAGTAGATTATGAGTGCTAAGTGAGTCACAAGACTTGCAATGTTTAGGTATTGCTTTTATAAAATATTTATTTGTTTTTATTTTATGTATGTATTTGCCTGCATGTTTATATATATACCATGTGTGTGCCTGGTGCCCTTGAAGGCCAGAAGAGGGCACCATATCTTCTGGCACCTGAGTTACAGATGACTGTGAGCTGCCAAGTGGGTGCTGGGAACCAAAACCCAGTTCTCTGTAAGAGTAGCAAGTGCTCCTAACCACTGAGCAATCTCTTTTTAGCTCCCCATTTTTAACTTAAAAATATTTTATTAT
Source organism: Nannospalax galili (assembly GCF_000622305.1). Lineage (NCBI taxonomy): Eukaryota > Metazoa > Chordata > Mammalia > Rodentia > Spalacidae > Nannospalax > Nannospalax galili. The sequence continues at coordinate 2,694,760 of NW_008360326.1, forward strand.
TTTTAGTTCATACGTATGAGTGTATTGCCTGCATGTGTGTAAGTGTATCCATGTTGTGCAATACCCACAGAGGCCAGAAGAGAGCATCAGATCCCTTGGAACTGGAGTTATGGATGGTTGTTAGCTGCCATGTGGGTGCTGGGAACTAAACCTGGGTCCTCTGCAAAAGCAGCCAGTGCTCTTAACCACTGAGCCATCTCTCTGTTCTTAACTTTCAAGTGCCTAAAATATTAAGTGGTTATATGTTCACAACAACCCTATAGGGTTGTGTATCTGCATTCTATAGATGAGGGAACTGAGGCACATTGAGGTTGAGTAACTTACCCATAGTTCACACAGGTAGTAACTGGTCACCAACTGTCAGAATAGATTGGCCTACACTGCATAAACAAATCTCTCTCTCAAATCTCAGTGATCTAATACAATGAAGTTTTATTTCATACTCGTTATTTATATAAGAAGCTCCATTCTCTATTCCATACTGTCACTCAGACAACAGGTGGATGGAGAAGCTGCCTTATTGCAGTTTCACTGTTTAGATGTAGAACATTAGGAAGACAGAAGCTGGGGGCCGTGAAGGATTCATTTAATTGCCCCAGGCTAAAAATAATGCACGCAACTGCAGGTTGTTGCCTGGAGTTAGTTACCTCTGGCTGGCTGTCTGGTTTAGGCCTCTGGGTGCCTAAAAGGAGAACAGGATATGGGTGAACATTAGCAATCTCTACTATAGGAGTTTGGGCCAAGACTTGAGTCTTCGGAATCTGTGTTCTTCATCCCCCTAGGCTGCATCTGTAACGGTCATTCCTTTATCCAGTGCCTGAAAACATCAAGTGCAATCTCCTCTTTATTCAGAAGGATTTGAGTGAACTCTGAAACTGGAGTAAAGTGCCACAGTGTGCTTTTGAAGTTGGGTTGCTTGGCTCCCCTGGGGTAGTAGAAATGTTAAGTTTTGATATGCTCATTGGGTGGCCACAGACAGGTAGGTCACTTAACCCCTCTAAGCTTCCATTGACACTTACTGGGAAAGTATCTGCAGAGACTTAATGTTACTTCTTTTGTCCCCCTTTCTCTTGTCCCTGCACTTTACTGCCCATTACTATGGCATATAGACCAGCCAGACCTTCAACTTATGGTAGAAAGAATGTTTTGAAGGACCAGTTTCCAGGCACAGGATCACTGTGCCCTGACTGCCTTCTTGTCATTCTTCACATATTTCCTTGAAGTTCTGTGCATCTCCTCTTCCCGTGTCTGTCTCCCTATACATTGGAGAATAGTTCCCATCATTTCCATTATGAAGCCCCCTTAACTCCTGCCTCCCTTGTAAATATCTTCCCAGCTTTATTAGAGGGAGTGGTGTAGTGTTTTCCGAACCTCACCCTGAGGAACTGTCAATCTCATGCTCTACTCTTGCACAGTATAAAGGACACGAATCCTTCTTCACATGCATAAAGCAGTAAGAACTGTAGTTATCTTCAGTTACAGGTTGCAATGCCAAGCTGATTATTTCATTTATTCTTTGCAGTAGCCCTTGGAAACAGGTACTAGTATTACCAACTACTGATTACAGATGAGGAAACAGATGTTCAGAGTTGGATATGGAAGCCCCAAAGCCCTTTCTCCTAGCTCCTCTGCACCTACACAGCTCATATTCTCATTCTTCCTCTTTTCCGTTGTGTCCTTTCCATCTGGTCCTTTTACAACTATCCAACTTGATCCAGCAGTTTCTAGAGGACAGAATCTAATGAACAGTTTCTAGGGGACAAAGCCCAATGTAGTATCTGGGAAGAAGCACAGATTAAGCTTTTCTAAGAAAGAAGAAGATGGTCATTGGATCAAGTGTGCAGCCTTGGCCTTAGCACAGTTTCCCTTCTCCACAGTGATGTTCTGTGGGCATCCATTGTGGTGTTTCTAACCAAACTGAGTCACCAATATTCATTTTGTTCCAGGACTTACCAAGGAGGAGGTGGTGCCCAGTTCCAGAGGATGACAGAGAGATTACAGGACAAGGCATGGCCCTACCCTTTGTGCCTCTTCTCTTCTTCTTGAAACAGTAACAACTTAAATTAGAACGTACCACATAATAAAAGAAAGTGTGTAACTTGTGCACACAAAATAATTTCATGTGCTACCAAAGAGGGATATATGGACATGGTATTATATGACATTATATGATATGATTCCCCTATTCTATCACATAAAAAGATTCTCAACTTCATTAATCATCAGAATAATACCCCAAATGAGATACAACTATGTATCCATCAGGAAAGACTGAAAATTCCAACTGGTGGCAGGGACAGTTACCTTTATGTATTGCTGACAAGAGCATAAATTCATACATTTACTTGGCAAAACTTTTTGACTATACCTGTACATTGAACATAAGCATTCTCTATGACCCATAGAAATTCTATATCCAGGTGTACATCCATATTAGTTATTTTTCTTACTGCTGTAATCAAATACCTGAAAAGAAGTGACTTGGAGAGGAAAGGTTTATTTTAGCTTGCAGTTTGAAGGGAAACAGTTCATCATGGTGAGGAAGGCATGGTGGCAGGAGTGTGTTGGCTGGTCTCATTGCTTCCACAGGAATGCAGCAGAGAGATAACAGGAAGTAGGGCCTAAGTGTAAAATCTCAAAGCCTGCTCACAGTAACAGTGGCCCACTTCCTCCAGGAAATATCTACCTCCCAAGGGCTTCACAATCTTCCAAAACAGCTTCACCCTCTGGGGGCAAGTTTCAAACACATGAACCTCTGGGGACATTTCACATTAAAATCACAAAATCCAAAAGAAATATGTACACATGTTCAACAAATGATGTGTTCCATGTTCTAGGAAGTTTGTGAAGTTGCTGCTTTTTAAAAAAATTTGGTGTGTGTGTGTGTGTGTGTGTGTGTGTGTATGCTTTTAAGTGCCTATGGAGGCCTCAAGAGGGTGTCAGATCCCCTGGAGCTAGAGTTCCATGTGGTTGCCAGCTGCCCAACATGGGTGCTAGGTACCAAACTCTGGTCCTCTGCAAAAGCAACTAGCACTCTTAACTGCTGAGCTCTCTCTCCAACCCCAGTTGGTCCTTAATAGTGAAAAACTAGAAATGAGCCGTGTGCCCATCAACAATAGAATGGCTGAGTAAATTGTGGTGTATCCAGACCATGAAACACTACTCACTGATGCAAAGGAATGATTTACAGCTTCATGCTAGAATAGGAGTTAACCTCTCATTCATAATGCTGAGCAGAGAAGGACAAAAAAGCTAAAAACCAAGACTGCACACTGTGTATTTTTACTTACATAAAACTGCAAAACAGGCAAAATTCATCCAGGTTCATCAAAATACAGGTAATGTTTACCCTTGTGAACAACGGTGGTAAAACCTGGAAGGTGCATCATGGAGGGTTCTACACGATGCTAATTAACGTTCTCTTTCTTGGTCTGGGTGCCTGTTAAATGTTATGATCACTTTGTAAATATCAAGTTTGTTATACGTGTATTTTTGGCTTGCATATTATAGTCCAATAAAACGTTTAGAAATATATTTCCTTTCTGATGACTTGGTGAAAAATATCTCAGTGTGGGTCTGGTTGGCCATTTAGTACTTTTCTCATCCAGAGGAGGGTGTTCCACCATCAGAGGCATCAGCAAGTAACGTATCCAGTTTGAATTGTTTTACTGTGTTTATTTTTATGGTTACCATCTGTATATGGCTATCCTTACTGGGTTTCCATTTATGGTAATGATATAGAGTTTCCATTTAAAATAGCCTCAAGTTAAAAAAAGTGAATTAACTTACATTAAAAATTATGTCTAAGTAATAGTACAGATGGTACTTAGTTAACGGTAAATCATGAAAGGGTGGTGTTTGTACAATATTGTTCAATGGAAAAAAGCAAGAATTTGGGGGCTGGGGGGAGGCAGCTCATCATGTTTCCATCTTTACACCAGTCCACACTGCCCAGCACATACAGGCTGTCAAGTGGAAGAACATGTTGTTTGTAGACGTCTCTTGAGAAATTTAAAGAAAATTTCCAGGAACAATGGACAAAGCGTGAGACTAGGAGTGGAAACCTTGGGTTCACTCAACACACATGACTAAGGAGTCTCTGTGTGCCAGACACTGGTCTAAGCCTTGAGCCTTGACCACTTTGCTCAAGGCTCAGAACAGCTAGTTACTGGCTGAATCAGTATTCAGGGGAAGGCAGGGGAAGTGTGCATTTATGTGGATTTCTGAATAACGAGAGAACCAAGGCTGCATAACCAAGTGTGACTGTGACTACATAGGATAAAGAAAAGAATGTCTATTCTCAGTAAAAAATCTAACACTTGCATCTCCTTGAGCTGTTTTTATTTGCACTTTAGCATACAAAATAATTGTTCTGCCCTTCCACATGCCAGCAGACAAAGAGGTGGTGGTACCAAAGTTCACCTTCCTAAGCAGCAGCTTGAGATGTCCCCAAGTCTTGCTTCCCCAGCCCACTTTTTGTTTTTTCCAGACAGGATCTTGTTATGCAGCCCAGGCTGGCCTTGAACTCTGGATCTCCCTGCCTCAGTCTCCTGGAAGCTGGGATTACAGGGGTGCACCGTCGTACTCTGTGTCCTGCTTCCGAAATGGTTGCTGACTCCATTTTTAAAAATTCCCTTACTGTTCCTTTCATTACAATTTCCCTTATTTCACTACAGGTGTGCTGTAACTCAAGCCTCACTGGCAGTTGGCCTTTCTAAGACTCTGAGGCTCATGGGGGATGAGGGAGGGGGAGGAAAGGACTTAGATAAGGTTGCTCTTGGGGTGTGTGTATATTTGGGGTTCTGGAGAGTAAATTTGGCCTATTATCATAGGCGCTAGAAGAAAGGAATCAGATTCATTAGAGAAATTCTAGCTGGGCATGGTAGCTCATGCCTGTGATCCCAGCACTCTAGAGGCTGAGGCAGGAGGATTGAGTTCAAGGCCAATGTGGGTTTACTTACCCTGTTCTCTTCTATTTGAAGAGGCTTGCACAAAGCTTCCAACAAGTTATTTATCTCACCAAACTCTTCCCCCATAAGTCTTCCCCTCAGAGTTTCTTAAGATCAGTAATTTGCCTTCTGGGAGGCATGGAACTTACCCTGTAGGGTCAGGTGGACCCAAGAAGTAGTAGTCCTTGAATTGAACCAAATAGGCTCTGAGCCCCAAAGATCTGGTCAGGGGAGGGAGCTAGCACACTGAGCCCATCTCTCCAATAAAGGTCTCTGTTAAGGTCTCAGGGAGATAGGTAAATAATTAAGGCCCACTCCAGGCTGGAATGATAGAATTGGGGGCAGCTTGACTGGATGACTTAGTAAATTAAACAGAACAATAGAGGCTGTACTAGTCCTCTGTGTTACTGGAGATAGCCCTAATCCAGCCCTGTGGTAGGGCTTTCCCTCACACCTGGGGGGTCTCTGCAGCCAGGTGTCTTGAGGTGAATGTCTCAGGATTTATGGCTGGTGGACCAGGTCGCTATGTCTCTGTTAAGGTCTCAGGGAGATAGGTAAATAATTAAGGCCCACTCTAGGCTGGAATGATAGAATTGGGGGCAGCTTGACTGGATGACTTAGTAAATTAAACAGAACAATAGAGGCCATACTAGTCCTCTGTGTTACTGGAGATAGCCCTAATCCAGCCCTGTGATAGGGCTTTCCCTCACACCTGGGGGGTCTCTGCAGCCGGGTGTCTTGAGGTGAATGTCTCAGGATTTATGGCTGGTGGACCAGGTCGCTAAGGGATTTAGAGGGCAGAGCTCAGGGAGGTGAAGGGGGCAGGCTTATCTGTGACTAGAAATTGCACTCCAGGTTTTCATCTGTTGTAGCCATGAATTTAGGTTTGAGAAACTGCAACAGTTACTAAGAGGTGCTGTTTAGGACAGGCCTGGTCTAGAGAATTTCCTAGGGACTCACTCAAGGTCACCGTTTATAGCAACAGGAGGACTGTGGGGAGCTGGTGTGAGCGCTGACTTGAACGTCAGTACTGTGCCTTTGTGTTTCCTCAGCTGTCAGTCCAGTGCCCGCCGCAAGGGAAGTGCGCAAACTAAGTCCTTCCAAACTGAACTAAAAGACAAGAGACAAAAGCACCGGCTCTTTCCCACTCCACGCCTATTCTACCCACGCTTACAAGTTATTCTTACTCTCCTGGAACCCGCGAGCCCTGGCTGGAAGAGTGCAGAGGGATGTGACCAGGGAGGAGCAGAGGACCCGCAGGATCCCGGACCCACATAGGGTGGGCGAGTGGGCGTGTGCGCAAGCACGTGCCCGCGCACAGGAGCGCCTTGGGGAAGAAGGGGGTGGTCTTCCAAAGGGGGAGGGGAGAAGGCAGGGGGCGGGGAGAAGCAGGCTTTTTAGGACCCGGCAGAGGCAGGGGAGGAGAAACAAGGCAAGGAGGCGGCTCCCGCGTACGCAGGGCCGCGCCACCTGCCCGCTTGCTAGCCGCTCTCGCGCTGCCCACTAGCCAACATGCTGCCGAGACTGGGCGGCCCCGCGCTGCCGCTGCTCCTGCCGTCGCTGCTGCTGCTGCTGCTGTTGGGCGCGGGCGGCTGCGGCCCCGGGGTGCGCGCCGAGGTGCTGTTCCGCTGCCCGCCCTGCACGCCCGAGCGCCTGGCCGCCTGCGGCCCCCCACCCGATGGGCCCTGCGCCGAGCTGGTCCGGGAGCCCGGCTGCGGCTGCTGCTCCGTGTGCGCCCGGCTGGAGGGCGAGGCGTGCGGCGTCTACACCCCTCGCTGCGCCCAGATGCTGCGCTGCTATCCCAACCCCGGCTCCGAGCTGCCCCTGAAGGCGCTGGTGACCGGCGCCGGGACTTGCGAAAAGAGTCGCGTCGGTACCACTCCACAGCAGGTTGCAGGTAACGCAGATTGCGACCTCTCATTGGAGGGCAGCGGGGCAGCCGGTGCCGGTAGCTGGGGAAGGAGAGAACGACGGGACCCTAGGGACTGTTTTAGGGGAGAAAGAGCCGGTCCTTGACCAGATGCAGGGGGATGGTTGAGAGCGGGAACCCAAAGGCAGACTCCGGGAGGGAGGCAAGCGGCATTTGGTGGGTCACTAATTCGGTGGGATGGATGAGGAGGGGAAAGACAGACATCCTTATCACGGTGCTGTTCCCGGGTGGAACGTACCCCCACTTGTACTCTGAAGGGGGGACATCCCTGGGGTGGGGAGTGTTGGTCAGATCCGGGGCTGGGGCTATAGGAACTTGACGCTTACTTGACACAAAATTTGAGCAAATGACCACCGGACGAATGGTCCTCGGTGCGATCGCTGCTGAGAGACTGAGGGCCACTGGGTGCTGGTGACACCACGGAGCGCATGGAGGGACCCCTTCCTTGTGGTGCTGTGAGGTGAGAAGACTGGGAGTTTTCTAAGGGTGAGTTGCACGTGGAGAATGGAGGGGACTCAATCTGTGTAACTTAAGCTGCTTTCCCGGTACCCTGGCAGCCAGGCGGTGTGGCTTAGCCTCTGGGCCCCAGCTCTTAAGGCTGGAGGAGTCTGGGCGCGGGAAGCAACGACTCTTAACGTGGGTATGCGTTGACCCCATCCTTCTCCTAAATCTAGGGAACTCCTCCTGTCCCACAGAATGGGCAATTTGGGACTATTTGTTAAGGAACCCAACTGTTTTACAAAAGTTAACTTGAGGGACACAACCAGGCTGAGAGGCGTTCACTTTTTCCCTCATTACAAAAGCCTCCTGCCCTCTTGGTCTGCAGGACGCTGTAATTGTTTCCTTTTCTCTTAGGGACAGTGCTGAAATGTATCCACTATTCCCTGATGTCTTAAAGGAGAATCTGATCAAGTTTCTCAAACGGGGGTGGGGTGAGGGTGGTGTGTGTGTGTGTGTGTGTGTGTGTGTGTGTGTGTGTGTGTGT
>NW_008360326.1:2702731-2711357 GCF_000622305.1 Nannospalax galili
AGTTAGGGGTCAGAGTTGAAACCTTCTATTTCTTGAACACGTTTTTGACCTTGAGTACAGAGCAAGGTGGAGCTTCCTTTGAGGGAAATCCTGGGTTCCTTTCTTCTCATTCAGTCAGCCTTGGAATTAATCCTTTCCTCCTGTTTCTTTTAGATGTAATAATAATAAAAAGAAAAAGACCCCGAGAAATCGTCTCCCCGTGCCAGGCTCCTCCCCCATCACCCCTGGCACCATGTGGTCCACCATTTCTGAGCTGAACTGAGACAAACTAAACATCTTCCTCAGCAGGGTGACCCTTTCCAAAGACCATACAGAATCGTGCGGATTTTGACAGTTTTAATAAAGTGTGTTGTACTTTCCTCTCACAGTTTTTAATCTCCCTCACCTCTTCATTGCTTTCGCTCTAAGCCTGAAACCCAACCTTTCTGCTTTCCAGGTCTCTGAAGCAGATTGGGGTCTTCAGCAGGCGACAGATGTGGGAGGTTCCCTAAGCCACTCTTCTTGCTGTCTTGAAGGGATGTGAGGGAGGATAAGGAGGGTTGTCAGGGGAGTCGGGGGACAATGGGGCGAGTTCATGGGAAGAATGTCATTTTGGATTTTCTGTCTGGTTGTGGGACTCCCACCAGATCACCCCAGCTGCTGCCTCAGCCTTCCCCCAAGGTCCAGATGCTTTCCAGATTTTTCTCTTGTGTTCCTGTCTGGAAGTGGGGACATTACCCAAGGTAGCGGGTGGGGATGGGGATAGAAGCAGAGAGCAGGTACACTGGAAAGCAGTGGCCAGCAGGACTGCAGGGCTTTCAAAGGGGTCACCAAGGAGAAACCTGGTTTTGCAAAGGGTGCAAGGAAGAGGGGCAAAGAGAGAGGAGCTTCTAGGCTTGTGGGAGAGGCTTATGGGCTGGGGCAAGGACTAGGGGACTCAGTAATGTTGGATTCCCAGATGGGGAGGAGCTGCACATGGCCCAGACAAATCTTTAGCCATGAGGGTTACTGCCTCCCCCACTGTCCATCACATTCTCTGAAGACAGAGCACTGTGCCCCCCCCCGCATTCCTCTTTGTGCAGGTTGCTTTTGAGAATTTTAAACATACCCTCTTATTTCCACGAAGCACACCCCAGCAGTTCCGGCTTTGCTGTTAGCTCTTTTGTCTTTGTTCCCGGGACTCAGGGGCTGTGTTGTTGGCTTCCTGGGGATGGCAGAGAGGCAGGGGTGGGGGTGGGCACATCAATGGGCAGAAGTGGCTGGTAATGATCCTGCATCCCAGGGGGTGATGGGCTGGGCCTTGCTGGTTCATAGGAGAAACCAGTCTGGCTGGGAAGGCCTGGAAGAAAAATGAAAAGGGGACCCTGAGAGCTGTCTCAAGTCTTTGCTTTAAAAGTGTGTGGGTGATGTGTAAGGTGGCACATTGGTCAGATCTACCTACAAAAATCAGGGGTTGGGTGGAGGAATTGAGGGGTAGGAGGCTTGGGCCTGGCTAAGCCCTTTCAGAATTCAGGCCAGGCTGTTTCCTCAGCATCTCCCCAGCCTCCTTCCCTCTGTTCCCCCCACCCCCCTCGAATACAATGCAGGGGATTATGCAGAGGGGCGGGGCTGCCCAAGTGGCTGTCTGGTCCTTAGCACATATAAAGGTGCTATAGAAATGGTCAGTCATTCAAAGACCCAGACCCAGCTGATGGGTGATGAGTGGGGGAAGTCGGGAATCTGCAGTTACTGGGGGAGAAGGGGAAAGAGGCAGGCGCTGATTTACAGTGGTTCACTGCAGCTTCAAAATTAAGGGGAGAAAGCAATGGGACTTTTGGCTCAGAGCACTGCTTTGCATCTCGTCTTGCATAAATTTGCATACCGAGTTCAAAGTCGTAAAATAGACTCTGGAATGAGTGGGATCCACTGTCGCTGCTGATTGTTAACACCACTACCTTCCGCCCCCTCTTCTTGATTCTGGACAGAACTTCTTGAACCAGCTATGCTAAGCTGCTTCCCTTTACTAGGAGCCATGGAAGGGGGAGACAGAGGTGCTAAAGGCTGCTGCTCTTCCAACCTGCTAAGTAAGGTGTGACTGTGCACCCAGACATTAGAGACCAGGCAATGGAGGGGGCCAGAGAAGCATACACACGTGGCCTTGGGCTGCTGTTGGGCATAGTAGGCTGGGGTTTGGAGAGGCCTCAATGTCAAGGGTCTTTGCTAGGTTTACTATTCAACTTCTAGGTATGTCCAAAATGTTCCTGCAGTTTCCTTTGTGTGACAGTAACAACTCAATTCCTTCAAGATTTAAAGAAGGTTAAAGAAAGAAAAATCCCATATAGTAACATTAAAGATGTAATCTTACCTGGCCCTTTACAAAACCCTTACAAAACCAGTGCTAATAGGTGCCTTATGTTAGAGCAGGTAGAAGAATAAGGGAGAAAGAACCCTATGGTTGTGGTTGTGAAAGTCTTATCTATGACATAGTTCTCGGCCAAGACCTATCAACACAGAACAATTTCCTGGTGGGCAAAAGGAAGGGGAGGCTTAGATGGCTCTTACTATTAGCCTGTCTTAGCCCTGCACTTCAAAGTGTTCAGGAAATCATTTCCCTGGGTTAGGGGACTCGGTGAAAGTAGTCTGAAAGAAGTACTTTGGGTGGGCATGGCTACATATGCCTTTAATTCCAGCCCTTGGGAGGAAGGTGGCTATCTGTGAGTTTGAGGGCAGCCTGATCTACATGACAAGTTCCAGGCCAACCAGAGCTACATAGTAAGACCCTGTCTCCAAAAAAAAGTCAAAACCCCTCCCCTCAAACTCCCCCAAGCCAAAAAAAAAGTACTTTGGGGGCTGGTGAGGTGGTTCAGTGGGCAAGAGCCCTTGCCATGCAAGCCGACAACCTGAGTTTGATTACCAGAACCCATAGTAGGAGAGAGCCAATTCCCTGAAGTTGTCTGTGACAACTCCACATCCCTACTGTGGCACACATGTGCCTACACATAGACACAGACACAGACACACACATACACATACACACACACACACACACACTAATAGTAATAATAATGAAGATGACTTGTATTGCTTGGATGCAGGAGCCTAGTCACTCAGCACTAGACATTTGAGGGTTTACTGTACAGGCATCATAATCAGATGAGCTTCCGGTTGGTGCTCAGCATCGTTTTCATCTGCTATAGAAAGTCAGACTAGTTGCCATCTAGTTCTGAAAGCCCTTAGTGCTAATGAAGGAGAGAGCAGGGTAAATACACACCTGAAGGTAGGGCTGGGGTTGCTGAAGGGATTGAGGAGGGGCCAAAACCTTCAGCTCATTTCCAGTCTTGTCCCAAGTGGCAACCCTGTACCACTGTGTCAGGGATCTCAGTGTCAGCCTTGCTTCTCTGAGGTCCCAGCTCTTTCCTCTCTGCCTTTATCCTGTCCTCTTAAGTTCCTGTAGGCTATTTTCTTTTTTCCCAGGGTTCTTTCTTCCTGTGTCTCTCCTCCTGCTGCCCCAGCTAGACTACTTGACTACCTGCTAAGTAGGTAGACAGTGTTCAAAAGAAGTGGCATGGCTAATCGATCAACTCCAGTCAGAGGGAGACTTAGAAGGTGACTGGAGACAGGAATGTTGAACAGAAGTTAGATCCTGAAATGAGGAGGCTGGTTGATTAGCAGGGACAGGGTAGGGCTGGAGTTTGGAGAGGGGACGTCTGTGGGCAAGGGCAGAGCACTTTTCTCCTAAGGGGCTTCGTGCTAGTTGTGCTGCTTCTGTGAAATGAAAGAGAAGAAGAGGGGGGTTACAGATGCCTCACCAGGGAGCCTAGGATCTGGCTGGCAGATGTTCCAGGCCCCTCTGCTTCTCTTTGTTATCTCTGGCCAGTGTTTTACTGAGGTGGCAGGCAGCCCTCTTATGTCCTCATCCTATTCTGAAATGACTTCTTTGCCTGCTTGGGTCTAGTCTTTCTCCATTCCCCAAAGGGAAGGAGGTTTTCGTGTTTCCATCTCAGGTGTTCACTTGGGCCCAATGGAGGGACTGAGTACAAGAGCTGATCTTGTCAGTTACCTACCTCTGAATCTGCCACTGTGGCTAAGTCTGGGTTGAGCTGTTGGCAGTAAGATGCTTTTGAGCCTATAGGCTAGAAGTTTTGTTCCTGGATGCCTGTTATGTGTAGATGAAGGGTAGGATAGTATATCACTGCCAGCTTTTGGGGGTCCAGCATGCAGTGGTAGGATAAGAAAGACAAAAGGATCCCTCTGGGGTCTCTGAAGAGAAAGGAACAGTAGACAACAGCTGATAGGGAAAGTAGCCTGGCCTTTGCCAGAAGCCTGACTTTCTTTGCTTTCAAACTGACCTTGTTCCAGTGCAGACATTTCTTAACAGACTGCGTGGTAGCTGGGTTTTGTAGTACATGCCTGGAATCTCAGCACTTGGGAGACAGAGACAGGGGATCAAGAGTTAGAGGGTCAACCTGGGCTACATTGTGAGTTCTACACAATGATACCCTGTCTCAAAACTTGATGAACCAAAACCAAACATCACATACAACAAAATTAATGTGATGAGCAGGGGCCTCAGATACCAACTTTGGTGAAACAAATAATTTTTATTTCCTTCATGGTGTATGTGTGTGTTTTAGGCTAGTTGTGACCATGGGGCATGCCTGGAACATTGTAAATTATGAAGCATGTTAGCTGCTTAATCTTGACAAGTGACATCTTTGATATTTTGTTAGCCAACCCTTAAAACAGAGGCCATACTGGAAAAGTCAGCAGGCTGCTCATTTCTGGAGCAGCCAATCCTACATGTCTACAGGAGCTAGTCTCTGGAGATAAGTTTATTTTCTCTGAGTCACAGTTTCTGTATAGGTATATAAATCTGAAACTCCTGGTAACTGTGACTCTAATGGTTGTGCTTGTGTGCGTTTGGGTCAAAAAAATGTAGCTGGACATGGTAGCTCATACTGGTAATCTCAGGGGACTGAAGCAGGAGGATTGCCATGAGTTCAAGTCTGGGCTACAGTGTGAGATCTTGTCTCAAAAAATATATATGTTAATTACTTTTCCTGTTGCTATGATAAAATTCCCTGACAAAATCAACTGAAGGAAGGCAGGAAGGAAGTGTTTATTTTGGCCCACAGTTTATGATACTGTCCATCATGGAGGGGAAGTCATGGTAACAGGAGTTTGAGGCAACCAGTTATAACACATCCACATTCAGGAAGCAGAGAGGGGTGAATGCTTTCCAGAGAAGGATGGAACACTGTCCAGGATTCCATCCCAGGGAATAGTGCCACCAACAGTGGGCAGATCTTCCCATCTCAGTTGTTAATCAAGATAATTCCCCTTAGGCATCTCCCAGTTGAGTCTAGAGGTCATCAAATTGACAATTGAAATGAACCATCACACAAAACAAAACCATCAGAATCCAAAGAGCTAGACAATACACATAAGTTCTGTGCTTCCTGTGCTGGAATGTCACGTGCTTTCTATTTCTTCATATAAAGGGGAAAATTCCACCCCCCACCTCTGTTCACTGGGCTTATGGGAGGCCTTTTGTGAAAGGGGCAATGAAACTGTACTTAAAATGTAATATAAGCCCAGCTGAGAAGAAATGATTTACTTTCTTACAGATAAGTTAGGCAATGAGTGTTCGGTAGACTAAGTCCAAATGTCTGGGACTGACCATTCAAGGGCTGTATTTCACACTTGACTTGGTAGTGCCCAGAATATAAATTAGAGAAAGGCTGGGCAACACTTGGGAGACAGAGACAGGCAGATCTCTGTGAGTTCCAGGCTAATCTGGTCTACATAATGAGTTCCAGACCAACTGGGGCTACATAGTAAGACCCTGTTTAAACAAACAACTAGAGGAACAGATGGCCCCAGAGCTTGGACCCATGGGTTCTTGGGCCAACTTTGCTGTTTCCCTAGCAAATGGCAGAGGGTTGAGTCCTGCCTTCACCAGCCAACCTGGAGACATAGCCCTTGCAGCTGTCAAGAGGACTAGAGAGGACACCTGAGGCTTATTTGGGATAAGGATGGTGGTGGTAGAAAGGCCCCTTTTCTTCAGGTGTCCCTAAGATGAAAGCCTGCTAGGATGATGATTTCAGAACAATGGGATCAGATACAAACCCAAGTAAGTGCTCCACACACACTTAGCGCATGTGGTGTGTTCAGCAATATGCAATACTCAAAGCCAGTGAAGACACCTGAAATCCCATTTTCTGTCTCAGGAAAATAGGACTTTTTCAGATCTAGTTTTTCTGAGCCTAGGATGCCAGAAAGTCGAACGTGATCCTGGCAAAGAACTTGGATGTTCTTTCCAGAATGATGTTTTCTGACTCCAGAGCTGACCTCACTTGCTGAGAGGGGGTGCTGCCTATCACTTTTCAGGGGCATGCTGGGTTTTGGGAGGATGTTTTGAGTACTGGACCTTCCTAATGTTGAAGGAATCTGGCACACCAGCAAGCCCTCCGAGTGTCAGTACAAGGGCAATGTCCGTTTTTAGGCCTCTAATTGAGGTGAGGCCCCAGGAGGGCAGGAATGGTTAGCATACACTTAGGCTGGAACTTACCCTGGGGAATTGGGATGGCTGATCCCTTAAACCCTGAGGTGGGGAAAGGAAAGGTCCCTTTGCAGATGAGCCAGGAGTCCAGGGAAATGTGGGTTTTTAGGTTGTGGAACCACTCCTCCCATAATGAGCAGAATGTGGGAGATTTTTTTTTTTCCTTTAGTGGAGAATGCATCATTCCCCACCCCCTCCCCCTCCTCTTCCTTGGCTTCTAGCCCCCTCCCCTTCTGTTCCTTAACAAAGCCAAGGAAGATCTGGGCTGTCTCAGCTTGGGTGTCAGTCAGGACTCAGAGGGAGACCTTGCTCAGAATGCTGGCTCTCCCAGAAAGAAATACTCTTGACGCAGTCAACTACAGTTAGGCAGTTAGGAATTTTTTTCCTTCCCTTCCCTTTTTTTTTTTTTTTTTTTTTTGAGGAGGGTAGGTGCTTGGAAGCCTTGGAGCCCTTCTGACTGCCAGCCCCACATCCCTTCCTGGCTGTTGAGAAGTAGAGCAGGAGTGAAGACTGGGGAGAAGGGGACAGGGGCTGGCACATCTCCAGGTGCTGGGCAGAGGAATTGGCCCGCAGGCCCTCGTGGGGTTGGCTGGGACTGAAGCCTGGGGAGGTTTCTAATTAGTGGACGGGTGTAGGTGTGTCAGCCTATATTCATTCAAGGAACTGAACAGAGCCAGGATGTCTAGGAGAAAAGGAGAACGGGGCCCCTGAAGGCCTTGGCAGGTTGTTGGAGCTTAGAGCACAAGAGGAGCCTATTTATTGTTGAGCCTGATGAAGAATTGAGGAGATGGGGGGCTTTGAGCTGGAGGGATCCAAGTTAGACTGTGGGGTTGGACAAAGTTGCTAGTAGTAGCAAAGGTACCTTGAAGGGCAAATGATAAAGCAGTGGCCAACTGGAGGTGCATGGTTGCAGGCATCTTCTACTCCTACCAGACAGCTCATAGTTTGGTTCTCCCCAATTGCCAGATGAAGAAATCAAGGCTGCATTTGTGACAACACTCCAAGGCAAGCCCATGTTCCTGGATTCTCATTCTCATGTTCTCTTCCATCAGACTTACATGTGGCGCGCGCGCACACACACACACACACACACACACACACACACACTGCTTCTTGGAAAAGCTCTTTTTCTCTGAGAGGATAATTTCTTAAAAATGTTCTTTTAAAACCATGATGGAGGGGTGAGACAATGCGAGAGATAAACAGTGCCTGGCTAGCTTTAAAAACCAGGGGGAACCATATTACTCCAACAACCTACTGACAAATTATACATAGCAGATCAAGAAATATATGTCTAGGTAAGGTTTATCTGAGAACAATTGGTCTTTGCCCAAGATTTATCTACACGACACACAGTAATTCAAAGTACAGACTGGTGGAACTAACCTTCTTGGATGTTTAACAGACATACTTTGAGGCCTATACTAATTTGATCAGAGGGACATAAAGGACAGTTTTTGCTCCTTACCCTCCTAGGTTGACTAGTTCCAAGGGACTATGAGCATCCCTGAAAATGTCCTGTAATTGTGGTGGGTCACTTGTCCTCTTGATCAAGGAGGCCAAGGAGACCCCACCAGATGGACTTGAACTGTTGTCTGGTCTACAAAGAGGAGGGTCAACAGAGAGGAATCATTTCCTCTGTGCTTCCAAGCAAAGCCAACCATGGTCGAGCAGGACCCTTGACTTACCGTCACATAGGCGGAACTGGTAAAAGAAAGGAGCCAGGGGCTCCTCCCAAGCCCATGTGACCCCTGAGGAACAGATCCTCAAACGACCTTAAGAGTAAAAATAAATCAGTTTATCTGGGCCAACTGTATGGCCTTAAACACCCAAAAGGAAAGTATAATCAAAGATTAAGGGGGTCAATATAATTTTTTAGGAGTCCATATGCATAGCTAAAGGCTACATAACAAGCAACAATGCCAGACAGGCAATACCTTCTTTTGAGTTGTTGGCCAGGATGGCCAAAGGGACTCCCAGATAGAACTGGGAAAATAAACAGCAGACCCCAATCTTATCTAAAGGAATATTGACAACCAATTGCTGCTAGATGAAGAACAGCTGACCCTCCTAAAACAAAGACCTCTAGATAGGCTGACTAGGTTC
>NW_008360326.1:2711406-2736394 GCF_000622305.1 Nannospalax galili
ATGGGGGGTGCCATCTGAGAAGTGGGTGTATAGTTGAATAAGATGGTTTGGGATGTTCTGTGTGATATACACACACATTAAAAAAATCACTAAATTTTAAAAATGTATTTTATTTGAGGAAGAAGCACGGAAATTTACATCATGCTAATTAGTAGAGGTGATAAACATTACCACTGACATCTACCCGATGACATACACAGGCGCCAAGGATCCAAGTGCAACCGATGATGACTAGTAATAATCAGATACATACAGATTAGAGATGCATGCACCGACTTGCTTCTTTAACTAGATTCTACAACTCCAAAGATTCCACCACTTCCCAATAGCTCATTAAGAAAATCTAGAACCAAATTTGAGAGCTATGCCAAGCAATTAAGATAAATTCTTTACAAACTTTTCAAAAAGCAGGAGAGAAAACTTGTTACCTCATCCTGCGATGCCAGTTGAACCCTGATACACCCACTTATGAAAGAGGTGTACTCTTGCTCTGGAGTGTGTTACTGAATATGTTAAAGCTGTAGTGAAATGCTTCTTCTAATCATGTAGTTATTAAAAATTAAAAAAAATAACTAATGATTAAAAAAATGTCCTTTTATGCAACTTGCTGGGACTTTTCTTCTGAGACTTTGTCTTTACTTAGAGATGCCAAGCTGCCTCTGGGGGGTGAGTGTGCTTTCTAAATTGCTTGAGGCCAAGACAAAAGTGAGATTTGAAGTTCCCCTGTGTCCACTCCCCCCATCTGATAACGCTGGCTGGTTCTGTACTTACAGTGGTGGGTGTGTCAGGCAGGATAAAGGGAGCCAAGTGGGCTGGGCTTACTGGGTTGGAAAGGCTTTTGTTGTTGGATGGAGCCTGCTGGCATATGGTGACCTCTTTCCTTGGGAGGATGGGGGTCCTGTAGTGAGGGGAGCACCAGGGTTGAAACACCTTGGTTTAGTCTTCCTTTAAATGATCTAGTGACCAGAAGCCATTCTGAGGAGTTAAGTGCTGTGCTGCCAAACAGCCTGGGTTTTGTTTCAGCCCTGCCTTGGATAAGGTGGGTTTGTGTAGCTGGCCTCCAAACTCCTTTGGCTTTTATCAAATGGGGAAGGAGATAAATTATCAACCTTTCAAGTGATTGTGAAGTTATGTATATAAAAGATTTAGTACAGAAACTCAGATAATCAAATGATGTTATACATGTTCTGGTCCCTTCTCTTCCTGATCTCAACAGAGAGGCCAGGAGGAAGCCTGTTTAGATGTTTCCTGATGGGTCATCTTAAGAATCCTGGTGGGGGACTGGGGAGAGCTCAGTGGGTAAGAGTACTTGCTTCATAAGAATGAGTCCCTGAGTTCAGGTCCCCAAAACCTATATAAAAAATGACTGGGGCCTGGGGAGATGACTCAGTGGTTAAGAGCACTGGCTGCTCTTGCAGAAGACCTCGGTTCAATTCCCAGCACCCACATGGTGGCAAACAACTGTCAGTAACTCCAGTTCCAGGGGAATCTTTTGACTTCTGCCAGCATTGCATGACACGGATACACTTACACACATGTAGGCAATACATTCATACACATAAAATAAAAATAATAAATAAAATATTAAAAAAATAATTTAAAAAATGGGTGTGCATGTGCCATGGAACACATGTGATGAGTAAAGGGCAAGTTTGTGGAGTTTATTCTCTCCTTCCACCTGTATGTGGGTTCTGGAGATCAAACTTAGGTCACCAGGCTTGCAGGGTAAGTGCCTTTGCCCATTGAGCCATCTCACTGGCTCAGACATGAGGTTCTTGCTTGAGGTTCTGCCTGTTGTCTCTAGTTTGGTTTGTTGAATAGCCAAAGGTGATTGGTGTGATGCAGTATTAGATCAGTCACAAATCGGTGAACTTTTAGTTGAAGCAAGAGAATAGCATGGTGACCTATTTAAGGATACTTATTTATATTCCGGACACTGGTGTGCTGGTTTGAGAGTGTGGCTGGCAACACTGGCTATCTTTGCAGGTTTTACATTTCTTTTTGCATCTTCTGGGTTCAGTGTGTCAGTGTGGAGTGTCTCGAAACAGTGTCATGGGCAGGAGGGGAAGGTGGTGGAAAGAAGTTGGGAGGGCTGATGTGTGTCACTTCTCACAGCTGGGCTATGGGGTCACATCATCAGAACCAAACTTGGTGACAGTGGCTTGAATATAGGCCCTGCGAGAGGACAGTGTCCCCCTCATCTCATGCTTCCATTCCTGCTGCTATGGGGCCTGGATGTGTGAGGGATGGTGAGGGCCAGAAGAAAAAAAAAAGAGAGAGAATGAATGTTAGAGGGTACTATTGGGCAGGATGTAGGGTGCTATTAGCATAGTTAACTTTTTTAATGCTTAAATATACTGTGTGCAAGCAAGCAGCCTTGCTATATAGAGACAGTTGTCATATCACCCCAAACACAAGAAAAGCATTTTAAAAAGTTAAATATCCAAGAAGAGACCAAGACAGAAGACATGTATGTGCACCTAATGGGAATAAGAATAGGAATAGGAATAGGTGAGTCTTAGCCAAGGCTCTGGGAAGATCTTCATTTCAACAATGAAGTCCCCCTCCCTTTGAGGCAGTCTACAGCCCTGACTGGCCTGGAACTCACTATGTAGACCTGGCCTTAAATTCAGCCTTCCAAGTGCTGGTATTGATTGAAGGTACGGGTTCCGTGTCTGACTAATGAAGCCCCTTTATAGTGAGTGAAGCCATAGAAGAGAATCAAATTTGGTAGGAATCTTCTCCTTCAGTCTTAAGAAGAAGACAAATTATCTTCATTATCTTCCAGAAGAGCAAGCTTCTTTTCTGTCTTCCTTTGGCCCTGTGGAAGGTACGACCAAATTTGTGTCTTCTAGAAGCTTCTATCCTTCAGAAGAGAATTTGAAGTCTCAGATTCAAATATTTTAAAAAATTGCATTTATTTATGTGTGTGTTCATGTGTGTGTGTGAGAGAAAGAGTGGATGAATGCATGTGCACGTGTGCCGTGGCACAAATGTGGGTGTCAGAGGACATAACTTGGAGGAGTTGGTTTCCTTCTATCATATGGGTCCTGGGGATGGAACTCACATTGGTGGCAGGCACTTTTACTGAGCCATTGGATAACACCCCCCGCCCCCAACTGGTGTTGCCTAGTAGACCCAGCCAAAAGTGCTGGGAATGAAGTAGAGTTGAATTACCAGGGTATATTTTGCCTAGTGATGTTTTTCATCAACTCTAAATCAAGCAGCCTTGAACCCTCAGTAACCACACTGTCCTTAAACTATACCAGAGGAAATCTGTGTGATTCCCACCCTGGCCCCTCAACCTGTGATTTGTCATTTGTTTTTATTTTCTCATGACACTTGTCCCTGGCCTGGAACTCTCTATGTAAACCAGGCTGTCCTTGAACTCAGAGGTCCTCCTGCCTCTGCCTATCAAGTGCTGGGATTAAAGGTGTTGCCACCATGTTGGACCCTGAAATAACTCCTTTACCTTTGTAGTGCTGGGTATGGAACTCATGGCCTTGTATGTGCTAGGCAAGTACTCTACCACTGAGTCACATATATATGTGTATATATGTACACATATACATACATACACACATGGACTTGAGAAATGACTTTTTTTTAAAAAAGAAAAGCTTCAAAATACAAAGAAATACTAAGAATTGCATAAAATACCAGTCTGCTACCTAGAACTGCAAGTGCTTAATATTTTGTCTGTTAGCATGTAGTATTTAATACTATCTTGTGGATAAAGAGATTTGCATGTATATATAACATGAAAATAACTAAATCCATGTATTTGCATGTGTGCGTATGTGTGTGTTTATGTATGGATGATAAATGACTATATCCATGTATTTGCATGTGTGTGTATGTGTGTGTGTTTATGTATGGATGATAAATGACTGTTGTTCAAGTTTTCTGAAAGTAAATTGAAAAAATATATAGCCAGCTTAATTTCCCCATCAATATTAGGCTTTTGAATCTGTTTTTGAATCTTACACGTGAGAGCTCGTCTTACTGGCTGCGGTAAATTCTTCCTTTATTGTATTCTACTCATTTTATCTTTCCATTCCCCAGTTGCAGCACTTTCTGGTCAGTTTGCTAGTAATTTGCAACTATAGATAGTGCCATTTTTTATGCACATGTTCTGTGCAGGAGCTGGTTTGCCCCAAGACACCTGTACTCACTTGGGCCTTCATCCACTGGGTCGCCTTGCCAGGTTCCTGGATGACTTGAGTTGAACTGATGGAGAAATGCCCAGGACTCACAGGAAGGAGAGGGAGCTGATAGCACTGTTTGCCATCTTGGTATCAGTTTCTCTGGCTCCTCAAGGACAACTCGGCTTGCGGAGACCCAGAGGACCTGGGTTGGATTTGAGCATGTCTTTGTTTTCTCAGACTGTCTGCCTTAGCTCTGGGTCTTTGTGATTCCAGGAATGACCCTGGTGTTTATAAAGCAGCTCTTCAGAGTACCCACAGGCAGGGAGGCTCCAGAGGGGCTGTGCTCAGGGGGAGATGAGATGAGGCGGCAGTGTGAGGGGCATGCTCTAGAAGTCTCCATGGTGCCTAGCCAAGAAGGGCCCCACTGCATGTGTGCAAACTTGTATCTCTCTACAGACCCAGCAGCCAATGGGAGAAAGCGTGTGTAGCTGATGGCTTTGCTGAGTAGTCACATGAGGTTGTATCACTGGAATAGAAGAGGCTGCTTTCTCTCCTCACTGAGAACTTCAGGAAACTCAGGCAGACCAGAGAATCATGAAGAGACAGGACCTTAGACATGCCAACTTTGAGGCATCTTGTTCAAAATTCAGGTTCCTTGGTTCTGTCCCAGGCTTATTGCCTCTGAATCTCTGGGGGTTGAGCCCAAGACTATTTTTAGAGGCTCTTCAGGTCTCTGTTGGATAGGTTTGTTTGGAAACTGTTGACCTAGTCTAACTCCTTGAACTTACAGATGAACACACTGAAGCCAAAGCCTACTCAACACCCTGCCTGGCATCATTCACAGTACCAGGGGATGGTAAATTTGGGGTTGGAACCTTGGTCCTCTGGCTTTGAATCCAGCATTGCTTATCCAGCCATGATACAGCTGTTTGGGTCAGGCTTTGAGCCCAAGAATGGATGGTGCAGGAATACAGGGATTCCTTGGCCAGGTGGTCAGTGCCGTGCCCTGCTGTTGCACACCAGTGAGGATTGCTACCTTGTGCAAAGGTGATAGATTTATCTTCTCAGCTTACCACCTGGCAGTGTTTTCTGATCTCTTCTACATTCAGCTCGACATGAGGCCTGTGAAAACTACAGGATGATCCCTGACGAGGAAACAAGGAGACTTACGGACCTGTGACGTTGACAAAATATTTCTTTCAACAAGGAAAATTCTGAGAGGAGGGGCCGGCCATCTCTTGTGGAGCAGCTGGTCTGCTAGACAAGGGGGAGTTCTAGAATGTGGTGGTAGTGGCATCAGAGAGTGCTAGGCTTTACTTAGCTGGCCCTCTTGCAGGGAGCAGGGCTTCAGAAGGTGGCAAAGAGAAAGAGCTATGGAGGAAGCTGGACATCAGCAGAGGACAGACAGATCTATCTACCCAGAAAAGGTCACTCACTAAACTGGATGGTGTTCTGGGGGCCGGCCTACACCATGAGAAATACCCCTGAATATCATTCAGAATCCAGCCACTTTTGTGTACCATTCAGAATCCAGACACCCCTGTATGCTGCTGAGAATTCCGACAGCCCTCTATACGTTTAGGATTCCAATGCCAGAGGCTACTGTAGCCTATTGCTTCTGACTTGTTGAAAAAAATGGTGGGGAAAAACACAATCACTTAAGACAATTTGCTCAGGTTAAACTTTAATCAAACAAACAACAGACAACAAATAGGACCTCCTTTCTAACTTCTGCATCCCTCGATTCCTACAGCATGTAGTAGGGAACAGTGGCCACATAGGTGGAGAGTGGTGACTGTAATCAGCCTTCCAAAGAGACTGGCTTTGAATTTTCTCCAACACAAGCTGCTTCCTGTGTTCACGCTTGCTTGCAAGGTACTTCTGATTCATGGTACCTCCCCTCCACACCCACTTTCCTACTCTCTATTCCTGTTGCATAAATTTTATAGGTAAAGTGAGTTTAGACAAGTCCAATCTTGCCTAAAGACCTTCCATCAAGCAGCAGAGAGCTTTGATATTTAGCCACATAGAGGATTTAAACAATCAAGGGGTATAACTTAATGGTAGAGCATGTGGTTAGTGGGTGCAAGGTCCTGGGTTCTATAACTGTCAAAGAAAAACAAAACATAATCATTTAAACTTCCATCACATGCAAGAGTCTCTTAAAAGAGAGAGAGACCCTGTCTCAATCCCAGCACTTGGGAGGCAGAGGCAGGCAGATCTCTATGAGTTCAAGGCCAGCCTGGTCTACATAGTTCCAGGACAGCTGGGGCTACAGGGAGACCTCGTCACAAAAAGACCCCCCCCCAAAAAAGAAATAAAACTTAATAGGTCAGAGGCTGTAGCTCAGTGGAAGAGTGCTGCACATGCCTAGTATTTGTGAGGCCCTGGGTTTAGTTCCCAGCACTACAAAAAGTAAAAAGTGAAAAAACAGAATGTAAACACCCAATAAACTCAAGCTGAAGGAGAAATGTCCAAGCAGAGAGTGGTTATTCTGCATGTTAGATATGAGCATCCTTAAGACATAACAGATAACTTTTCATTTACACACTTAAGAAACAGATCTGTATTAGTTTTTCTGTTGCTATGATAAAACACCATGACCAAGGCAACTTATAGAAGGAAGAAGTTATTTGGGCTGCTGGTTCAGGTGGGCTAAGAGTCCATGACAGGGAGGCATGGCAGCAGTGGCTACAGGACCAGAAAGCTGAGCTCTCACATCTTCATTCACTCCCAGGAAGCAGAGAGGGTGAGCTAGAAGAGGAAGTGAACTCTCAAAGCCCACCCCCAATTATGTACTTCCTCCAGCAAGACCGTACTTCCTAAAGTTTCTATGACTTCCCTGAACAGCATCAGCAACTGGGGACAGTATACCAAGTGTTCAAATACTTTAGCCTATGGGGGGCATTTTTCATTCAAACTACCACAGGATCATTCAACATTTTGTCTAAAGCTTGATTTTGGCCACTCTGAAAGTTGGAAAGAGGAACAGTATAAAACTGTATTCTGTTTAAATAGTAGCCACCATTTAAGAAGGATTATTATTCCCACTTTTCAGACTTAAGAAATTAGAGCTCAGAAAAATTAAAGGATTTGGCCAAAACAAAGGAAGACATGCCCGGCAAGCTAAAATTCAGGTGCTTGACTTGTGGGGTTCTTTGCTGATTTGAGTTGGTAATGAGTTATCGGTAGTCATCGGCTTTAGCAGAGAAGTTGTCTGAGGAGGAGGAAGAAGAGGATGTTAGTGCTTAGTAGTTTTTAAAAGAGATTTGTTTATTTTTATTTATTTACCTGTACATGTGTGCCTGAGGAAGCTAGAAGACAGCATCAGATCCCTTGGAGCTATAGTTACAAGTGATTGTGAGCTGCCTGATGTGGGTGTTGGAAATTGCACTCTGGTCCTCTGAAAGAGCAGCAAGTGCTCTACAGCCATTAAGCCACCTCTCCAACCCCAAGTACTTACTTTTTTGGTCAGCATATGTGAAGTTAAGTGCATTGTTGGAGACATGAACAGTAAAGGAGCCATGTGAGTTCTGTGCCCAGCCAGGGCAGAATCAGGAGCAACCAGCACCCATCCCTGTGGCTGATAACTGAGTTCTTGAGCTGGATTGGTAGTGTCAGCACTTGTTGAAGGCTGTGACGATGGCAGTGTATTTTCGTTCGTACAGACCCAGATGGATTTGGGCCTCAGATTTGCCAGCTCTAAAATGGGACAAACCATCTCTCCTCTTTCAAGAACTCAGTGGCCTTTTTCATTTATTTCCACATGTCTAAAGTGGAAAGATGTGATAACATAACAAAGTCAGGGGCATTCCCCATGCTCTTCAGACCCTCTGGGAGCATTTATTTCACTGTCTACTTCAGTTTGGAAAAGCGTTGTTTTATCCTGTATAATTGATATGATCATGAAATTCCATGTTTCAGTGTTGACCTATTCCTCAGTTGCTATGTTGATGAGAACAGCTAAATGTGTGCCCATAGACAGGGAGAAGACCTTTTAGGGGCCTTGCAACGGTTCCTACCGATTCTCTCTAAGTCTGAAGCTCTTCTCACCTACATCCTAGGGATGATTAAAAGCTGTTTCTTGCTGGGCGTGGTGGCACATGCCTTTAGTCCTAGCACTTGGGAGGCAGAGGCAGGCGGATCTCTGTGAGTTTAAGTCCAGCCTAGCCTACATAATGAGTTCCAGGCCAGCTGGTGCTACAGCTGTTTCAAAAAGACCCCCCCCCCAAAAAAAACCCCAAAAACCAAACAAACAAAAACCCAAACCCAAACCAAACCAAACCAAAACAAACCCAAACTGTTTCTTGTAGTGTCCTCTGTGCCGTGGCCTGTTTAGCTACATGTATAAGTGGTTGCTTAATAAATATTTTTCTGAATCTAACTCTCTTAGGCAGAAAAGAATGCAACTTGGTATTTTTGTTCTGAGGGAAAATTCCATCTCTAGTTGAAATTCCATATCTGGAATGTTTTCTTGAAGATTGCTTCTGTAGCCTGTAAGGGAATGTATGGGAGGAAGATGCTTGTCTGAGTGAGGTCGGGGGGCAATTGGGGGGATAGAAGCAGCTAAGAGCTCCCCTCGGATGCTGAATGCTCCTACCATGCTCAATGCATAACATACAACTCTTGGGACCCTTCTAGCATCCCAGTGAAGTTGGATGCCATTTGTTTTCTTTTTATAGGAGGCATGGAGGACTTAAGAAATTTGTCCAGGGTCACCCAACCAAATGGAAAAGCTGGAATATAGACTTAGGTGATCAGACTTTGGTGTTGAACCCTTGAACATTTTGGCTGGGGATAGTAACAAGGCACCAGGGTTTTATCACCTGACAGTCTTTTAAATTTTCTACTTGGCCAGCATTTCATTCCCCTTCCTTGGGTTTCAACTTCAAGATGTATTTACATCTGGTCATTGGTCTTGGGTCCCAAAGCCTATTTTGAGAAAGAAATGGATGCTGTGCTACCTTTAAAAAGAGCAAGGCCAGCAAGCCCCGCCTGTGGATTTCCCCATCTTACTGGCATGTTTGTTGGTTGTAGTGAGGTCAATAAAGAAGTAGAATGAAACCTACCCTTGAATCCAGATGGCCTCTGCGAGGGTGGACAAACTGACCTTCACCTTGGGGAGTTTGGGGACATCTCAGGACAGGGCAACTCATCCCCCAGGAGAAAACTGCCCAGTTAAAGCCTGTCTTCTGGGACCTGGAGCCAAGGGGGATAATTTTAGGCAATTCCTAAACCTTAGCCATTTTTGTCTTTGTGGGCCTTTTACTTCATTAAAAAAACCATAAAAAATTATGCATCTGATTTTATAAATGCAAGTATATCAGTATTGTCAATTAAGTCCTTGTGGCTTGATAGCTAATTTTTTTCTACTGATGTTTATATAAACAAAAACATTTTTCAGCCCCTATGTCCTGTGTTTGCTGTGTCTCATGCATAAATTAGCCCTGCCTTCAGCCTTTAGGCCCAAGTGCGTATTGTTTGTGTGTGCCCGCTTCTCTTCAGATATGTTTTCAGAGTGGTGGAAGGTGTCCTGAGCATTAGATATTGGACTGACCTTGAGGACTCAACCAAGGGTTGCTTCTTTGGCTACTGTGTGTGGTACAAGTGCCCAGAAGGGGTTGGAAAAGAGGGATTAGCGAGTTGAGGACTCTGGATGCCCTGGGAAGATCCTATGCCCTGCTCTGTGGAGCTGTGGACTAATATGGCTGTGATGGAACAGAGTGGTGGAGGAGACTTAGCCATTGCAGGAGAGAACAGGCAAGCTGATCTATCAACTCTGCAGGGCCTAGACATTTCAGCAGTAGACTGGGAAGTCCCAGACCCTTGGGTTAGCACTGACCCCTGAGCAGAGCATGATGCATGATGCTTCAGAGGTTATTTTTCAAGAAGATATGGGCACCTCTCAGCATAACACTCATAGCACTCCCATTTATTTCCCAGGCTCATGTCAGACTTTCCTGAGCCTTTCCCCCTGAGCCTTCTGCCCTCTACTTCTGTGTCCATCTAAGAAGGCAAGTTGGCCACTGCTGCATGACCCAACCCCACAGGATGGCTCTGGGGACCTGATGGTACAGAGGAAATCTACTGCACCAGGACAGGGTGATTCGGTGTCCATATTCTGAGGAACGCAGCAGGCAGCTGAGAGGGGAAATTTGGCCTACTTTTGGGGCCCTTGAATTTCTGCTGTTCCCACATCAAGAAGCAGATAGGGGAGGGCAGGATGGGTGAGGAGGTTTGGGGCTGGTTCCTGGGTCTAATTGAACAGGACTCCTCCCCAGCCTTGCAAAGGTGATCTTAGTTTTCCCCGTGGGTGATACTGGAGTTTCTGGAATGGGGTTTAATCTTGCCTAATTTATGGTGAAACCCATGTTACCCTGCGCCCCTGGGGAGTTAGCCATTCTAGAAAAACATTTCCAAGTTTCAATAACTTTATATATTTAAATATTTCAACTTTAATAGTTTTGGTCAGAAATCTGTTTTTAAAATGCTGTACAATTGACCCTCTCCCCTTTTGTGATGTCCTGAGGTCATGATCAGTACAATGCTTGCTTTGGGCTACAGAGCACTAGAGTCCTCAGGGGTCACTGAGGGATATGGAAATGTTTGCATGCATGAGCTATCTCCAAGATTAATGTTCTTTCTCTGTCTGTGACCTGTCTCTGGGGTCTCATGTAGCCCAGGTTGGCCTTGAACTCATATAGTCCTGGATGACATTGAACTCCTAATCTTCCTGATTTCATTTTTTTCACTGTTAAGATTCAGGCATGTACCACTACACCTAGCTTTGTTCCCAGAATTCTTTTTTTTCTTTTTTGAGACAGCCTCACTATGTAGCCCTGACTGACTTTGGACTCACTATGTTCAGGCTGGCCTCCAACTCACAGAGATCTGCCTGCCTCTGGCTCCTGATGTGGAGGTTAAAGGCATGCGCCACCATACATTCTTGTCCCCAGAATTCTCATGTAGTGTCTTCTTTCCTCTTTGTCCTTTAATACTTCTTGACATACTTTATCCACTGAACCATCTCTCCTATCCACTTTTTTCTCCTTTTAATTTTTGTGGTTTAATTCTTTGTTACCCAGAAACTACGCTTACTGGAACAGTAGTGTTGTGAACCCTTAAGGTTCTTCATGTGATAACTCCCTGGTCTTGTGTAAAAAAAAATAAAAAAAAATAAAAAAAAAAATGCCAAGGCTTCTCAATGCTTGGCATAGTGACAAATCTTCTGATAATTAGTCTTGTTTTCCTTTGTCTCCTGGTTCTGAGGTAATAGATACCTGGGGCAATGCTCACCACCAGCACCACCACTATCACCACCACCACCACCATCATCAAAATGATGGCTGACAGGAGTGTGGACAGCTTCTGTTCCATGTATTACTTTGACTGCTTTATCTTCACCATATTCTCTTTAGTTTTATGAAGAACTGTTGGGTATCCAACCATTTACATTTAGGAAATTAGAGATCAGGGAGGCAATGTGTAGCAAAACACAGCTGATAATGTGGCATAGCTGGATTTAACTTGAGCACCCTGCTTTTACTGCTGAACCCGGTGAGAACAGGCCAAGTATTAGGCTCAGTGGGAAGGGAAAGGAATGGATGGGGCAAATCTACTGATTGCTTTTGGAGGCTGGGGACGGAGTAGGGCATCCCTCAACAGTAGGTACAGCTGTAACACTAGTACCCAGGGCTGCTGTACTTGGTAGGGAAGAACTGATCACTCTTTTAGCTGAACACCATCCATTCCCAACAACTCAGAGAGTACACCTTTCCTTTTACAGCAGGTGCTGGCTCTTTCCTTCAAACATATAGTTGGTCCCTGCCTAGGTGGGGGAACTGTGGAGTCAACCATACTGTCTGGATTCTGAAGGGTCCACTGTGAACTAGATGCCTCACCTCAATCTTTGTATAGAAGTACTTTAAGAGTCATTTCATTTGGGGATAGGGACTGTAAGGTTTTTGAATGAGCATTAAAAGAGGAAAAAATGCAAGGTCTGTTGCAAAATACTCCCATACACTCACCTAGATTTTGTTGGGACTTGTGGGCTCCTGACTCTAGGCAGTATGGGTTGGGGCTGGGCTGTTGGCGTCTTGCCTTTTAGAGCATGCTGGGACTTGTCTCCCCGGTTATAACCCAGCCACACGATTCTTGTCCTGTCACCCTCCCCTGGCTAGATATGACTCAGCCAAGGGTGACACTGTGGGAACCAGGGGGAGGCATTCAGGGTCCCCTCCACCTGGACTGTGCACATAGAAGACACTAAGGAAGTCTGAAGAGATGGGGTGGCTGCTCCTCAGCAGACATCTCGATGAGGTTTCATGCCTTGAAACCAGAACTACATTCAGAGGATTCATAGATAGTTCCTGTTCTTGGGGGCTCTCAGTGGCATGGGTGGAGTTGGTAACATACAGATAGACTTCAAAACAAATAAAAGTCAGTAAGGTAGTACTCTAGCAGCCTAGGAGCAAAGGACTATGGGAAATTCCTTCTTTCGCTTTTTGAGATAGAGTCTCCTGTAGGCACAGCTGGCCAGGAACTCACTTTGTAGACTAGGCTGGCCCCTATATCTCAGAGATCTTGCCTCTACCTTCTGAATGCTGGGATCAAAGGCATGTGCCACTACTCCTGGCAGGGACTCTGGGCACTTCTTGGCAGGGACAAATGGAGAGTGATAGCGGAGTGCTAGAGCCTGGTTTGCACTAGCAGGTGGCTGACTACCTTGTTTCCCCCTGCCAGTCATGCCATGGCTCAGTGATCTTTGTGGTATGAGTTTTTAAAATCTCACCTGATCTGCTTCATTCAGATCGTAAATGAAGAACTTAAACCTGGGCTTGGTTGTGGGTGAATCTGGGAGGTTCTCATGAGACTCCAGGGATGACCCATTCACATTTCACACTGAATGTGGCCACCCGGCCTTTTGGCTGTCTACATTCTTCTGTGCTCCCATTCTTCCCTTTCTTCCCTAAGGGCAGAAAGAGTTAGGAATCTCTCATTTCTCTTCAAGCTTGAGCTTGGCTCCAGGATCTGTCACATAACAGGGTTATGATTTTGGTCAATTAAGTGACCTCTGTGAGCCTTGACTGGGAAGGATGTCAGTGGTACCGTAATGTATTTCATATGTGTCACTGTGATCAGATACCTCTCAAAAGCAAATGAGGGAGGAAAGCATTATTTTGACTGATGGTTTCAGAGGGACCTAATTCATCATGGCGGGAAAGGCATAGTGGAACAGCTCTGAAGTAGGGTGGGCTATAGCTCCCAAAGGTCCAGCCCCAGTAACCCCCTCCACCAGCCAGTCTCTACAATCTCCCTAAACAGTACCACTTGGGAACCAAGTTTTCAGACACATGAGTCTATGCGATCATGAAATCATGATACCTCTTAAATGTTACTGTGAGATTGAAATGGATAATCCAGGTAAATTGTGGTATATGGGCCCAGGGGCATAGTTGGCACTCTTTAGCTCTAGCCATCTCCTTTATCATTAGTTAGATTCACCCTCCTTGAGATTTGGGTACAGTAGGGCCCTTCTTTCTGAGAATGTGAATCTGGAGTTCTTCCTCTCTTTGCAGACAATGGTGATGACCACTCTGAGGGAGGCCTGGTGGAGAATCATGTGGACGGGACTATGAACGTGTTGGGAGGTGGAAGCAGTGGTGGTCGGAAGCCCCTCAAGTCAGGCATGAAGGAGCTAGCTGTGTTCCGTGAGAAGGTCACCGAACAGCACCGGCAGATGGGCAAAGGTGGCAAACACCACCTTGGCTTGGAGGAACCCAAGAAGCTGCGGCCACCCCCTGCCAGGGTCAGTGGGGATTGGGTCTGGCCGAGGGAAGACGTGGAAAGGGAATCTCAGCACCAGGGGAGGACATCCCACTGTGTCCCATGTTATTTCCCAGGGCTTCCATTAACATATTTGGTGACCTTTGGGCCACATAGTACCTCTGACACTGAAAGGAATTGGACATGTGGATTCTTGAAATCTGTTTTAAGACCTTCATGTTTCTGTTTGGCTTTGGGAAACTGTCCTAGAAAATCCAGAGATGCTCTCTCTTATGGGAATGAGCTTTCTGTGAAATGCCTCCTTTTTCTCTTTCTAGCTCAGATTTATTATTTGGACTATGACCCTGGTTGAGTTTAATGCCAGAGAATGGAACTTGGGCTATGAGTTGGGGTATTGACTCCAGGTTGGGCCACAGGTTGGGGTATAAACTCCAGAGACAGCGATGGCATTGAGTTGGTCCACAGATTGGGGTGTAAATTCTAGGGACAGTATTTGAATTGACCTGGGCCTTGGGTTGAGGTAAAAATTCCAATCTTTTCACTTTGGGTAGAGCCCATTTTGACCCATTAAGGCCATTGTCATAGAAGAGAGCAGGCATGTGACTTTATATAGGGGGTGGTTGGCACAGTGAGGTCATTAGGTTGGTTGCCACTATGTTATCTGCTAGCTGTGTGGTGTTGGGGAAGTCCCTGTGGATGTGCCAGTTTGTGAGACCTTGTCGAGCGCCAGGGTTTTGTGGGCTCATTTTTCTCACTCCAAAGTGTCTTTTTGTGCCTGCCTGCCCTCAGACCCCCTGCCAGCAGGAATTGGACCAGGTCCTGGAACGGATCTCCACCATGCGCCTTCCGGATGATCGGGGTCCTCTGGAGCACCTCTATTCCTTGCATATCCCCAACTGTGACAAGCATGGCCTTTACAACCTCAAACAAGTAAGTGTGAGCAGCAGCCTGGGCCAGGAGCTTCCACCTCAGCCCCAGGGCTGTTATGCTTGGTTCCTGCTCCACTGGTTTGTAATCCTTGGAGGCTGAGAGCTGAGCTGAGATACAGGCTTCTGTAAGCACAGGGATACAATGCCAGTTCCAGGAGGCTCCCCTCCCTGGCCTTGGGCAGGTCAGGACTGACTGCACTCTTGCAGCCACCTTCTGGTGTCCTTGGTGTCTAGGTTGAGATGGAGCCTCCCAGGGAAGTGAAGGAAGTAGGTTTAAGCTTTCGCACCTTGGCTTTTCTGGAGAGCAGACCTTTGGGCCCACCTTTAGAGATTTGGAGATAGCTACAGTAAAAATGGCTTTATAAAGGCACCTCAGCTTTGCCTAAGACCTGATTTCTGGGCCCATCTTCAGAGGTTGTCATTTAATAGGTTGGTTAAGGATCAAGAGTTTGCATTTCTGGGGCTGGAGAGATGGCTCAGTGGTTAAGAGCACTGGCTGCTCTTGCAGAGAATCTGGGTTTGGTTCCCAGAACCCACATGGCAGCTAACAACTGTCTGTAACTCCAGTTCAGGGGATCCAATGCCCTCTTCTGACCTCTGCAGACATTGCACTACACCAGTACACTTACATACATGCATAAAAGAAAAAGAAAATTTTTTAAAATTCTATCTTACCTGAGACTGATAGAAGGCCAGTTCTGAAATCTTATATAGTTTCAAGAAAAGTTTCACATAATAGAAATTGAAGACAGAATTTAGCATTTCAGTGCCCAGTGATACCAGAGAGTATGCCCAGGCAGTGGATTTATACCACGCCTGGCTACATTTCCTTTTTAAAAATATTTTATTTATTATTTTTATTTTATGTGTATGCGTGTATTGCCTGCATGTAGGTAAGTGTACCCATGTCATGTGTAATGCCCTCAGAGGACAGAAGAGGCTGTCGGATCCCCTAGCTGCCATGTGGGTGCTGGGATTTGAACCTGGGTCTTCTGCAAGAACAACTAGGGTTCTTAACCACTGAGCCATCTCTCCAGCCCCCTGAAAACATTTCTAAACACAGTAGCCTTACATCATTCTAAGTATATTTGGAGAAAGTTAAGGAAGTTTAAACAAACTCCCAGGAGCCCTTGCCCTCCTGTTTCTTTTATGATTCATCCTTTTAGATCTCCCACCCCTCACTTCCTCTATTTCACAGTCCCTTACATAGGGGAAGAAGAATGTGCATTTCCTGTATGAAAGAATGGAGAGGGAGAGGCTGCAGGGGTCAGGACGGAGACCAGACTGTGTGGTCTGCAGCTGTCATTCTGTTTCCAAGCAGAGAATCTCAGCCCTGATTGTTGTACATGGGATTCTCTGGGGAGCTTTAAAAAAATATAGACACCAGGATTTACTAGAGACATTTGGAACTTTCGTGTCTGGGTATTTTTTAAAAACTCTTCTGGTGATCTAGTGACTTATCAGGGTTGACCTGAACAGTGGATGCATGGGGCCAGGAGCTAGGGTAGAAGGCTCAGTCAGTCCTTACTCCTTCAACTCCTTCATTATGTAGGCACCTTGCCCCTCTGAATGTTACTCCCAGTGCTCAAAGCTGATTGTATATATTACCTTCCAACTGTAAACCAATCACTTCATTTGGAACTTGGAGGAAATAATGATCACTTTTAATGTGAACCAGTAGATCTACTATACCTTATGGATCACTAAAGTGATGTGTAATAATTATTGTAACTTGTCATAAGATCAAAGACCCTGGATGGGAATGCTGAGGTGACTGTGGGCAAGTTACCGGCTATAAAGTGGGGACAGTGATGATACCTAATACACAAGGTGTCTGTGAAGACTATGTGAATATATATGTTAGATATCAGTGCATGATTGGAATACGTTTCTCACACATACTTTATCAGGACATGAGGATCTTCATCTCAAACCCCAGTTTACTGGGTCTCCCACTGGATGAGACCTCTGAGGATAGGAGATGAGTCATTTCGTGGTCTTTGAATGTCTTCAACAGCTTTGCTGATAGGTATGGCCCCTTGGGCCTGCATTATCAGCATCCTTCTGCAGCTTGTTAGTCATGCAGAATTTCAGGGCTACCTTTGACCTGTTGCATGTGGGTCTGCCTTTTAATAAAGTTCTCACTGCTCCCTTAAGGTTGGGAGAGGCCACCATGCAGTAGCTCAGCGTGTGAGAGGCTGCTCGGTCAACTGTGGGCTGAGTAAAGGGGAAATCAGGTGGAGTCTTCAACTTTTCCTCTTTTCTCTTCTCAGTGCAAGATGTCTCTGAATGGACAACGTGGGGAGTGCTGGTGTGTGAACCCCAATACCGGGAAGCTGATCCAGGGAGCTCCCACCATCCGGGGAGACCCTGAGTGCCATCTCTTCTACAATGAGCAGCAAGAGGCTGGTGGGGTGCATGCCTAGAGGGTGCAGTAAACCATGGCCAGCAGGTGCCTGGCTTCCCCCACCCCAACACCAGCAGAAATGGAGGATGCTTGAGTGGTGGGCATAGAGAATTTCCCAGTTTTGACACATGTATTTATATTTGGAAAGAGACCACCACTGAACTCTGCAGCCCCCTGCCCTCCCCTCCCCGGCCAGTTTCTTGTACCTCCCTTCCTGCTTCTGTCAGAGAGGAAAAGGGTGGCACGGGGGAAATTGGGGACAGTTTTGAGGGGGGGAAGAAATTTTTATTTTTGAACCCCTGTGTCTCTTTTACTTAAGATTAAAGGAAGGAAAAATAAAATGTATGTCTTACTTGAGTCTCTGGTGCCTCCCTGGGAAGGAGTCTTGGAGGCCCTCTGAGTGTCCTGTCTAATTTGCCCCTTCCTACTATACATGGAAACAAGAAACATGCTCCCTAAATCCATATCTAACCCTGCAGTGAAGTCCAGGATTCTGGTCTCTCACCCTCACTCCCAGGAGAAGCTTCTAGCCTCCTGGACCCCTGGATGATGCTTTACAGGGGAAAGGTGGGATGGTGAGGGAGATGTGGGAGGGCATAGGTCTGTCTTCCTTTCTGGTACATTCTGAAGACACTAGAAACTGGGGGCATAGCAACACATGCCAGTAATCCTAGCATTCAAGGGGCAGGAGGATTCAATTAAGAGCACTGTATTACAGAGGACCTAGGTTCAGTTCCCAACACTTATGTGGTGGCTAACAACCACATGTAACTCAAGTTCCAGGGGATCTGCAGCCCTCTTCTGGCCTTCACGAGCCCAGACATGCACATGGACACGTACACACACGCAGGCAAAGACTTATACACATAAAATAGAAATAAATATTTTTTTAAAAGTCAAGACTAGCCTGGGCTAAACAACACATAAAACCCCCAAACAAAGTAAGAACAAACTCCAGATGACCCTTCAGTGGGAGACAGAGAATGGGAAACATTGTAATTGCTTCTCTGGCCTCTGAAAAAGAGTTCCTTCCTGACCAGGATAAAGTAGTTCACTTAGGTCCTAAGGGAAGAGGCACCTGTTTACCAGCTTATTTAAAAAGGTATCATCTGAGAATTCAGAAGCTGCTTTTGGAAGGGCCTGAATAACTGATTCCTGATCGGCAAAAGTCAACCAGGTACAAAGGGCTATATACAAGTAAAGGAACATGGTCAGGGGCTGGAAACTGAGTCACAGTACAGGGTGAGGAGCTATTTCTTAAGTGTTTTTGTTCTTTGTTCTGTTTGCCCCTGAACCCCTAGTAAAGCCCAGTGACTCATCCTACCTTTTCAATGGGCCCCAAGGAAGGCAATCCATCCTCAATGCAGAGCCGAGCTTGACTTCCAACCTACTTTTGAACCCTCTGGTCACAGAGGGGTCTCCAGGGGCTTTACTCAGCCCACCTTTCTTCTGACTTTCCATCTAGCACATCTGGAGATGCTGAGGGACACCTGGAACCTTTGCCAGGTGATGAACATCCTTTGCAATGTAAGAAAACTAGATGCCCAGAGCAGATCCCTACCAGGAAGGCCGCGCCAGGCCAGGCAGGGTGTGCCTGGCAGCCTCAGAAGTATGTCAATTAATTGTTATGGATTTATGAAAAAGACATTATTAGTTTCATCTTAGAGATCAAGGAAAGCTTTGTAAAGAGTCCTAAACTCCTGTGCCCCTGGGTCTGGGGTCTTTCCATCTGAGCTGGGTTGCTGCTCAACCCTGAGTTAATGCTGTCTCTTGTGGGCTTGGAAAGAACTCAAATGTGTGTTGGATATGGGTGGATCTGGTCCCTGAAGGTCAGCAGTCCCTACATGGGGTCTGATTTCCTTTGGTGGTGTACTCCTGTCATCCCAGCACTTGGGAGAGAGGAAGACTCTTAAGTTAGAGACCAGTTTGGGCAGTGTAAGAAGTTTCAGGTCAATCTTAGCTACATATATAGTGAGACCCTGTATTCCTTTTTTGCTACATTCAGAAGATACTGGAAACGGGTGGGGGTGACACATGCCCATAATCCTAGCATTCAGGAGGCAGGAGGATTCAGTTAAGAGCACTTGCAGTGTTGCAGAGGACCTGGGTTCTCTGTAGTCTCTACAGTCCTTCCCTGGAAAACCAAATACCAACTCATGAGTGCTCTGACCACTGGGCCCTCCATCCTCTTAGCTGCTGTATAGAATAACCTGCAGTGGGCCTGCTGTCCTGGGGAGTACGGTCTCTCAGCCTCTCTAACACTTGAGTTGACAGGTGTCCTTAAATGCTGGTGTCAGGGGCTCATCCTCAGAGCTTCTGGTCTAACTAATGTGAGGGCAGCTCAGACAGGGTGTTTCTTTTTTAAGGGTCCTAAAGGCAGGGATGTGGACAGATGAATGCTGGAGTCAGGACACTTCCATTTGATTGTCTCACCCTTAGTATTGCATCCGGTATATGCACTGGGTGGCATCATGCCCTCTATGTAATTTTCTCCTCTTCCTCGTCAACTTAAGTAACAAGGTCACATCCTTGGGAGACTGCTGTGAAGTGCTTTGAAGACACTGCACCAGACCGGAGACTTTCTCCTGGGACTGTTGCAGGGGCACCCCTCAGCCTACTGCAGGTCCCCAGGTAGCCACCTTGCTTGGTTTAGGTT
Organism: Nannospalax galili; assembly: GCF_000622305.1. Taxonomy (NCBI): domain Eukaryota; kingdom Metazoa; phylum Chordata; class Mammalia; order Rodentia; family Spalacidae; genus Nannospalax; species Nannospalax galili. Next base: position 2,731,333 of record NW_008360326.1, read on the forward strand.
CCTTCCAGAACATTCTATGGAAGGCTCTTGAGGCCTGTCCTCTGTTTACAGAAAGATGGGACTTTTGCAGTGTATAATGACGGTAACAGACAGTGTGACCTGGAAGTGTAATTGCTTCCATGTGAGAGAATGGCTGGATTGGTGAGGTATTGAATGTCTGGAGATTTCTCACCTAGAACTGACTATGCCTCTAAAGTTTAAGCCTTTACATTTAAAGTTTAAGTTTGGCAAACACGGCTATACTGCCTCTATGTGGTAGCATAGGAAACTGCATCTAAGCTCACTTTGCTTACTTTATTTCACCCATCTTAACTAGAAGGGTAAGACCCTATGGGCCTTAGGCCTAGTAAAAGCCAGTCCAGGAACCCAGACTAAGTCAAATGAAGGTGTTGGTTTATAGTATGGATTCTCAAGTCCTCCCTCAGGCTTCCTGACTTAGCAGGTCTGGAAGTGGCCAGAAAAAAAATCTTAATTTACCTCTTGTGTGATTTCTACAGAAGACTGGTGACTTAATTTGTAGGGCTCAGGGCAAAATGAGTCGAATTTTAAGACAGTAACAGGAAAGCAGTGCACCAAACCTTGAATCCTGGGTGATGGCATTGGTACATGTCCATAAGAGTCCTTCTTTATGCCTTCTGGACTTGGGGACTGCCTGGTGAGATTGTTGCATCTGTTTAATGTGTCTTGGATACTAGCTACCTATGATGTAGCAGTTAGGAACATGGACTGATTTTGAGCAGAATATGGCATGCACTAATTATGAATCGCATGACAGTGCATATTTCTAACTTCTATGACCCCCCCCCCTTTATCTTTTTGAGACAGGGTCTTCCTGTAGCCCCAGCTGGCCTGGAACTCACTATGTAGACCAGGCTGGTCTTGAACTCACGGAGATCCACCTACCTCTGCCTCCTGAGTGCTGGGATTAAAGGCGTGCGCCACCACACTTGGCACTCTGTGAACCCTTTTTACTTCATCTTTAAGTACCAGGATAATTTCTATCTCAAAGAATGGCTTTCAGAATATCAAATAATTTCTATCATATAGTGAGTGTTGGCTAAATGTAGTTATCACTGTATCCTAGGCTCAGTGATAGGGTGTTTGAGTGTGGAGGTGAAAGGCTGTGGCCTTTGTCCTGTAGTGTTTACATTTCCATGGAGGAAAACAGACTCACAGGTCAGTGCTTGGCCATCATGTGATATGATGTGACATGATGTGACAGAGGCGTGCCCTGCAGCAGGTGCTACAGGGGCAATGAGAAACAGCCACGTCTGTTTATGGAAGGCATCTCAGAAGGAGGTTGTATTAGTCAGGGTTCCCTAAAGAAACAGAACCGGTAGAATGAGAAGTATAGAGGGAAAGTTGTAATAAAGTTGTAGACATTAAGGGAAAGGTGTATGGTGTGTGTGTGTGTGTGTGGTGTATGAGGAGTGGGGTTCAGACAAAAGGAGCAATACATGCAAAGCCTTCACCTAAGGCTGCACCATGAATCTGGAGACCGCACACAGCTAAGGATAGGTGGTGTTCACAGAGTGCAAGCAGAGGAGCAGCTGAAAAGGAAGACAGATGAGGAGCCTGTCAGGAAGGATGCTGCATCTTATGGGATTTGAACTGAAAGCTTGGAGATAATTTAGGCTAAGAATGGGCATGACCAGATACGTATTTAGAAAGTGAACTATGGCCAAGAAGGCTATCAAAGAGAAGGTGGCACGGAGAGGAGGGCTGGTGTGGTCCAGCAGGCAGAAGTGAGCATGACCAAAACTAGCACTGGGGAGACACTGAGAAGGGCCGGGTCCAAGATTATCAGTGGGACAGCTGATTGCTCCGAACATTGGATGTGGAGCTAAGTAAGGCGTCAGTCAGGACTGATACCTGAGGGTCTGGCTTGGACAACTGGGTGGATGTGGTACCATTTTCTGAGACAAGGCAGTGAAAGAGAGGAAAGAGAAGAAGAGAGATGGCTTAGTGGAAGATGATAAGTTCAGATTTTGTTGTCTTTATTGAATATTGTAACGTGTAAGATACAGTAAGAGTAAGAGAAGCAAAGTACCTAAACTTAAAGGGTGACTTTATCTGTGGTCAGGTTGGATTTGAGTTTCTTCAAGGAGACTCTGCGGACTGTTCTTGTCTTCCCTTTCATCCTCATCCTGACATACAACACAGGAGTGAGGCTTATCATTTTATTTTCTTTTTTTAAAAGATAGGGTCTTGGCTATGGAGCCCAGGGCTAGAGACTCAAAGTTATTATCCTCCTGCTTTAGTGGCCCAAATGCTGGGATTACAGATGTGCATCACCACATCCCAGAGAGTCCCATCACTTCTGTCTGCAAACTTTTGTTTACCTCCATTGCCTTCTCAGCCTTCCGTATTGCAGAAGAAGAAGGGAGAGTAAAAAAGACTGACTTAGGGTAGAAGGGAGTTTGCCAGGAGGTTTTGTGCATTTGTGGGGACTGGGATGGGAAGATGAAGGAGTTCTCAACGGCTGATCTTGGTTTTCTCTGACAGGGAGAAGGCAAGGAGAAGCAATGCCAGGAGTCAGGGAAGGTAGCACAATGTGTGTGAGACAGAGGAATCAGAGGGAGGGAAGTGAGCCAATAGGTGCCCCTAGAAGCTTTCCCAGGCATGACTGGGCCTGCAGAGTTTTAGAATTCTGGGGTGGTGATGACCCAGAGGACCAAAGAGCTCTTCTGGGCAGAACTGAACAGTGTTGAACAGGAGTGATACCTTGGAAGGTGAGGCTTATCTAAGATAGGAGTGCTTGGTAGGGTGGGTGAGGCCCAGACCAGCAGAGAAAGAGATGGAATCATGGACACTAGTCTCCTCAGGGAAAGAAGAGCAGAGAGTTTGGATGGGTTAAAATATAAAATGAGGGAGACCACATAGCCTGTCTCTCTCCATCAGGTAACTTTGCAGCTCTTTCTTTTACTTCAGGAGTAGGCTCTGGTTGGAATGGAAGAGTGGGATTTATAGACCTTAGATGTGGAAGTCTTTAGGGTCCCAGGAGTTGGAGAGCTGACCAGCTGCCACACACTGGGGGTGAGGATGGGAGACAAGTGCATCCCAGGCCCTAGTCTAGCCTGTAAGTGTCCCAGGTAAGCTGCATGATCCAGAGGTGCCATGTGGGTTGTACTTTCCAACCACAAATTGTGCAGAGTAGGTGGAGCAAGAGACAGAGTAGCCAAGAAGCAGATTGTTAAATGACCACAGGCTGTGTGCAGGGAGTTAGATGATGAGGCCCATAAAGAACAGGGGAGGCCTGGGGAGAGAGGAGAATGTAGAGTGGGTTAGAATGAGGGACAGAATGAGGCTCCAGGGAGGTGAGTCTCAAGGAGGGACAACTGGGATCCTGCACCCTATAGGCATTGTGTGGGACTTAGTACTGTGAGCAGCTTCTGTTGAAGAATGCCAGAAGACTGTCCCAATGGTACCACACGGTAAGCATCCACAGCTTCCCCTGCTTGTAGCCCCATCCAAGGCACCTGTTCCCTCTGCAGCAGCTACTGTAGCTTTGCTTTTAAAGGGCGTAAACAGAAGTGGGGTAGGGGGAGCCTGTAGGATTAGGAGTAGGATCCCCCTTGACCAAAGGTTTCTATGAGTTACGAGCTTATAAGGAACTGGAATAAGTAACTGAGGGATATTCTACACATGTCTTCCTCAAAAACCTCTCCAAGAAGAGACTCATTTGTCTAAAGGTGGATTAAAACCACCTTATTTACCCACAGGGGCTGAGACTCCACTTTAATAATGATAGTAGAGTATAAGGTATGTGTTCAATGTTCCAAGTGCTTTGTGTAATTTTACTCCCTGGAGCTTCTCAACAGCTCTGTAAGGTTGAACCGTGCTACAGATGTACAGAAAGCTCGAAGGAGTGACGGTTTTAGAATGAGTTAAGAGGATGCTTGAGTTGGGGACACTGTCTGGGAAGAGTGACCTTCCTCCACACACCCAGGCCTGGGTCCTTTCTCCTTTTCCTCTGATTGGTAGCCTGGGTGCTCACGGAGCCCTCTGCCCCGGGGAGGAAGGCGACGCAAGCTAACTGAATGCATAACTTTATTAAATAAATGCTTTGTCATGACAAAAGACAAAGATCAAGGAGTAACATAAATTATAAGTTGAATAAATAGTATACAGCAATCTTCACTTTTAATAAAATGTGAGATCCTCTGGGTTTTTCTTTTTTATTTCCTTAAGTACAAAATGCTAAACAGGAGCTGAGCTCTTCCGCATTTGGGTGATTTTCCCCCCCGCGTTATTTTTTTGTTTGCTTGTTTTGTTTCTCACAAACTGGTTTTGTTTGTTGGTTATTATTTTTTTTTCATCTGTTTCACCAGTAAAAAGTATGAGCATTTCATTTTTTTGAAAACAAAAAAGAAGAGAGAACAGAGCTATGGTGTCTGTATGTAACACTATAAAGAGCTACAGTAATGTGCTGTGGTTATTGCTGTCTTAAAAAAACAAAAACAGAAACAAAAAACAAAAAACAACCGGTAGGCATCTCGGAATCTGAAGGAATCTTGTCTGACCACTGTGCTATCCATGTGACAGGCTACTGTGTGACGGTGACCGAGACGGTGGGAGAGATGGGGCTGAGGCTGGGATCAGAGAAGTTGGGGTGACTGGATAGAGGTTGGCTAGGGGCCCCATCCCCCTTGACCCTTCACCTTCCTTCCCCCATCCAGAAGACTTAAAGAGGAGGCCAGCGTCTGTGAAATGGCTAAACTGTATACTCCATTAGAAAACCAAGAAAGCATGTTTTAAAAAAGAAAAACCTAAAAGATGAAGAAACAGTGCAAAATAATTCTTGCACTTTAGTGGTTTTAAAATAAAGACAGTACAACCCCCAGGCTGCCGGTTGGTAAAACCTCCTTCCCTTCTACAACCTTTCAAAACCTAGCCGCCTTTTTCTTGGAAGCCAAAAGATTCCTTTCGGAGGCTGGAGGGTCTTTGTCCTTTGCCCACTCTTCTCTGAAGTTCCGGTTCTCCACCCAAAGCTCTCTTAGGGTCCGAGTCAGTGAGTGGAAGGACTGCTGCCCTGTCTCAAAGGGGGGGGGGGGGGTGTTGA
>NW_008360326.1:2736510-2769640 GCF_000622305.1 Nannospalax galili
CTAATCTGCTAAGGCGCTGGGCTGTGGGAGGATGGTGAGTACGTTACCATGGAGACAGGTGGTAGTGGGAAGAGGGTCTCTAGGGAGAAGAGGAGTGACCACAGACAGCCCCCTGGGTCTCCTCTCATCCCCGATGTGGGGCAGGTGTTTCCAAGCCTGTCTGTCTAGGCCTGGCTGTCAGAGAAACATGGAGTCTTCTCCTTCCCAGGTGTCCCGCTTTATCCTGGTGGGTTGGGACTGGCTGGAGATGGAGAATGGGTCCTGGCTAGGCCTCCTTCAGTCACCAGGCAGTAGTGAGTGGGGGAAGAGAGGTATCTTTTCCACTGCTTGAGTGAGGCATCAGTCACAAGGGGATGGGAAGAAGCCTTTCATGAGAGAGTGGGGTTGGGGACAGGCAACACTTAGACCTATGGCCATAGATAAACCCCAAACAGAGGCCTGTAAGGGAACAAAGACCAACCAGAAGCCAAGAAACTCCCTGCTCAGGGCATGCTGGGACCACTGCAAGCCTGCCTTCTCTCCCTGTGCCAAGGGGAGGACCATTCCTCTTCTCTCAGTGACTCTCTTCTGCGGTCTTCACACCCAGGGCTCAGCCAGACCTCTCATTTGAAAGCTGTCTGTGAAGGTCCAGCTTCCTCTAGGGAAAGGGCAGCTGCCTCGACAAACCTTTCTCTATAAGTAATGGAGACACTCACAAGTTTGGGTTAGTAGGCTAAACTTGGGAAGGCCAAAGTGTCTGTCCAATGTCCCCTATCTGTGGCTCACAACAAAGAGCCCATGCAAGGGGTAGAGGCTCATTCAATGTCCAGGAAATTGTGGGGTGAAGAGAACACCCTTCTCAGAAATCAGGTTGAAGCCTGGGAGGGGTGGTGGGAGTAAGCAGTTCCGGCTCAGTCTTTTCTTAGGGGCAACGGTACCCCGGTATCCACTTGGCAAATCCTAGTAGATGACTGCTCAAGATCCAAAGAAAGAATGGCAGAAAGAAGCGTGTCATGGAAAAGATTTAGGATACTGGCCTAAGGCATGGAGAAGTGTGAGTTGGGGGGCCAGGGACACTGTGCAGGGAGATGGGTGCACTGACCCCACAGGTCCGGTAAGTCCTCATGCTGCCATCCCCATCAGGCCCTTTGTCTTAAGAAGATCAACCACCTCTTCCATCCCCAGCCAACTGTCCTGTCCAGGGAATAAGAGACATTCCCCAAGCTCCATAGCCATCAGTTTCCCATGAGTTGAAATGTGTTTGCTTCTTTGCAGTCCCTTCTTGTTGCCCCAAGTTTGGTGTTGGAGGGGATGTTTACTGTACCATGCCATCAAGAAAGAGCAGAGAGCTGTGTCCATGGCAAGAAAGGGCCTCCTTTAACAATGTCTGAGCCCTATCTCCTGGCAGGCTGTCTTCAGTCTTCTAGGACAGTCCCGAGGCCATCCATTTGTTGAAGAAGCCAGTGGACAATGGGGTTTTTCTTGGACCAGAATCTGGCTGCCAAAAATGACAGCAGCCTTGAAGATCCATGCCTGGGTCATCCTGGGCCTTCCACTATCTTCCACCCCAGGGAGGAAGCATGCACTGGCCAGAATGGATGACGAGCTTGAAAGCTTCTTTGGCCTCAGTCCCTCAGGATGGGCTGAAGGTGGGATGTCTGAGCCCAGCCTCTAGTCCTTTAAATGCTTAGTTCTCATGTCTAGAACCCACCTAAATTACCCACTGTCCTGGCTCTATGACCTGGATTGAGCTCATTTCTACCTCAGACCCTGTTCTCCCATTTCCCCCTAGAATTCTAGAGGGCTTATCAGCTGGAGAAGCCAAGGAAAGATCTATTGGAGTTCCCCTCTTTCTGTGTCTTTTCTGTTCCTCTATCCTCCTGGTCCTGCTCCGTTTACTACTTCCTTTGTGGAGACTTCTCCCCCGTCACCTGGCCCTTCACCATCTCTCATGTCGGTTTCTCTCTTTCTCTGTCAACCTGACATCTGAGGGAGACTTTCAAAATGCAGGTCTGCCCAGATAGAAAGAAAGACTGGGACAGGATAGTGGGTTAAAGTTGGATGTAGTGGGCTCATGTGGTGTGGTGTGAGATAGTTACTTCCTGGGGGTTGGAAGGCTGAAGTGGGATAACCTGGGCTGCTTAGTTCATGCACCATCTGGTGCTGGCAGCTACCTGGCTTGGTGGGTATGTTTAAACCCAGGTGGGGGAATCATGAGAAGATCCAACACTATGCCCCACAAAAGGGCCAAGTATGTGGCTCGTGGGAAATGCTGCCCAGGGGCAGGCAAGGGTGGTGTTCTGGGTTGTATTAGTTGAATATGGATGTTCCTGGATTTCCCAGAATGAGAAAGCTCCTCAGTGCCCCAAAGGAACTACTTTGAAGAGGTAATGCAAACCTTTGTAAGGAAAGAAGAGAAAATAAAAAAAAGAAATAGATTTATATGCCTATATAAGTCTACATGGAGCCTTGTAGGTAAATACAAGCCCCTCATTTTCTCAGCCTGTCCTCCTCCACAGAGGCTGCTGGGCCAGCTGTGAGTTGAGTGAAATGAGGGACTGAAGCCACATGCTTCTGAATGTTTGCTGTCATCCTGGAAAATCGTGTCTTTCCAATATGGAGGTGGGTGCTGACTTCTGAAAATCTATCAAGAGTGAAATTTGTTTACAGTAAAGGAGTTCACCATCTGCTTAGGAAAAACCTATCTAAAACCATTCAATTACAAATTTCCTTTGTTTTCAGAGGGATGGAATGCATTTTAGTCTTTATAAATTTGGGGATGAGACAACCCTCCACTTGGGTATGAGGAGAGGAAGGGCAAGGATTCAGCCACCTCTGTGCTGCTGGCTGGAGGGAGGAAGCGACAGTCCTGAGAGACAGGCACTGACACGTTTTGTTGTTTCTTTTCTCCCCCTGACAGATCCAAACTGGGTACATTTCAAGGGTGTCATTGAATGACACAACTCAAGTCACACTTTTGAGTGCCCCAACCTCTCCCCGACCCTAAGTCAGGGCTGGAAGAGAAGGACAGATCCAGTCCTGGCTGAGGTGCCCTTTGCTTCCTGCTGTTTCTCTTTCTTTTCCTAATGCTGTCATTTCTTTTCTACACCAATTCTTTCTTTCCATCTCTCCCTCCCTCTCACTCTTTCTCTCTTTCCTTCTCTGTTCATTCAACTTGCTTCAAAAAGAATACCATTTTGGGGTGGGGGAATGTCTCCTTATCTTCTTGCATCTCTGTTGCTGCCATTTTCAAAGTTGAGCCCTTGCTAGAGATTCCGAGGTCCTCAGTTTCCTCAAATATATATGGGCATATATATTTCCCCTAAATGAGATGAAATGAGTGGTGTCCTGGGGTGGAGGGAGGCGCTGGCTGGAGTCGGGGCTGGGGGTGGAAGAGGGGGAGGACGGGAGGGGATACATCACTCAACGTTGCTGCTGTCGAAGGTGTGGCACTGAAAGTCCCCGTCGACGTACTCCATGCCGGGAAGCTTCATCCCATACTTGTCCACACACCAGCAGATGCCACGTTTGCGGCCACGGGAAGGCTTGCACTGGGGAAGAATGGCAACGGGGCGTGAGACAGCTGTACTCTGAGACCCTGTTCGTATCTGATTTTTTTCCTATCCCAGAAAGTTGAGGGGGTACACCCAAGCCCTGGGGTTCCAGTATCCCCATCTCATGGGTGAGCCCAGAGAAAATATAGTTCAGGCAGCCTGCTGTGGGGTAGCTCCTGCAATCTACTTGTTGTTACTCATTTTGGGACCATCCACATTCTATTCTTTAGGGATCCTCAAGGGAGGAGCATGATCTGATGACTTATGATCATGGCCACTTAGGTTAGGGGACCCTTTAAGTAGTTCCAAGCTCACCATTGAACTTGTTAGAAATGTAAAGTGCTCAGAGTCTATACCAGATCTGTCAATCATAAACTCTAGGGGTGGAGCCTGACAATCAGCACTTCAACAATTTCATGAGGTGGTTCCTAGGTCTGCAGAAGTTTGGGAACCACTGCTATAAGGCAGACAATTACTGGCTACCCAGAATTAGGGTTGCTCAAAGTGGAGCCTGGCTATGAAGGGATGTGAAATGATTTCACCTGGAGGACCCGTTGTAAATTTTTTTGGATTATTTATTTTATTTTATACTATCAGTGTTTTGTCTGCCTATATGTAAATGCACCCAGGTGTGTAATAACCACAGAGGCCAGAAGAGGGTGTTAGAGCCCTTGAAATTAGAGTTATGGAGACAACTATCACATGGGTGCTGGCAATTGAACCTGGGTAAGAGCAGCCAGTGCTCTTAACCGCTGAGCCATTAAAAAAAATTGTTTCATTTTTGTTTTGAGGCAGGGTCTTGCTATGTAGCCCTGGTTGGCCTGGAACTTGTTATACCAACCAGGCTGGCCTCAAACTTGCAATGATCTTCCTGTCTCTGCCACCCTAGTACTGGGTTCTGGGGTTATAGGCATGTGCCCGACTCAACAAAGAATTTATGGAACACAAACAACATGCAGTATGATGTAGTGGTACAGTTTGATCTTGAAGGTGACCCATACAGATAGGTAAGGTGGATCTGTGAGAAGTAGAGGCCAAGAATTCTCTCCTAGGAGGGAGTGAGGATCACCACTGAGCTCTGTGAGCAGATACTGCAAGTCTGGGAAACGTTAACTCATTAATAGTAGAAATCTCAGGTACTTGTCTGATGTGGAGTTTTCCTGATAGGTGCCAGGAGCCATCTGAACCTGGGAGCAGGGTGCAGGGGCCCATACCTGCTTTCTCTTGTAGAATCCTTTGCGGTCACAGTTGGGTAGGTACACGGCACGGGGTACCATACGAGGGCTGGCTTTAAGCTCCTGCAGGGAAGCCTCCATGTGTCTGCGGCAGGGGCCCTGGAAGACAGGAGGGATGTTGAGGCACAGCACGACCTAAGTGGAAACTACCCAGATGTACAGATGTGTGGCTCACGTGTGGGGTCCAAAGGGACTCTGGGGGAAAAGCTATTGCCTTTATTGGCTGCTAGCAAAGATCCTTCTTCATGCTCAGCTGCCTGGTGCCTGGGTCGTGCAGCAAGCATGCATGCAGTCACACATAGAACCTACTTTCCCTGCTTTTGTCTTACAGGTGACTCAACTTCCATTTTTCTACCCTGTTGATTCATAAAGACCAGTGGCCGTGCTCTCCAGATGCACTACACCTGGGACTGGCCATAGGTCTAGGGGCCATAGGTCTAGGGGTTGTATCACTGTGCTGGCAGGTACTTTCCCTGAAGGAGCGCTACCTCTATTTCCACTTACTTAGATAAGTTCTCAGTCCTCTGCTACAGATGCTCAAGTAGATGCAGGGGAAGGCCAGATACTGGGGTTGTGGCCAAGTCAGGGAGGAAAGGATCCCTGAGACTCACCTGCTCAGATTCCTGCCTCATCTCAGGTGCAGGGATGACTCGGGGGTGGGCAGTGTTCTCAGCACCCCCCACAAACTTAGACTGGGTCAACTTCTTCCTGCGGTCCTTCTTCACAGCCTCGGCCTTCAGCTCGGAGATTCGGGTGTGCTTGGGCCGGAAGATCTTCGGGGAGTAGGTCTCTTCAGCCATCTCAGAAGTGGTAGGCTCCTCATGTTCACGAGAGTCTCTCTCTGCAGGGAGAAGGAGCATCCAAGGTCAGAAAGCAGTGTCCAGAGATCAGGGCTGGAGTGAGGGGAGTCATAAAGGCTCAGAGAGATGAGGTGTTTTTCTCTTGAAGTCCTCATACTGGGGGAGGCAGGTGAACCAGATGCAGGGAAATGCCAATGCTTTCCTAACTGTCAGGAAGTTCTCATGTGATGGGTCCAGGAGAGCATGAACAGGTAGAAGACTTTATCAAGTCTCACTGGTACACGAGGGAAGGCATACTAGTAGAAAAATCAACCTTTGGGGATGGGAGGGAAGGAGGGTCCAGGAATAGACTGAGGTAGGCAAACTTATGGAAAGTAGTTTTCTTGTCAGTGAGGATGGCTCAGGAGATGAGGTAGTGGACCTTGAGATCTGGGCCAAAGGAATGAAACAGGGGCCCAGGCATCGACAAGAACAGCCAAGTGTAGCTTCTCAGTGTAGTCTTTGTGCTTTCAGAACATCATGGCTGGGTGGTGAGAGATGTTTGGACTTGCAGATCCAGGGGGAGGAGCAGTAGAGGATGGGGACCATAGTGAGGATCATCAGAGAGGAACAGAGGAGACAGGAGAGGTAAAAATGTGGGGCCAGGAGAGGAATGGCATGCAAGCAGATGGAACCCACAGGCCTCACCCCTCAATGCTGGCTCCCAACTGGCTCTGTGCCATGCTCTGGGCCCTAAGAGGCTGGGACATTGCTCAGCTCAGTCTGAGAGACTGACCACTGGCTGGGGCCAGAACAGTTATATATAGGAGTGACTTGGTGACAGTCTATACTTAGCTGACTTATGACCTTTAGAGAAAAGAAGTAGGACTTTGTTCATGTGCTTGTTGGTCTGTTAATGCCACCTGGCTAGGCTTTCTCAGTCCACAGATTTCCAGTAAGTTCTTTTCTCATAGGTATCCACCATTCTTCTTTCAGCTCCTTGACACCCAGTGGGTCAAGATAGATTGCTATCCCTAGGTGGTACGACCAGGATGCCCCATAGTGAGATCAGGTATGGGAGCCCAGATTTCATTATCCTCTTTCCAAATACTCAAAAAAGCAAAAAGGGATTTGGGAGGCCCCCAATACTAAAGGGGTAAAGGAAGATCTTATTCTACTATCCCTAGGACACGCAGAAATGATGATAGCCAGGCATCTCAGATGGGAAGGACAAGGGGAAAGAATTCAAGGAAGCTGGGATGAGGGGAGACTACAAGGAAAGAGGTGTTTGGGAGAAGGCACTGAGGACATCCTGCGGTATACAGACCCCTTTCCTGGTGAAGAGCCCAGGCAGCTGAAATGAGGGTGACTGATGACCAGTTCATGAGGGCCTCCTTCAGTGCCTGCTCAGCCTGGCCTGGACAATTGGCACACTGCCCTCAAGGAGCCCTCTTTGATTTTTTATTTTGAAGCAGGGTCTCATTAAGTTGCCCAGGCTGGCCTTGAACTTGCAATCCTCCTGCCTTAGCCTCTCCAGTAACTGGGATGATGGACCTGCACTACCTGTCTGGGATCTCCCAGAATACCTAATCACTTTTTTTTTTTTTTTTTTTAGCTCTCCCGGCCAAAATGTAGAACAGCTGACCTGGAACTCACAATGTAGACCAGGCTGGCCTTGAACTCAGAGATCCCCCTGCCTCTGCCTCAGGAATGCTGGGACTAACATGATGCTTTTCTTTAAGGAACTTAAAGGACTATTGCAAACTCCGGTCTTTATTAAATTGGGCTCCCCGGGGTATGTCCTCCATTCCCTCTAGTTTGCAGGCTTTTTGCTTGTGAAGGGCAGGCTTAAAATTTTGATGTGCCTTCTGGTTTTGGTGACACTTAACCCTGTGAAACCTATTACTTTGGCAGGAGAGTCGAGTATCAAAGTTACTGAGAAAGGTCTTGTGGTCACCTGTAGGCTCTAGAGACACAGTGGAAACTTGGAGGTGAGCCAGAGCAGAGCCACAAAGATTAAAGATCTTGAAAACAGGCTTTGAACTGGAATATTAGCTAACCCTGCTCAGCTGCCTTGTGGCCAAATCATAAATAGGATTTCAATTTTGGAAGGATGTGAATTTTAGATAAAATAAGAGACCACAATGACTACTTCTGAACCATTTCACCAAATGGAAATGGATGGAAGTTGCTGAAGGGATTGAGGGAAGACTTCAGGGTGAAGAATGTGAACAGCAGACAGCTTACAGCCGCTTCTGCAAACAAACAGAGCCATACTTCCAAGTAGCCAGTAGGTGGCGTGGAAGACTGTGGACCACTTGCCCGTGGTCAGTTTTAGGGACTAAGCTATTTTGAAATCTGGCATTTGGGTGACTCACTTTCCTACTTGTCTGAGAGTCACGCCAGTCCTTTCCTTTTTGTGTGCCTCCACATGCATTGAGAAGGTCAGAGAGATGGACAAGAAAAGGCTGTGTAGGAGCTGGAGGAGGGGCGGGCCCAGGGCGGGAGCGGGGAGGCTTATTTGTGTGGCACACCCTCCTGTTTCTTTAATCTGTAACTGGAAGGTGATCCAGAAAGGAAAAGAAACACATCTCAGTGCTCCCTCTCTCCCTAGATGCCATTCAGAGAGGCTTCTGCAGAGGATGGGAAGTGTGGGATTCTGAGTGTTCTCCTCCTGGAAGCTATGATTGCAGGGCTTCTAATTTCATGATCTGACCAGCAACTAAGGAAAGAGGGCTATCACATTACTTTACTATTTACTTTGGGGTACATTCTGAGTCTTCTGTGGCTCTGGACTTGGTCTTTCCAGCTAGCTTTCTAATTTCCCTCCTCTCTCATATCGAGCTGATCAACTCAGGTTCCCCTTCCCATTCCTGTGACTGAATCCACAAATGCGTGATGGCTGCATCAGCCTCTCCTTATGACAACATGCTCACACACCCAGGGATGGTGCTGTTTGTCATGTCCCAGCAAACACAGGGCATATCTGGGTACCAGGATAGCCCTGTGGTCCCAGAGGTGTTGCAGGGAGGGCTGTAGCATCCACAGCATTACTGCACCATGCACATACCCTGTTCAGCTCAGCTTTCTTTCTAAGCCTGCCCCCTGGTGGCACATGAATAAATCTGCCCCAAAGGCAAAGAAATACTGGGTCCAGAAGCATTTTTTTTTGACATAAGTGGGCAAGTTTGAGCTTAATGAATGCTATGGGAGGTCATCTCAGTAATTCCCCTGCCGCAGAGGATGATCGCCCTGCTACAGAAAGGCACAGGGTGGTGGGGAGGTGAGCAATGCTTGGGTGGGAAAGAGGTGGGTGCCTCTGGTGTGTGGGGCTTCTGTTTGGCTGAGGCCGTGGCTCACTGTGTCAGTGTGGCTATTTAAATGAACGAATACTAAATAAAGAAAAATACGTCCTCAGTTGCCCTAGTCACATTTCAAATGTTCCATTGCCACATATTGTCAGCGGCTACTGTGCTGGACAGGTAGATACAGAGCACTTTCATCATCACAGTAAGTTCTACTGGATAACGCTGGCACTAGGTACTGATCTGAGCCGGTGTAGGGACAAAAATAGTCAGGCCAGGCTAGATGCTTTGCTGCCTCCCTCCAGCCTCCTGCTCTTTGTTGCCACGCAAGGCTTGTGGGAAAACCAAGGACTGGCTGCTCCCTGTCCCCCTAAAATGTAAGACATGTCTCAGTCTCTCTAAGTCTGACTGTTTTCCAGCTGTGGATGCTAATTAGCGCAATTGCGATTGCAGTGTGTGTGTATTTGCATAAAGAAAAAGGGAAGAGGATTTCTGGAGAGAGGCTGTGGAGCTTCCCAGAGAGCTGCCATAGGCATCTTCTTCCCCATCCCAGCCCACAGCAGTATCTGCCTGACTCTAGGCTCTCTTGAAAGATCCTGGAAGACACTCTTTTCTTTTCTTCTGTGGTTAGTAACAGATCATGTCCTGGCTCTTTACAATCAAAATGATCAGCTGAGGAGACAAGCACTGACTGTTTAAAAGAAAAACAAATGCAAACAACTATCATCCTAAGGTGAGAGGATGGCCAGAAGAACCACGATGGGGGAATGGAGAAGACCAGCCTGTGGGTGAGCACTCTAGTTCTTCAATGAGGCTTTTCTGTGGCCCTACTCTGGCTGTGAGAATAAAAGTGGTTAGGTGCTGTAAACCAACAGCAAAGTTGGCCAAGGTGGGAATGTCACTCCTCTTTCCAGAACAGAGAAATATAGAGGCCAGTTGGCACAGCCAGTAAACATTCAGAACCAGGAGCCTGATTGCTAGGGTTCTAATCCCAGCTCCACTGCTCCATCAGGCCTTGACCTTCAGCCAAGCTTCCTGAGAGGGACATGGGCTGTTAACAATGGCTTCTTAAGTGTTATTGCTGGTTGTTTTGACCTGAGCAACTTCTGATATTGGTTTTGGTTTTCCCATATGAGGTATGAAGAGGAAGGTGATCTCCAGCTCTTCAAGATCTAAACATGTTAACTAACTCTGAACACAGGCCCTTCCATCGTCTCTCACCTCTCTGTAGTACCTTGTTGACTCCTTGGGCTGCCAGAAAGTGGTGGCTTACTCAAGACACCCAGGGAATCTGCTTACAGCCTCAGACAAAAAGAACTTTGCTTGGTACTTTGGGAACCAGTGTCCACTTACAGAACCCACTGTATCAGTTCTTTCTTACTGCCTTATTTCTTTACGCTCATTAGGGGCCTGTGGTTTCATTCCCTAAGTAGGGAGGGAGAAAGGGTGCCCAACACCTTCCACACTGTGTAGATTGCAAATGTCAAGTTAGTGACACCCCACAGAGCAGAAGGCTGAGTTCTCACACATACTCCACTGTTCAGGGAGCAAAGGTAAAGACGATATTCTCATTTTTTCCCCTAAAGTCAAATTAGGTTTCAGTACTATGATTTTGTCCCTGGGATTAACTGCACACACAGGGAAGACACACTTGTGTAGAACTTCCAACAGAAGAATCCTCAGCTATGTTTCTACAAGTGTTGTAAAAGGAAGCTCTTGCATGTAGAAATGTTTTTAGCTGTTCCTCACACACTAAACAACCATTTCTAGGTTAGCGACATACAGAACATTACAAAAGTCTTGGATTACCAATAGGGGGCGGCAGGGAGCAGCCAGTACTTACTAAGATCTGGAAAGAGAGGAGGGCTCTGTTAAGAACCAGTGAAGGCTGACTCCTGTTCATTGACTCTTTGGAGCAAGAGGAAGGAGTGGAGAAAACGACCCCTTGAGAAAGGGGTCTTCACAGTCTTCACCTGGTAGGCTGTGTGCTGTCCAACTAGGTGGCTATGGACTACATGGGGGTTTTAAGCACATGAAATACAGCTAGTGATGTAACTGAAATTTAAAATTAAGTTGATTTCAATTAACTAATAGTTAAAATTTTGAAACATGTAGTCTGCTTACTGGAAAAGTTTCAAATATGTTTGAAACAACTAGGGTGTGTGAATCTACTTTTTCAATCATAAACTTTATGAAACCTAAGTATAGCTCAAGATACTGACACTTTGAGATTTACTATAAGGATAAAACACAGCCTGGATTCCAAACACTTCCCATGAAAGAATGTAAATGATTTCATAATTGTTTAAGTGTATGTTGAGATAATATTTTGGATATATTATGTTAAAATATATTACTAAAATTAATTTTACCTTCAAAAGTTTTGGCTGCTAGGAAAAAATAGAAAGTATGGCTGTTAAAAAATTAAACATGATGCATGTGACTTGCATGACATTTCAGTTGGATGTGCAATTCTAAAGAGTCTGGAAGGAGACATACCTTTCCTGGGTAACAGAGGGATGTTATAGCACTGGTGGTATAATCTAGAAAGTTCAAGTAACAGGAATCCATGTAAAACAGCTCCAGAAACTGGCAATGAGATCTTCTGAGGCCCTGTCCTGAGTACAGTTTCATTGAGGGCTTGAGAATTCAGCAGGGCAAAGGCCTTTTGTTTAGCAATTTAGGTTGAGGGGTAAATAAAAAATAAGATAGCTTATATGGTCGAAATAAAGGGCTCAGTAATTAGGTCCAACCTACTAGGGAGAGGGCTCATGCTATCTGCCTTCTTCCTCAGCATCCCCAAAGAGATGAGCTTCCTCAGCTTCCTCAGCTTCTGGGACAGGTT
Source organism: Nannospalax galili (assembly GCF_000622305.1). NCBI lineage: Eukaryota > Metazoa > Chordata > Mammalia > Rodentia > Spalacidae > Nannospalax > Nannospalax galili. The sequence continues at coordinate 2,748,208 of NW_008360326.1, forward strand.
AGGATGGGTCTTGGCATAGCCTCAGATTAACCTGAACCCCTAGCTGCAACCTCTCAGGCAGACAGTGTGGCTGAAAAAACTGAACATACCTGCATGTGTTCGCAACTCAGAAGCTCTTTTGATCTTTTTCATCAGCTTCTGTGGCAGATGGTCCCCCCTCTTTCTGATGTAGATACCCCATCCTACCTCAGATCCTGTCATCTTGCTTGCCAACCCCAGGGAGGGCCTCTGCTGTGGAGGCAGGTTGCTATGCACAGCAGACCACCGAGGTACTATGTTCTTCTAAGAGACAGGAACCATGGACCAGCCAAGGGGCAGCAAGGGCCTGCCACATCAGGAGGGCTCCTTGTGTTCAGGAAGTGAGGTTTGGCCCATGAACCTGGAGGCTGTGCTGAATACCATTCCTTGACACCTTCTTTTCTCTCTTTCCCTGACCAAACCACTGACCGGAGCCAGCCCTGTGTGCAAGACTTTGTAGAAAGTCTTGGGGCCACTTCACTACTTCTCCTGCCCACAGAACACAGCACTGCTTTGTGTGGGGGCTGTTCTTTCACTTGGAACTCCCACCAATGGAGAATAACCTTTGACAATTTTGGCCAAAGGTCTGAGTTCAGGTTAGACGAGACCTTGGCAAGAGCCCTAGAGACTACTAATAAAGGAGCTGGAAATAGCAGAATGGAGGGCTAGAATCCCTAGGGAGGAGCTGAGTTTGAGTTCTGATTGCCATAAACTCTTTTTTTTTCTGTTCCAGGCAGGCCTCAGTGTCCTTATCTGTAAAGTGAGGGCCTTGACCCTAATGGTGGCTGTGGGTTCCTTCCAAATCCAGCATTCTTTGGCCAGTATCCAGACCAGTCCTGGAGAGATACTAGGGAAGAGCTAAGACAAGTAGCCATGCAGGAAAGGCCATTTTGGCATGAATGTCTAGTCACTCATCTTATGCTTTTTTTTTTTTAAAAAGAAACAAGTGACCTCAAATGGAAATCATGGAAAGAGATGAAACTGTAGACAAAAGAGGATTCTGTGGATCCTGGGAGAAGGGAGAGTAGAAGCCTGCACTGGCTTCTTTATTTATTTCTGCAGATAGGTAATTGATCTTATTGCTTCAAATTGCCTACCCAGTTTGGAATTTAAGGCTGGTCTCTTGTCTGGGAATTGCAACTGTTGGCAATTTTACTAACCGTGGTAAAAATGCAAACTACAGTAACTGAACTAAACAAACTCTTCCCACTTGTCTAGTGGTCTATCCTGGAAACCATTTTCTGCTCCCTTTTTTTCTACCCCAGTCCCTTGTTGGCACTTGATTGTATATGAACTTCTTCCAGCTTCTGGATGTGGTAGCTCTGGAGGGCCATGATTCCCCCTGAAAAGTTTTATTTTTCACTATATTAAATACCACATGGTTCCATAGGCATCAGTTGCTCAGGTACAAAGTAAAACTTTTTGGTAAATCTTCCTTCTCCTGTCTTTCTCCTCCTCCCCACATTAAGGCCCCAGACTGGGTCTGTAGGGATTCCTGATCCCATGCCTCTGCTCTAACCCTCTCCGTGACCTCTGGCTGGAGGGTCAGCCTGGCCCTCCTCGTGCAGCTGCAAGCCCACCTGCCTGCTCAAAGCAGCTCAAGCCCCAGGACTAACTCACAGCTGCTCAGACTTAAAACTCATGCCCTTAGGGGATGCCTTAGAGTTGGGGAATGGAGGGGGGGAGGGGGCGGGGTGGAGGGAAGGGAATTGCCTGAGTAAAGGAGTTCTGAGACAGACAGCTATGCTGGTTTCGCCAGGCCTGGTTGACACAGCAGAAAGATGGGAGAAAGGCAAGAAAAGTCAAGTTAAAGCACCAGTCCTGTCTTCCCAACTCCCCGTTTTGGTTGGCTCAGGCACAGACACCTCTCAAAGACTTGTTTCAAAGGGAGAGAACGCTGGTGGGAAAGGAATCTGCCTCCTTCAGTTTTCCATGATCTTGTTCAACCCAGACATGAATATGGCCAAGAAACCTTACTCTGGAACTTGACTTCGTCAGTGGCTTTTGGACCAGGCTTGACGTTAAAGCCAGGCCGATGGAGGCCAAACTCCTCAAAGAAGCAGAGGCTGAATTCATTTTCATTTAGGTAATGTTTTTTTCTTCCATCCTGTCTTTCCCAGAAGCATATTTTCTGTTTCTCTTTGCCTTATTTCTCAATGACATGATTGAAACTCAGAACCCTCTGCTCACATCTCAGACTTCATGTCTCTGCTAGTTAGCTTAGGAGATACTTCCCAGACTCTGGGATACCTACTGCTGAGGCTATGAGGCCCTTTCCTAGATAACGCCCCCAGCAAAGCCTGGGTCTTCCTTGACACATTCTAGCTCGCGGGTATTTATTGCGCTAGTCTCAATAAAGAACTCTGGTCTTTCTCGTCCCTTCAGCCTTACACACCGCCCGCCGTTTCTATATCTATCTCTGGGCCCTGAACGGGTCAAAAGAAAATGCAGGGCCAGGCGCGCTCCCTGCACCAGGCTTTCTCTAGGCGACTCCCTCTCTTGTCGCTCAGCAACGCACCCAGCAAAACAGCAGTCTCCGCCCGCCTGCCTCTCCCTCCCGAAAACTTTGGCTGCGTGCCACCTCACTGACTCCTCCGCTCCGCGCTTCTCATTCTAGAAATGCACTGTATTGGGGTGGTGGTGGTTATATAATGCAAGTAATATACGAATATGTAAGTTATATTTTTGGTTGCATACTATATATAAATACGGCATAAATGCAATCTCTTATCTCCAGGAGAAAGGGGCAAATCCACGCTCATACTGCTCCGATTTTGGTGGTGGGGAGGGGGTCTAGGGAGTAGGAATTTTGGTTAAAGGCCGATAGGACACTCCTTTCTCTCACTATCCATGTTCCTTTCCTTAAGGACGACGTCATCTTTAGCTTTTTAGAGATTCAGCCAATGGCTCCTCTTTGGAAGCTCGGGCTCTTCGGGTGGAGCAGCCAATGCGCAACTGCAGCCCGCCAGCACCTGCCTGAGGCCGGGTGGGGTGGGCGAGGAGCCCGGCGGCTGAGGCCGGCTCCTGAAGGTGGAGATTGAAGCGGCTGCAGAGAAGTCTAAAGCGCATCTGGCGCTGAACAAAAAATCGCGTGTGTGAGCATGCGTGCAGTTTGGGTGGCTTGGGAAGTTGGATGCTGCCGCTTTGCCGGCCCAGCAGATGCGCATGCGCGTGCGCACTGCGCGCGCACCTCCCATATCAAGTACACCACATCAATTACATGGCTGGGCAAATAAAAGTGGGGCGGGGATACTGCCGAGTCATAACTTGCGCTGTTTGGATGTGACGGGATTGTTTTCCACAGCGCCTGTCTCGGAGCCAGATAATGGATTCCTACCGTTTCGGTGGGTAGGAACTTAGTGAAAAATAACCTCGAAAATCGGTCTCTGGGGCTTCTGAGGGCTGTACGTCCTCCCCCCTCCCCGTCCCGCTATCATCTCTTGGGACAGAGAAAACCTGCAGTTCCCGGGTATAAAGGCTGAGCTCATGCAAGCTCGGCTGCCTGTAGGCACGCGCGCACGCACTCTTCTACGTGGAGAGGCCGGTAAGTCCGTAGTTTGCTTTAGACAAAGCAAGAAACAAAACTGTTGGAGTGCCCGAGAGTAATGGAGGACAACAGGTGGTGAGCATGGCTTTGTGCCCGTAAGGAACTGCACCAAATAAACATTTAGTTGTCTTAACACCTTTAGGAGAGAATCAATAACCAAGTTAACGTCTCAGAGCCCAGATTTTGTGCATCATTAAATATATATAAGATCAGATAACTCCAAAAAGAAACCCGGTTTAAGGAGGCAGAACTGTTATGATTGAACAAGAAGCTCTGTCAATCATTTAAACCCTAGACAAGGGGCGCCGAGATTAGGGGGCGGGGCAAGAGAGGGCGGGGCAAGAGGAGGCGTGGCTCCGGGTGAGTGGTCTTTCTGTCTCCGCCCCTTGTATTTTGCATTCTGCATTTCCAGGGCCTCTCAAGCATTTAGCCACGCTCACTTTCAGTCAGAATTGAGGGTATCTGTGTGGGGGTAGGGAGTGTGTGGGGGTGCGGTTAGGGGATAGGGTGGACTGGAGGGAGGAGAAAGGGAGGGGAGGATGAAGAGACGGGGAGGGTCAGCATCAACTGCGAAGTTATGGATGTCTTCATCCCACATACCTACGTCCACCTTTTATCTTAGGTACAATCTGAATTCAGGAGGGGAAAAAAAGAATTAGATTCAGGGACGAACACTCAGCACAGAATAGCACACCCTTCTTATCCCCGTCTCCCACGCCCTACCCCAGCACTCCTGAAGTATTCTTTCTCTCCCTGAGAGGGGAAAAAAAAAGGCATATTGCAGTCTAATGTGCTTTAACATCTATCACATTCGATCATATCAAGTCAAAAGCAGTAAGTGCACCCGTGGGAGGGGGCTCAACACCACCCAGAAAGCATTAGTTACCAAAGATGAGCTGTATGTTCGCGCGCGCGTGTGGTGTGTGTGTGTGTGTGTGTGTGTGTGTGTGTGTGTGCGCGCGCGCGCGCGCGTTTGTGCCCCAGCCAAGAAGGAGTGCAGGGCTAGATAAATCTGGAGGCACCGGGATGGGGCGGGGGGCACTTGAACGGATCAAGATAGAATTTGCTCCGAAGATGGGTAATGTATCTCCAGGCCCTAGTTAAAACACTGTTTTAACAATGCTTTTTTTTTTTTTTCCTCAAGTTTAGGTGAAAAAAAAGTATGGGGGTGTAGAGGAGGGAGTTGGAAATTTAACCTGTTCTCTTTCAGAGTAGATACAGGGGTTTTGGACTTTGAGACGCAGTCGGAGCTTGGAATCAGTATTGCCACGAGTTAGGAGTGGGGGAGGGTCGGACTGGGTGGAGGCTGGGAGGAGATTGACTGCAAACTGGGAAAGGCTGGTTTATACAGCAGCCCAGGATAGCAGGATCCTCTTGGGCTCTAAGTCCCAGGCAAAAGTACCCACCGGTCTACCCGCACGAGCCGCCCTCTCTAAGCCACTTGCTGCGCAAAGCGCACGGCCCCAACCGGTCCCTAGTGCCCTCGCCGGTGCGCAGTGTAACTGGCACTCGGATGCGCTCACCAATCTTGGCTTGCTCGCGGTAGCTCTTTTCGTTGAGGCAAACCCCTCGGCCATGCAGCAGGGCGTGCAGTGGCTTCTCCTCCTCCTGCCGCGGGAGGCAGCGCAAACCCTGGGCGCAGCGCTCAGTGTAGACACCGCAGGACTGCCCCTCCGCCAGGGCGCAAGTCATACAGCAGCCGCAGCCGGGCTCCTTGACCAGCTCGCAGCCCAGGGGGCTGGGGGGACACATGGACAGAGCTTTCTCGTCGCAGGGCTCGCAGTGCACGAAAGAGCCCAGGCCTTGAGCCGGCCCCGCATAGGCAGCCAGCAGCAGGAGGACCGTGGTGAGCACCATCTTCTCTGAGTCTCTCTTTACCTCGGGGCGGGGCAGAAGAGCGAGAGTGCGTGAAGAAAGGGGCCAAGAGGGCGCCTGGAGATTTTTTTTTTTTTTTTAGATCTCTGGCAGGTAGAGCAGGTGCCCTCCCCCAGTCACTTGCAAAATGTAGGGAGAGGAGGATTCAGGAAGCTGCAAGCAAGTCCCAATTGCAAGGATTAAAGACTTGCAACAGGTTGGGGGGTAAAAAAAAAAGAGGCGCGCCAGGTGCACGCAGAGTGAGCCGAGACCCCAGAAAACCCCAGACCAGATCTGGTCAGAATTGCAGAGGGGAAAAGTCTTACAAAATTGCTCGCCCCAAAGCAACAGAAATGATCTCTGAGGCTATGGAAAAAGGATGGGAGGGGGGAGAAAAATGGATTTGTCTTCAATTTTTTTTTTTTTTTTGCTTGAAATCTAAAACGTACCCCACTCCTCTCTAACCCTCAGCTGCGCGCGGCTTCCGCGGAATAGGTAAAAAGCGTTGGCAGTAGCCAAGAAGGTGGAAAAAAAAATGTTGAAATCAAGAAATTAAAAAAACCCAAAAAACATAGCAAACCTCTAAACCACACCAGACCCACACTCTAAGACCTCCCTTCTCCCACTCTGCTACCACCTCTTCGAAATTCGCAGGTTCTCTGTGAAGTCCGGAGAAGGGTGCAGACCCAGGAGGGGAAAATGAGAAGGAGCCAAAAAGGGAAAAGCCCACACAGCTTTGCAGCTTTTCCCTAGCTCTTTTTTTTTTACCCCGGCAGAAGTTTCCAAAGAGACTGCGGGCTCTGGGCGAGCAGGCGCTTTTAAATAGACGGCCCCTGGCTGCCAGCCAGTTGTAGCTGCAATTTGAGCTCCCCAACACCCAACCCATGCAAGGATGCCAAGGAGCTTTGCAGCACAAACTCACACGGGGTGGGGGTGGGGAGAGGCCTTCTAGACACAAGGGGGCTCCCCTTCGCTCCCTGAACTGCGTCCTCCACCCCCACCCTGGAATGTAAGAAAAGGGCTGGGGCAGGGGGCAGGCCTGGAGCTGCAGAGCACGGCAAGGGAAGGTAAAGGGACGAATGAAAGAGAGAAATCTTGGGGAGCAGGGTGAATACAATGAAGTGACTCGGAGCCCCCCTCAACTAGCGAGTACACTTTTTGGGGAGGGGTCACATTTTCTTATTAACCAAATGGGTGTATACCTTGCCTAAGAAATGCTTCCTAACATTTGGAAAAGGAGTGTCTGCTAGTGTCTAAGTGACCAGGAAAGGTTTGTGTGTTTCTGTTTGTGGGACAAGTAGTGTACACTGGCTAGTGATGGGTGTTGAGCTGAATTTGAAAGAAAAGAAGAAAAGAAAGAAAGAAAGAAAAAGGAAAATTGGACCCCTTCCCTCCACCAAAAGTCTGCAAAAAAGGATTAAATCAAGTACTTTTTGTTATTGTTGTTGTAGGTGGGGCACTGTTTTTAGTTGTAAGGTCACTCAATGGCTGCTTTCCCATACTGTTGACCAGGGGAGCCTCTCTCTCTCTCTCTCTCTCTCTCTCTCTCTCTCTCTCTCTTTCACACACACACACACACATCTTACATGCACTTCCAGGAAGTAGTACCCACCCAGCTCAAGCTTTCTTGGGATCAGTGAATGGTACTTTGGAGGAAATGCTGTGGACTCTAATTTTGCCTGGTGCCCTAAGGTGTCCTTCCTGAGTTTTAGATGGAAGGAAGGTAGACTGGAGATACCTTCCAGGATGTTTCCTTCTGTTGGATAGGCTGTTCCTGGAGTGTATGAAGGTCAAACCACAGGAGCCCTGGTCCTCAGGTGGATGGGTGCAAAGGGATACAGCTCAGGGATATGAAATGGTAGGGCCCTGGGACCTACTCAGGAGAAATCCTGACCCAGAACCTTACCATGCCACTTGAAACCTCAAATAATATGTCCACACTAGGGGTCATTCTTTCCTTAGGAAAATGAAAGAAAACCGAATCCTTGAAAAAAGGAAGGTGATTGTTTTAGCTTTTTCTTTGAAATAATGAAATTTACACAATAGGTGGGCTGTGGACTGCCCACCTTAAGCCAGAGAAATGATCAAGTGGCTGTCTCTCTGGAGTGTCTTTTTTTATTTTTATTTTTATTTTTTTAACAGGTTCTTCCTCCCCTGCTGAATGTGTTCTTTCCTTTGGAAAGGGGCTGCATTTCATGAATTTTGCCACTAGACTGCACCCTCATCTATGATTAGAATTCTTTCTGCAGGACTCTTTTGAGAAAATATTTCTCTTGCTGGTTTGATTTGAGAGCATCTTACTTGGTACTGTTATACTCCCAGACTGGATCTTGCTTCTGGCTCATCTGCTTGTTGAAAGGCACATTTTAAAACAAGCCCAAAGTTTAAAGTTGTGCTCTTGCTCCTATTGCCAAAGGGGTTTTAGGTGCTAGCTAGGACAGAGAGGAGCTGTGTGCACCAGCCGAACACCAAAAAGCCAAAAAACCGACCAGCAAGGCTGGTTTTAGTCTCTTCCTCCTTCTGTTGGAAGGTTTGCCAAAACAGGGAGCAAACGAATGTTAAAAAATCGGGTTGAAATATTTTAGAAGTGAGGGAGATCAAGTGTTATTTTCTCTCATCTGAATCAAGTTTAGACTAGAATTGTGGCAGAAGGGTTTGTGATGTGGCATTCATTCTGTATTGTTTTCGTAGTTTAGCTCGCCGTAGGCACATGGGTGGCATTTGCTATGACTGGGGAAACTGGGGTGCCAAGGGAACATGAATTGCCTGGTTATAGTCATCCTGTGCTCTCAGAAGATGGCTTCCAGTAACAGCTCTTTTTTTTTTTTTGAGTGGATTTCCAGTGGCTGGAAAATACAATATGTGAAGACAGGTAAAGGGAGGAGGGGATGGTTCATAGAAAAGATAGATGGGCAGAGAGAAGAAGAGAAAGTTCTAGGAGCTGGTTCTTGGAGGGTGGTGGTAGGGCTATGGGAGAGGTCACTGCAAGACTGTCCATGTTAAGCAACCATGGATTTTTGATCTCTACTTCCAAATGGGCTTAGGTCAAGAAGAATTTAGGGACAGACACTGCTGTCCAAGGACACTGGGTTATGTCCTGGGAGGACATAAGAGAAAGAAAAATTCTTAGCATCCCAAGATTGTCTACAGGGACATTTCCGAAGTTAGGTGGGTGGCTGATGGTGAGTTTTGTGCTGAATAGTTGACATGTGACATTGGGTGATGAGAGTGTTGGGGCACCTATGGGTGTCCCACGATTCCATTCTATCTCCTCTCCATTCTGAAGTCTTCAGTCTTTTCACAATCACCTTTATAAGATTGTTTGGGAAAAAAAGTTTACATCAATGAGTTTCATTGAGATAGGCTGGTTTATTCCTGTCAGATTCAAATTTCAGAGGTCAGGCTCCACTCTTACAGACCTCCTTACTGCTGACTGATTTTTGCTGCCATGAACTTTCCTACTTGTGCATAGCTGAGATTTGATAAACCCTTAGGCACATCAGTTTTTGGAATATAGAAGTTAAATATCCATTTGTGTCCTGTTTCCTCTGAGGTCACCCTCTCCTTTGCTTTGACAAATACTAACAGGCTGGACCTGGTGGTAGCACACACCTTCAATCTCAGCACTCAGGAGGCAGAGGCAGGCAGATCTCTGTGAGCTTGAGGCCAGCCTGGTCAACAAAGGGAGTTCCAGACCATCTGGGGCTTGAGGGAGACCTGCCTCAGAACAAACAAAACTACTCAAAATCTGCCCCCCTGCCCACCAACCAAGTGATTTCAGGACAGGGGTGATATCTGTTAACAAAATATGGAGAAGCAAGCCTTCCTAATAGGACCCAAAGTATCCTGATTCTTCAGACTAAAGGGAGAGCCAGAGCTTGACTTCACTCTTCTCTGTGTTGCCCTAACTACTGACTCAGGTTGATTGACGCCATTGGTTCCATTTTCAAGACCTCGTGTCATTGACTTCAGTCTTTTCTCCAGTAACCAGAATGTATCAGACATTCTAACACCACTGTCTCATCTAGGTTCCAAAGTGAGGGACAGTGACCTTTAAAAAGGGGCATCCCCAAGTCCATCCCCAGTAAGGGAAGTTCGGCAGGACTGAGGTCTGAACAGAGGAGCTCAAGACAGCTTTGGTGTAATGACAATACTGAAAGCTAGGTGGCAGAATAGATACACTGTTAACACCCCTCCTTTCACACAGCCAGAGAAGCAGGGGCTGGTTAAAGAATTTAACAATGGGGTTAGGGACATGTGGGAAGCAAAAGCTTGGACAGAGAGACATACTGTGTACCTACACTCCATGAGTCTACTTATAACCCCCGCTCCCACCCTCCAGCCTGCTCACTGCTACTGTTGTCAGCACTCACCAACTTGAACTACAAAACTTCCTATGTTCCATCAGCAAATGCATTCGTGATTTTCCCCAGAGACAAGGCCCTTCGAGCTCCTAGCTCTGAATGTGGCAACTTTGGACTCATCAATAGATGTCCTATAACTTCTCTGATGAATAAGCAGAGCGCGATCTTCCATCAATGTGCATGACATTCTTTTTTTTCTCTTTAAAATTTAAAATGTTAGTCTGTTTCACACATTCAAAGAATGGAAGTCTATAGTTATCTTGTCTGCTCCACCCTCACTTTAACCCATGAACGTTTTGTCACCACGGATGGAGAGTTTCTCAAGAACTGCTCCATTCTCTCCCATTCTCTTCTGGCAGAGGTAGGCACTGTCCTCAGCTCTGTAGCTTTTTGTCAGTTGTTTTGTGGGTTTTAGATGAGGTTTCTTATAGAAAAGATGATGATTTTGAGGGTCGGACCATGTGCTGCTTTAAAGTTCAAGTTTTATAGCGGGGCTTGCTGCAGTGACAACTTAACTGGAGCTGAAATTGACTCCGAGGCTGACTGTTGTAAAGGAGCAGGAGCCAGCTGTGACTCAGAGTGATTTGTATCCCTATGTGAGCAGTATATGCATTAATAGTTTTACGAATTAATGTTTAGGAGGCTCTGGAGCAGATCCAGACAGATAGGGCAGAACAGAGAGAGCTCCATAAATACAGTTTCGGCTTGGAGCCCTCCTGTCTTCTCGGATCACGGGATCTGGCATGTTCCCACAATGGGCAGCTCAGAAGCTATGTTAATTTTGGAATATGAGATTAACCAGGAAAAGTGATCTGTTGTGACTTAGAAGACAGTGTGGTTAGGTCCAGATCTATGGGAGAGAAAGAAGAGGTGGGTAGGGAAATAGAATAAGAGGAGGGACAGAGTGTTAACTGCTCGAGGCAGGTTCAATGTGATGTGCTCTGACAGAGTTATGAAAAAGCCAAATAAAATCACAGTGCCTGGTGGAGTCTAGATTTTGTCACAGTTCAGTGGGGAAAGGAGGTTAAAGTCAGCACACAAGGCACATTTCTGTGAACTGGGGAAAAAATGCTCTTCCTCAAGCTACTTTCCTTTTAGTCACCAGAAAATTGTTATAAGATACAGATTTTAGATTCTTAAAAATAAATTCTGGTGTCTGGAGAGATGGCTCAGAGGTTAAACACATTGCTCTTCCGAGGACTTGAGTTGAGGTCCCAGCAACCATGTGAGGAGGCTCACAACTGCCTATAACTCCAGCTCTAGGGGATCTGACACTTTCTTCTGGTCTCTGGGGATAACACCATACATACATCTATATGCCCCTTTACCCCCCAGACACAGTCAAAATAAAAATACACCTTAAAAATAATATAAATTATGACTCTTACTACTGGACTTAGAAAAAACTAATTGTAATGCACCCTAAATTTGGACAAATATGCTAAAGCTTAAATTTCATATGCTTATATCACTGTCAAATCCACCAAAAATGTAAATAAAGTCAGCCAAAGCTATCACCTCCACAAAATGCACAGTAGCAACACTCATTTAGTATGCTGGTTGGTGTTAGGCTGATGTCTTGCTGAAAATAAATCAATATTTGTTATTATGCTTTAACTGTTATGGTGCATAATTTTTGAGTTTGGCATGCAGTGGTTGATATCCATTGGTAATTTAATCACTTCCATACTGTTTAAACTACTGTGGAATCATGTCTTACATGGTGGTTAGTGTTAAAGCCAGTTTGAAAAAAAAAATTTGGATGTAATCAAAATTCCCCCTGAAAATTCTTTAAATTATGTGCAAGACTGTAGCATAAAAACCTTTACTGTTGTAACCTGTCAGTGTGTCACCTAGCCTTTACTTAGCTCTTTTCTATGCTTTCTCTCAAAATCAAGGCCTACTGGCAAGTGACAGGTCTAATGGTGTAACTTGGCTTTGATGCTTTTGAAAATGGAAAATGTTTTCTACAGCTAACTTAGAAAGTGGCCATCCAGATGACCTAATGTACGTTCAGCTTTCAAAGTATTAGCAAAATGGAACACATAAGCACACACACAAACCTAATGCAACTTTCAGCTTCTTAAACTGTGAGTTGCAACCTCTCCCCACATGGGGTCGTGTAACTGAATGTGGGGGTCCATGAAAAATGTGGCAATAGTAAAAGGTTTCTGAAAGTGCAATGAACAAAAATTAATTCACAATCAAATATGTAATGAATCCAAGGTGTTTCTGGCAGCCCTCTCTTGTGCTGTGTCATGGGGCTTCACTGTAGCCTAGTTGCTGAGCACATGGTGTGCACTTTGTACTGGATATACCATCATGCCATGCGAAGCCGGTGAGCACTGCATGAACACCTTGACTGAGATTTGAGACTTGTGTGTTGTGAATTACAGTGCTTTTACTGTATGCACAAAGTTTTCTTATGGAAATGTAATAATTTAGTTATGGAAAACAAAGACTTTAAATATTTTCCTATCATCATTTCTCAGCATCAAATTAGCATATCTTCAGATCCTATTGTGTTAAAATGTTTGATTTTGAAAATGACTGAATTGTTGACTTGAGTTTTCATGAAAAAAGTTAAATGAATTTTGGTTTGGTATTAGGACGGAATTTCCAACAATTTCTTTTTTTTTTTAAAGATAGACTTATTTTTATTTATGTGTATGAGTGTGTGTGCCTGAGCATGTGCGTGCGTGTGTGTGTGTGTGCGTGTGCGTGTGTGTGTGTGTGTGTGTGTGTGTGTGTGTGCCTGAAGACAAGGGCATTGGATTCCTCTGGAGCTGGAGTTACAGGTGGTTGTGAGCCTCCTTTACAGAGCAGCAAATGCTTTTAATGGCTGAGTCATCTCTCCAGCCCCCTCCAACACTTTCTGAAAAAGCCCTAAACATACTTTTGCTATTTTTTATTATGTGTTTATGTGAAATGGTGTTCTCAGCATTTACAATTATAAAATAAAAATATCACGCAATTCCAAAAAATGTTACAAATGCTCTGTGTCCTTCAGTTTCAACTATTAAGCCAAGAATTAATTCCTTATGTAAAACTGAACAAGCAAATCTATCTCATTTCTGTGTAAGTTTGCTTTTATTTTTATTACATTTTACTTATTTATTTATTTATTTTTTGTGTGTATATATGTACATGCCAAGGTATGTGTATGGCACCCGGATGACAACTTGCAGCAGTTGGTTCTCTCCTTCCACCATGGGGGTCCCAGGGATCAAACTCAGGTCATGAGTCTTGGCATCATGTGCTTTTACCTGCTGAGCCATCTTGCTGGTCCCCTTTTATCTTTAAAAAACTTATTAATTAATTTTTATTTTTTTATGTGTATGAGTGTTTTGCCTGTATGTATGTAAGTGCACCCATGTCATGCAGTGCTTACAGAGACCAGAAGTTTACAGACAGTTGTTAGCTGCCGTGTGGGTGCTGGGAGCTGAACTCTGATCCTCTGTGAGAGCAGCAAGTGCAATTAACTGCTGAACCATCTCTCTAGCCCCTTGCTTTTGTCTTTAATAAACAGCAATTTTATGTGTATACCAAAGAATCATTTAAAAATACAGTTCTTTGTGATTATTATCTGTAGGTGCTTGATTTGTATACTTCTTTATGTACCTATATTCAGGCCAAAGGGATTTTGAGTAGAAAAAGTTTACGAAACTGCTATAGACCATTCTAGTTTGAGAAATAATGGTCACTGCTCTTCTCTTATGTGAGATGGCCCTGTATTTATGCACAGTATGAATGGTATTCAATGATTTCTTTCTTGACTCAAAGTCATAGATATTGCTGTCATTAACAATGCAGAGAATACAAAAACTTTACCATGAACCCAGAGTTGAGTTTATGGTTTTTCAGATCTTTCTATTGCTTGGAATTCAAGGAAGCCTATCTGCAGATATTCTGCCTCAACTCTTGGCCTACTGATAGGATTGTTAACTTATTCGCCTTAACTAGGAAGTTAGAAGCTTTTGAACTATCTCAGACTTATTCCTCTGAGAGTTCCTTTCAAGCTGAGATATAGAATTTTTACCCAACAGGGGGACAAGTCTTGGACAAAACCATAGACTGAATGCACATTCATAACATCAACAGTCCATACTATTATGGCTTCTTGCTCTGTAAGTGTGTAGTGTAGCAGAGGTTGTACACAGAGATATCATGGGACCAGGAAAGTTAGCTTAATGGTTTGTTGGTAAATGAGGAGGTAGGAGGTACTGTACACAGTATTTAAACATCACTACTTACTGGAAATTTATGCTTCTGTAGACTTTGAGTAGGTAAATGAATCAGTTTTATCACCAAGCAAGCATCTTCAAGATGACCATAGACAACATGCATTTGAAACAAGAATGGAAAGGAAAAGAGCGAGAGAGTGAGAGAGAGTGAGAGAGAGCGAGAGAGCATGAGAGCGAGAGAGTGAGAGCACACGTGCGAGAGAGAGACAGAGAGAGAGAGAAGAGAGAGAGAGAGAGAGAGAGAGAGAGAGAGGAGATTAAGACAGCAATGCTTTTTAGAGAGAGAGAGAGAGAGAGAGAAGAGAAGAGAGAGTGGATTTGCCTGCTTGGAATAGATTGAAAGTGGAAAGTTGGTTCCTCTGAGATTTAAGCTTTGAGCATCACCACCCTTAATTTTTTTTTAAATTAAAGCTGCTCAATTTTGAGTAAGTTGCTTGACTCCCTCCAGTTCAATTTGTATGTATACTATAAAATGGGTAATTTAACAATTACTGAACTGTAAGGATTAAATGAGATAATTTCTGTAAACATTAAGCACCCCACACCTATTATACAGTGTCATTAGTTTGCTAAAGCTGCCATAACGAGTGTCCCAAACAATGGAGTTTGTTTCACAATTCTAGAGGTTAGAAGTTCAAGATCAAGGTATCTTCAGGGCACCCTCCCTCTGCAGTGCTAGAGGGAATCTCCTCTGGGGCTTACTCCCTGCTCCTGGCAGTTCCTTGGTTTGTGGTAATGTAAGACCAGTCTCTATGTGGGGTTCTCTGAGTGTGTCTGTGTTCAGATTTTCCCTTTTCATAAGGATACCAGTCATGTTGGATTAAGAATGCACTCCACTATGAACTCATGGTAGTTGGTTACATCTGTAAGTTGCTCTGTTTCCAAACATGAGACATTTGGAAGTGTTGGGATTAGGACTTCAACATATGAGTTCTAGGGCAGGGTTTGGGGGTGTCCTAGTTTTCTTCTCTGTTGCTGTGATGAAATACCTTGACAAAGTAGCTTGGGGGAAAAAGGGTTTATTTGGCTCATATTTCCAGACAGCAATACGTCACTGCAGTGAGGTCAAGGTGGCAGGAATTTGAAGCAGCGTATCCATAGTCAAGAGCAGAAAGAGAGTGAATATATACATTAAAAAAATTCTTTTTTGGATTTACTTTTACTTTATGTGTATGAGTATTATGCCTACATGTATGTAAGTGCATTCTTATGTATGTATATAAATCACCTATATGGTTTTGTTTGTTTGTTATTGCTAGTTTTGAGAGTTTCTTTTTTTATGTATGTATGTTCTCTTCAGCCCCAAATACATGCATTTTTACTAGCTCACCTTCTCCATTTTTATACAATTCAGGACCCAAACCCAAGCAATGGCATCACCCATTTTTAGGCTGGGTGTTTCCGTTGTAATCAGGACAATCCTCCAGAGATATGGCTACAAGTCAACCTAATCTTGACAGTTCCTCACTGAGATTCCCTTTCCAGGTGATTCTGCATTCTATAAGTTGACAATTAAAACTAACCATCACAGGGAGCCTCAATCCAGCCAATCCACTCCAACTCATGGTAACCACTCAAGTAGTAATTACTGTTACTATTATCCATGATGTCTTTAAAAAAATCACCTATATGGGGTTGTTTGTTTGTTGTTGCTAGTTCTGAGAGTTTCTTTTTAAAAACATTATTTATTTATTTTTTATTTTATGTGTATGAGTGTTATGCCTGCATGTATATAAGTGTACCCATGTTTTACAGTGCCCACAGGCAGAAGAGGGCATGGGAATCCCTGACTGGAGTTACAGATACCTGTTAACCGCCATGTGGATTCGAACCCAGGTCTCCTGCAAGAGCAGCCAGTGCTCTTAACTGCTGAGCCATCTCTCCAGCCCCCCGAGACAGTTTCTTGTGTAGCCCAAACCAGCCTCAAGTTCACAGTCCTCTTGTCTTAATCTTCTAAGTGCTGAGATTACAGGCATGTGCCATCATGCCTGGCTTACATGGGTACTTTTTTATAGCCAGAATTTTCAGATCTTCATTTTTAATCTTATGTTATTTCTAGGCCTTGCTTATGTCTAGCAAGAAAGTGCCTCAAGAGGAAGCCACTGGCCTGTGTTCTCCATGTGTTCTCTGCACAGTTGCCCAGAGCCTAGAACAGGAGGGGGCGTATAGCAGGTACTTTGCAAATATTTTTGGGTAAATAAATGGAGTCTGTTTCTTCCCTCTTCCTGGTCCTTCTCCTCTTTTCTGTCTCCCAATACTGGGGGTTGAACCTAGGGTCTTGTACATGCTAGACAAGTACTCTACTACTGAGCTCTATCCCCAGCTATCTTTTTGCTTTTTACTTTGAGATAGGGTCTTGCTAAGTTGACAAGACAGGTCTTTCAGCTCATTCAGTAGCCCAGGCAGGTCTTGTGCTTGATATCTTTCTATCTTAACCTCCTGAGTAACTGGGTTTACAGGCCTATGTCACCAGCCTCAGCTCCTCCATTTTGATTAGTAGCCAGTGTCTGCCCCATGCTATCCTTCTAGATTGCCAAGTTATTAAAGGCAAAAGAAAACAAAGACATTTCCCTTGTTGATGATTATTAAATCCTCCCTATCTCTTGTTCCCTGAGATGAGTTAGAAACCTAACAAGATATAAAATGGCATGGGTGGTGATGGGTAAGGAGTTGCTTAAGTTGGAAAGAATTAGGATTTACTTTAGGTATTTCCCAGGTCTGTTCAGTGGCTGGGACTGGGAATTTGGACTCATGGGAAAGAAATCAATGACACCAATATTGGCTCTAGAGGTTGAAAGAGTTTAAATGTTTTGGTCAATGAGGGACTACACATATGACTGTGACCCCATAAGATTATTATGGATCTGAAAAATTCCTAGTGCCTGGTGACATTACAGCCATCCTGGCACTGTGGTGCAATGAATTACTGATGTGTTTGTGATAATGTTGTTATAGGCAAGCTGACCATTCTATCAACTGTATAGAAAAAATAGTCTAGACAATTGTGGATGCTACACAAAACTTGAATAATAAACGATATTTTTGGTTCAAGTATATACAATACATAATTTCTGCTGTTTTAACGAACCCCTTCTATTTATAGTTTTAAAAAATATTTTATTATTTTTAGTTTATGTGTATAAGTGTATTGCCTGCTTGCATGTGAGTGCATCCGTGTTGTGCAATGCCGCGGAGGTCAGAAGAGGGCTTTGGAGTCCCCTGGAACTGGAGTTAAGGATGGTTCATAGCCGTCATGTGGGTTCTTAGAATTGAACCTGGATCCTCTGCAAGAGCAGTCAGTGCTCTTACCTGCTGAGCCATCTCTCCAGCCCCTCTACTTATATTTTTGAAAAAGCATACTACAGGGGTTGGGAAGATAGCTCAGTCGATAAAGCTCTTGCCTGGAAAGTATGGGGATCTGAATTCTGATCACCAAGAACATTTATAAAAAGCTGAATTTGTAATGCTTGTAATCCCAGGGACGGTAAAATGAGAGGTAGACACAGGCAAATCCCTGGAAGCTCTACTGGTCAGCTGGTCTAGTTACAGGACAATGGGAAACTCTGTCTCAAAAGGTGGGAGGCACCTGAAAGATGACATCTGAGGTTATCTTCTGACCTCCACACACACATGCAGCTACAAACATACCTGTAGGCAGAAGTGCACATGCCCACTCAAGAATGTACACACACACACACACACACATACACACACACACACACACACACACACACAGGCACACACATACCATTTTACAAAACATTATGCCGCCTGCAATGCCTTACATCTCATGGTTTACTATGTTTCTCAATTGCATCATTTTTTCTTGTGCTTAATTTAATCTTGTGTTTTTTTTATCCACTATAGCCCTAGTAGCAATGGTCTATACTTTATATATTATAACATATAGAGAGATATGAAATATAGAAAGATATAAAATATATACAAAAATCTAGGTGCATGGTAGGCTATCCTGTCTAGGATTGCATAAGTACACTCTGACATTTGCATGATGAAATTGCCTTCAGAGGCATTTCTCAGAATACCTCCTACTGTTAAATGATGCATGATTATATAATGAAAAGGTGACTTTTCAGCTTCAGGGACGATATTGTTTATAGAGCACCTTCCCTTTTACACTCTAAAAATCGACTCAGACAGTCAGACTTGGAAGCAGAGGTTTGTAATCCCAACTACTTGAGAGTCTGAAGCAGGGGGAATCTCAAGTTTAAGTTCAAGTCTAGCCTGGACAGCTTAGTGAGAACCTGTCTCAATTAAAAAAAATAACCCAAGCATTTCTTAGCAATAAGTAGGGAGATAGACGATTTCTCTACTACAGAAAAAGAAGCATCTGGGAAAAGAAAGAAGCAGCTGAAACTCATGTCCTGCCTTCTTGAATATAGGTCTCTTTAAGAGAAGGAAGATTTTTGGAAGTGTCACCGTGTTCCATCTGCTGAGGAGGCCCGGAGACTCTTTCCCAGCCTCTGTAGCCTCAGAGAAGCCACTGGCTGGGCTGGATTATTATGGTGAATGATATTGAGGCCCAAGTTCAGGGAAGTACAGTGAATGTGTCACCCAGAGCAGGGCTGCTCCATGAGCCATTGGTTTAGACCAACAAGCCTCAGACTGTACTTGAAAGAGAGGAGAGATGTTCAGTAGCCAGACTGATGACTGTGATAGGTAATTTTATGTATCAACTTGATGAGGTTAAGGGATACCAAGGTAACTGGCGAAGTATGTTTTGTGTGTCTGTGAAGGTGTTTCTGAAAGAGATCAGGGTTTGAGTCACTGAACTGAACAAGGAAGATCTGCTGTTACCAGCATGGGCAGGCAATTCCCAGTCCATGGAGGAACATGAGCACAAAGGTGTGAAGAGCATTCGTCTCTCTCTGTCTTTTTCTGTGTGGGGAGTATATTGCTTCTGCCTTTGAACAGCAGAGCTCTTGGTTCTCAGAACTTTGGACTGTGAAGGTTATACTACCATGTTTCCTCCATCCTCAACCCCAGATCTCAGGTCTATAGTCTTGGGATGAATAATACCAATGGTTTCCTGGCTTCCAGAATTGTCGGATTCAATTCTATAATAAATCTTCTCATATGTATGCATGCATGCATGTATACATCATCCTTTGGGTTCTGTTTCTCTGGGGAACCCTCACACATACAGTGGTGCTAGGAAAATGCTGGACTTCTGTCAAATAAGGAGAAGCAGAGAACTGGTGACCAGAGAGAAGAGGTGTGGCTAGGGGATGGCTTAAGAAGAGAGCTGGAGCAAATACTTTCTGGTGTGGGTGGAAGGGCCTTGTTTTTGGGTGTATAGGTGACTATTTTTCCCTCTGAGTTTTCCTGGAAGGCAGAAAGTAGTGCTTGGGAGGAAGGAGTGCTGTAGGGTACCTGTTTGAGTTGACCATGGTTAAAGAAGTCAAGAACTGGTCATCAGGTTAAGGGGAGAAGAGGGAGGGTCCTGTGGAAGAGATAGGAGTATCTGGGATTGCTGTGATGACTGGGTTGGAGGGCAGACTCTGGAACTGTCTAGAAGTAGCTTAGCTTGGGCACTAGAAAGGTATGCAGCTGTAATTCCTGAATATTCTCTGTAGTGGCTCAACTTGGCCACATCGAGTGCACGCTGTGGGGAGATCAAAGCAGGCCTTGGAAATCAGATCGCACCAGTTCCTTGGCCCTTCTCTCTCCCTTTATGAGTTGTACGCTTGGAGCCCAGGTGGTCTGGAAGCCAGGGAACAGTACTATAGGCTCATTCTACCTCCTGACACTTCCTGGGTGGCAGTATGGTGACCATAGGGTCTGCGAAGCCAACTCTCAAAGCAGTATTTTATTTATTTAATTAAAAACCATTCTACCTCCTGACACTTCCTGGGTGGCAGTATGGTGACCATAGGAAGGTGGAGTTCTCATAAAGCCATGTGCTCTACAGGCCCAGGGTCTGCGAAGCCAACTCTCAAAGCAGTATTTTATTTATTTAATTAAAAAATTATTTTATGTGTTTGAGTGTAATGGCTGCATGTCATACGGTGCCCATGGAAAACAGAAGCAGGCACTAGATTCTCTGAAACTGGAGTTAGGGATGGTTGTTAGCCTCCATGTGGGTGCTGGGATTTGAACCCGGGTCTTCTGCAAGGACAGCCAGTGCTCTCAACCACTGAGCCATCTTTCCAGCCCCTCCCAAGAAATATCTTAGATGGAGGTGCCTAGCCAAAGCATAGTGACCCTGCAACTCTGAGCCCATTTCTCAGCAGCTCCTAGAAAGCATGGAACATGTTCTGAAGCTCTATGTCTAAGCTCTATGCTGTGCCATCCAGTAAGGAGGTCATTTCTGCCCAAGGCTTGGACAGGCAAAAGAGAGTGTCCTGGAACAGGAGATAATTTTAATTTCACAGTTCAGTTCATCATTTGAGAACAAGTTCTTTTATTCTAGGCCTGAGACTATGTATATAAAATAAGACCCTGTCTATACTTTCAAAAACCTGAAGTCTATTACTAAAGGTAAGACAAGAGCTCAGGGAATAGCCCAATGAGAACCAGGAATGGGCGGATGGATGGAGAGACAGACAGACCGACAGACAGACAGACAGACAGACGCATACACACCCATGATGCTTTTGTTCAGCATTCAGGAAAATGGATTGAGAATCACACATAAACTGATTTCATGATTTCTAGATTTTTATGGATTTATAAGATTTTTTAATCATTTTGGTTCAACAAGAGCAACAATTGCTAAAAGAAAATTCTTTGGCACAAATTATGTGGTTAAGGAAAACAAGAGAGAAAGAAGGACTGAGGGAAATGGAGGGAGAGAGGGAGGCAGGAAATCGGAGGTGGGGGAGGGCACCTAGATATAGAGCACCTGGCTACAGAGGGCAGTGATGTGGGAGGACTGTGCTGGGTGCACAGCTTTCTGGATTGACTCTTCTGTATGCCATATGGCATCTCTAACCCTTAAGCCCTCAGAGCAGGACCCTAAGATACTCATGTTTGCATTCCAGGTGAAGACCTGGAATTGATTCCAAAGCATTTCCTCTTTTCTCATCCCCTCCCCTCCTCTTCCATCCCCTCCTCTTCTCTCCCCTCCCCTCCTCTCCCCTCCTCTCCCCTCTCTTCTCTTTAAAAAAAATATTTTAAACATATGCATTTATTTACATACATATATGTGTGTATATAAACACATAAATTCCTAGCATGAAAAAAAATCTGTGAATCATGAGTCAGAACAAATCCTTCCTTCTTTTTTCCCCAGTTAATTATTTATTTAATAACCACATACTTAGAAGAAGCATTTCATTACAACAGCATTGACATACTCAATAACAATTTTCTGAGCTAAGATGCATCTCTTTCAAAATTGGCTGTAAATTTTTAGGTTTACAGTTGAATTATTACAGTTATAC
>NW_008360326.1:2770605-2771940 GCF_000622305.1 Nannospalax galili
CAGCCAATCCCCACTACTTCTGTTGAATCTAGCCAGCCTATCTAGAGGTCTTTGTTTTAGGAGGGTCAGCTGTTCCTCTTCTAGCAGCAATCAGTTGTCAATACTCCTTTAGATACGATTAGGGTCTGCTGTTTATTTTCCCAGTTCTATACTGGGTTACTATCTGGGAGTCCCTTGGGCCACCCTGGCCAACAACACAACAGAAGGTATCTCCTACGTGGCATTGTTGCTTGTTGTGTAGCCTTTAGCTATATATATGGACTCTTAAAAAATTATGTTGGCCTCTTTAACCTTTGGTTATACTTTCATTTTGGGTATTTAAGGCCATACAGTTGGCCCAGATAAACCAATTTATTTTTGCTTTTGAGGCCATCTGAGGATCTGTTCCTAATGGGTCACATGGACTTGGGAGGAGCCCCTGTCTCCTTTTTCTACCAGTTATGCCTATGTGAAGATAAATAAAAGGTCCTGCTCGATGATGGCTGGCTTCACTTGGAGGCATGGAGGAAATGTTTCCTCTGTGTTGACTCTCCTCTTTGTAGACTGGACACTGGTTCAAGTACATCTCATGGGGTCTCCTCAGCTTCCTTGATCAAGAGGACAGGTGACCCACCACAATGAGGACAGGTCACCCACCACCATTACAGGACATTTTCAGGGATGCTCATAGTCCCCTGGAACTAGTCGACCTAGGAGGGCAAGGAGCCAAAACTGTCCTTTATGTCCCTCTGACCAAATTAGTATAGGCCTCAAAGTATGTCTGCTAAACATCCAAGAAGGTTAGTTCCACCAGTCTAGTACTTTTAATTACTGTGTGTCATGTAGATAAATCTTGGGCAAAGACCAATTATTCTCAGATAAACCTTATCTAGACATATATTTCTTGATCTGCTATGTATAATTTGTCAGTAGGTTGTTGGAGTAATATGGTTCCCTCTGGTGTTCAAAACTAGCTAGGCATAGTTTATCTCTAACATTGTCTCACCCCTCCATCATGGTTTTCCCACTTAAGGTGCCCCCATTTCCCCCTTTCTCCCTTAATAATACCCTTCTCCTATGGTCCTACCTCTCTTGAGCTCCTTCTTTACCTTTATCCCCTAGGTTCCCTGTATACCCTTCCCTCCCCCCTCCCTTAAACTAACTGAATTTTTATCCATATCTCCTTTATTAAGGCCTGTTACCTACTATTCTTCTCCTTCAGGTTATTTCTTTCCTTTACCTCACTGTTTCCTTACCCTTGTCCTGGTTCCTGCAGTTATGTCTGTTTGCATACTTATTTATCAGAGTCTGATCCTAGGATCCACATATGAGGGAGAACATATGTCAATTATATTT
>NW_008360326.1:2773001-2774203 GCF_000622305.1 Nannospalax galili
ATTTTTGGCCCCTTTGTCAAATATCAGGTGGCTGAAATCGTATTTACTCATATTTGGGTCTTCCATTTTGTTCCATTGATCTATGGGTCTATTTTTGTGCCAGTTCCATGTTGTTTTTATGACTATAGCTCTTTAGAACAGCTTAAAATCTGGTACAGTAACCCCCCTGGTATTGTTCTTAGTGCTCAGTGTTGTTTTGGCTATCGGAGGTCTTTTGTGCCTCCATATGAATCTTAGGATGGTTTTTTCCAATTTTGTGAAAAATGTCATGGGGATTTTGATTGGCATTGCAGTGAATCTATAAATGGCTTTTGGTAGGATGGTCATTTTCACAATATTAATTCTTCTAATCCATGAGTGTGGGAAATCCTTCCATCTTGGGTGGGGTTGATTTCTTCTTGGTTTAGTTTTGGTTGTTCCCATGCCTCTAGATATCCATCCATCTCTTTTAGGTTTTCAAATTTAGTAGCATATAGGTTTTTAAAGTATTCCCTTATAATGTATCTTTCTCGTGAGTTTTGTTTCTTAACCCATTTTCCTAGTCTGTCTTTTGACTGGGGAGTCAGTCCGTTAATATTTAAAATTATTAATGAAAGATGAGTATTGAATGTCATTTTTATTTCTATTTACATTCCTGATGTAGCTGTACTTTTCCACAGTTATACCTTCATTGAATTTCTTTCTGCAACCCTTTGGGTATAGTCATTCCTTTCTTCAGCTCTTTGTATTGCTTCCAGAACTCTCTGAAGGGCTGGTTTTGTGGACATGAATTCCTTTAGCCTATTTATGTCATGGAAGATTTTTCTTTTCCCTTCAACTATAGTAGACATTTTGGCTGGGTATAGTAATCTGGGTTGGCATCTGTGGTCATTTAAAACTGGGAATACTTTGGTCCAGGCTCTTCTGGAAAAAAAAAGCTTCTCCTTCCTGTATGCCTATGATTTGTAAGTTTGGTCTTTTTATGGTGTCACACAATTCCTGCTTTTCCTTTTTTTGTAATTTCTTAAATTTTTCATAATCTTTACTTGAGTGGTCTAGTTTGTCCCCTTTATCTTTCAGTCTTGGTACTCTTTTTTCCATTTCATTCATCCTATTGGTGAGGCTTTCTCCTGTCATTTCTAATTGGCTTACTGAGTGTTTCACTTCCTTCTTCATTTCAGCCTGAGTATTCTTCAATATTTCTAACTCTTTTCTGAATTCAT
>NW_008360326.1:2775454-2775704 GCF_000622305.1 Nannospalax galili
TTCATCCAATTGGTAAGGCTTTCTCCTTTCATTTCTAATTGGCTTACTGAGCGTTTCACTTCCTTCTTAATTTCTGCCTGAGTATTCTTCAATATTTCTCTTTTCTGAATTCTTTCAGAAGTTTATCCTTATCTTCCTTAAGTTCTTTGATTTCTTTTTTTGTGTGTCCTTTAAATTCACTGAATTCTTTTATCATGTTTATAATTGTTCTTTTGAGTTCCATGTCCTGCATTATCTCTAGGGTGTTTTC
>NW_008360326.1:2775974-2778414 GCF_000622305.1 Nannospalax galili
GAAGCCCAAGTCAGATGAGGATCAGATGCTCTCAGGCTTTCTCCTAAGGTCTGGAACCCTCCAGGATAGATTTTGGCCTCAGGAATTTGGGGGTTAGACTGGCCTGGGAGCCAGGCCCAGGAAAGATGCTGGTCTAGGGCAGCTGTTGGCCATGCCACCCAGAGATGCAAAGGAAGATGGGGGCAAGAGGAGGCTCCAAGTGCCCCTGGGGACTGCATTGAGGAGCTTGGTTGGTCTGGATTCAAAGGACCAGGAAGAGGAAAGGTCAGCCCTGGCATCCAGGAAAGAGGCTGGCGGGTTGTGCAGACCCAGGGAGGCAGAGGAAGGTGAGGGTGTGGCCAGGCCCAGAGTGCCCCTGGGGACCCGAGAAGGAATTGAGTTTCTCTGGATGCACAGGAGCAGGTGGTTCCCCAGGTGTCTGGGGCGCCAAGACAAGGGGAATGGGACAGGACCCAGGCTAGAGGGAGAGACCGGAGGGGGAGATGGGAGGGTGAGTGAGGCCGAAGGAGTCAAGGCGGCGAGGGCCCAGTCGACTTACCCTGGAGAGAGAGGCCTGCGGGTCAGAGAGAGGCCTGCCAGTCCCTCTCTTCTCCTTTTATCTCGCTTTTCCCCCACCTGTCTCTGCAAGAGTGAGAGACAGAGTAGGGATGGGGAGAAAAGGGGTCAGGACACAGACTATTTGCATCCCTGGGGCAAAGAGTAGATAGTTGCCCTTCTCTTTGCCAGACTCAGAGTAGCTCTTGCCCCTAGAGTAAGAACTACTGTCTCCAGGGACACCATTCTGAATAGGCATCAAGCTATCTTGAGGTACATTTACCTCTGAACTCTCACACTAGTGACCACTTCCAACTCTTATTCCAAGTCCAATCCAACAGTAGGTCTTAAGAAACATAAGTGGAAGCTGAGCATGGTAGTGTGAGCCTTTAATGCCAGCTACTCGGGAGAGGTAGGTAGAAGTAGATAGATCTCTGTAAGATAGAGGTCAGCCTGGTTTGCATAGTGACATAGTGAGTTCCAGGCCAGCTGGGGCTTAAGCCAAAAAAAAAAAAAGAAACATGGGTAGATTTGACATTTCCTTTCTGCATTTCCCTAGGTAGGAATCTGCCCCATGAGTTGGTTATAAGTAGGTGGGCTTCCCTTAGCCGTATTTCATGGACATCAAGAGACAGAGAAAGATATGGCCCAGTTGAAGTCCAGCTGGGAAATGTGGGCAAAACCAAAGATATTTGAGAACTCTTAATAACAATTTGTTGAAATATATTTATTCACATACCATACAATTCAAACCTTTAAAGTATACAACTCAACTGGGTGTCATGGTGCATGCCTATACTTCTAATACTTGGAAGGCTAAGGCTGCAAGTTCAAGGTCAGTTTGAACTACATAGTGAGAACCAGGCCAGTCAGAGCTCTAGAGCAAGACACAATCTCAAAACATCCCAATGAATAATAAAGTAATAATGCAACACAACAGTTTTTAGTATATTCAGAGCTATGTAGCCACCATCGTCAGATTTTAGGGTATTTTACTACCTTAGTAAGAAACCCTGATCCTTTCAAGTATCCCCCTCATAATCTCCCTAGTGCCCCAGCCCTAAGTATCTACTTTCTATCTGCTTCCTACTCTTAGAGATTTGCGTGTTCTGGGCCTTTTTTATAAATGGGTTATATAATATGTGATATTTTGTTGTTTGACTTATTTCACTGAGCATAATGTTTCCAAGATTCAGCTACTGTAGAATGTATCAGTATAACTTCCCCTCTTTTTTTCTTTCTTTCTTTTTTTTTTGCCTTTTTGAGACAGGGTCTCCCTGTAGCCTCAGTTGGCCTGGAACTCACTACGTAGACCAGGCTGACCTCAATCTCTGCCTTCTGAGTGGTAGGGTTGAAGGCATGAGCCGCCATACCTGTCCCCTCTTTTTATGGTGGAATAATTTCCCATGTGTGGATATATCACTTTTTGTTGACTCATTAATCAATTCATAGAAATATGGGCTCTTTTCAAAAACTAAGTTGCGCAAAGTTATACAATGATTTTGCTGACATCTCCTTGTTGAGAAAGTAAAAAAATTAACAAGCTTGCTTGACAGTACAGGAGGCTTAGTCTCCTTTCTTATTTAAGTTTTAATGTAAGTAGTTTCTGCAGACATATGGTTAGATGATGGGCATGGACTATGCCATTAAAAATGGTAGTAGGAACTTCATTATGAAACATCTCTTTTTAAAAAACACTTATTATTTTTATTTTATGTGTATGTGTATATTGCATGCATACATGGAAGTGCACCCATGTTGTGCAATGACTGTGGAGGTCAGAAGAGGGCGTCGGATCCCTTAGAACTGGAGTTACGGACAGTTGTTAGCTACCATGTGGGTGCTGGGATCTGAAACCGGGTCTTCTGCAAGAACATTCAGTGTTCTTAACTGCTGAGCCATCTCT
>NW_008360326.1:2778570-2794984 GCF_000622305.1 Nannospalax galili
GTAGATTAGAGAGATATGAGAGAAAACAGCTTATACAATAGTGGCATGTTATTTTAAACTCTCAACACATACATTGATGATTTTATGATTTATAAAAATGTGAATTGCCTTGATATCTTGTACATAATTGAAAGTTAAAGTATACAATAAAAGTGAAAATTCTAAATAACAATAAAAAAGAGAAATATGGACTGTTTTACTTTATGGCTTTTAAGAATCATGCTGCTATTAACATTGATATACAAGCTTTTGTGTGAGTGTTTTCATTTCTCTTGAGTGATAGACCTATTGCTAGTTTGGTGTGGTGACTGGTATGGCATCATATCGTAACGATGTTTAACTCTCTGAGTACCTGCCAGACTAGTATTGGTCCACTGCCAGTAGCAACACCTTTATGCACTTCCTGGAACAATATATCAGGATTCCAATTCTCCGTGTTTACCAACAAACTGTTGCTTTATTTTTGATCATAATCACCCTACTGTGGCACAACATCCCATTGTGATTCTGATTTGCACTTGCCCACTGAGCATCTTTTCATGTGTTTATTGGCCATTCTTTGGAAAGAAGTGTTTTTAGATCCATTGCTCCTTTAAAAACTTGGCTGTGTTTTTGTTACTGAGCTATATTGATGTTCTTCTTGATTCTATTCTTCCATCTTTCTACCTGCTCTTGTTTGTTCTCTTATCAAAAACTTCCTTGGTCCCTTCTTACATGCCAGTACTCTCCTTCTGTGTATCTCAAAATCAACTGCTTAGGGATTCACATTACACTGGCAAAATCCTACCACCTTTGCCATATAAGGTAGTCTAATCTCAGGCAATGTCCTATGGCCTTGACCATGGTCTCGCTGTTAGAAGCAGGCTACAGGTCCCATCAGCACTCATGGGGAAGGGGCTATATGGTAGAATGGGGATTGTCTTAAACTTCTGCCTTCTACAGTGCTCAGGAGGGCAACTCCATTCTCATTCCCAAGTTGCCCACCTATAAAATAATTAGGCTTAACTGGAAGATTCCAAATTCTTGATTCTATGTTAGATCATGATGATGATGATAATATGTACACGAATACAAATATTATTAATTAAAATCACATACTAATAATTTCTATATATAACATTGCCTAATTTATGTCAAGCAATCTACTGCAGTGGTACAGGAATTGTCTTGTGTAATCACATGGCACTTTAAGAGGTATGATCTTTTCTTATTAGCAATTCTTTTGGGAAATAAGATTCTATAGATCTATATTGTCTAATATGATAGCCACTAGACACATGTGGTGGTTTAAGTTAGAATTAATTAAAATTAGATACAATTAAGCCAGGCCTGATGGTCCCAGCTGGCTAAAACATATCTTTAGTCAAGTAGAAAGTACTACTAAGCAACATTGTTACAGAGACGAGCAACATGTCCAAGAGTACACTGGGCCCAAATATCAAGAAAGAACTAAGCCAGCTGGGCGTGGTAGTATAAGTCTTGAATCCCAGCACTCCAGAGTCAGAGGCAGGAGATCTCTATGAGTTCAAGGCCAGCCTGGTCTACCCAGTGAGTTCCAGGTCAGCTGGGACTACAGGGAGATTCTGTCTCTAAAAAAGACCAAAAGAAAGAGCTAAGCCAGGGTGATGGCACCTGCCAATAATTCCAGCACTCAATAGTCTGAGGTAGGAAAGTTGAGAGTTTGTGGTGAACCTGGGCTATGTAACAAGACCCTTAAAAACAAAACAAAACAGAACAAAAAACTAAAACAACACAAATAAAAATGAGGGTGGCACTTAGGAGAGGAAGCAATATCAAGTATTTTTCATGATTCTCAAGTTTTATAGTGTTTCATAAAAGTCCAAGGAGGTCAGCAGCAAACAGACGCAAGTGAGCAACTATTTTCTGAGCTCACTTTGGTACCAGGCACTGTGCTTTACTTTGTGTTTCCAGTGATGCTTAAGTAAATGTAGTACCTGGCTGTGGAATGCTGCAGTTTTCTATGGAAGAATGGACACAAGCAGTTAATGCAAAGCAGTATCTCCTAAGAGAGATGCAAACTGGTCTGGGAGCCATGAGACCTACCCATGAGCATCCCTACAAAAGCTTTATCAATGTCTGATTTCTCTGGTCGCTTCTGGTCACCCTGCCTGGTCTTCTGACTATCTTAGAGTATGACCAACTCCAGGGAAGAACATATAGGTTGTTATTGTAGGGCTGTGGTTTGACATTGGCTGACATCTGGTCAACCTCACAATGCTAAAGCCACATAGACCAGCAGCACAGAAGGGAAGCTGATGGGCTTCATGAAAAATTAGGTTTTCCACTTCTGACTTCCAGGGGTTATTCACAACGTGAGAGAAGTGAGGTGGGTAGGGAAAGACATTCAAGAAAATTGATGAGGAGCATTTGGGCTGGAGCCTTTTGGAATCAGCTCTTGTCCCGAGGCTGGCCCAGCCCATTCCAGTTTAGCCTGGTGCCTTTGAAGTGTGCTACCTGGATGAGGAGCTAAGCCAGCTTGGCAGGGTAAGGAGGGAGGCTGTGTGGTCTGGCAGAGAGCAGAGCACAGGGGCAGAGGGACTGAGCTCGAATCTGTGGCTGACTCACAGTGCTTCTGGCCTGGCGCTGCACAGTTTGGTCCAGCTGGAAAATGAGGAAGAGACCCAAGTCAGGCTCTCACTGAGAAATCCAGATGTTCTCCATGGGGATAAACAAGCCAGCTCTCCTTTCTCTCTCTGGCCTCTTTTCCTTTGTGTGTGTTCACTTCTAGGCTTCTGAGTTGTGTGTATGTATGTGTTTTCCCTTTTTCTCCTGTGGTTCCTCTTCAGGGCCTGATTTTGATTTCTGTTGCTGCCTGTCTTTGGGTATAACTGGGCAGAGCCCACAGTGGCTCTGCCATCAGCTTTACCCATGCTTGCCCTTGACTTCCCTCTGGTTCAAGTGAAACCTGGGTTTCTGTGACTTCAGTGTGGTGTGGGCTAGCCTCTGTCTCCCTTTCATGACAGTAACAATGTTGGGGCATAGAGAGAATAAAAAACACTCTTGACCTGGTCCTGGCAAGGCCCTAAAGGGCTCTTGTTCTGTTTGTTGCTGGAACAACTGCAATTTTTTAAAATAGATACTTCTGGTACAGGAACAAGGGAAAAAAGTAATTCCTTTAAAGCAAGAACTCTTGTATAGCCTTGGATTCCATTTTTGGGGGCTACCCTTTGCCTCTCCCCAGGGTTCAGATAAGCCAAACCTCTTCCTTTCTACTCTGCATCTTTCTGTGTTCCTGCTGCTGACCTTCCTCTAAACAAAACTGAATAGATTGCCCTGAGTAGATCTGTGGAGTGGATTGCCCTCTGAGATCACGTTTCACTTGTCTGCAGAGGGAGAATCTTTCTAGTCATTGGTTCTACCACTGGGCAGGAGACGGTCCAGGCTTGAGCAGGGCCAGAGTGCCCCCACCAACTGAGTGACTCTTTTGCCTTACTGCTTTGGGTTTCAGATTTTTTTAAACCTGTAAAACAGTGATAATTTAGCTTACAGTGCAGGTTTGGAGAAGTTATAAAACAGGATAATACATGTCAGATTCTTAACATGCTGCCCAGTATATGAATATGGGCTTTTGACCCAAAGTTTCAATTATTTATTTATTTATTTATTTATTTATTTATTTATTATTTTATTTGTATGAGTGTTATGCCTGCATGTATGGAAGTGTACCCATGTCATGCAATGCCTGTGGAAGACAGAAGAGGGTGTCAGATCCCCTAGAACTGGAGTTGTGGACAGTTGTTAGTGACCAGGTGGGTGCTGGGGTTTGAACCTGGGTTCTCTGCAAGAACAGTCAGTGTTCTCAACCACTAAGCCATCTCTCCAACCCCCTGAAGTTCCAGTTCTTCATAATGGGAAAGTAGCCTTTGTTTCCCTTTCAGTGCATTCCTTATTCTTTGCTATACATGAATTAATTACTTACCTGTCCTGCCTCAGTTTTGTCCTCCCCATTTGCCCCATCATAGAGCCAGAATCTATCCTGTTAAGACTCCATTCAGGGTGAGATTAGGCCAATAGAGTCTCTTTTATAAATGTGAATGCAAGGCCCAGAAGGAAGGAGCAATCAAGATAGTTGTGGGATCTGAGAACTCTTAGGAGACTGGGACAAGCTGAATTAATACTCAGAGCCAGTGAGGAGAGAGAGTGACCATGGATCATAGAAGTCTTGGCTTTCTTATTTCAGGGACTCATGGTATCCTCTTCATGACACTACAGCATTTTTGGAACATTTTCAGCAACCCCTGTCCCCTTGAATTAGCTGGGCAAGTTCTCTGTTTTTTGTCACCAAAAGAGACTTTATTTAAACATTTGGACCTTCTGATTTTGAGTGGTGCTTGGCTATCACAAAGCCTTCTTCTGTCTCACCTTGGTGAGTGTTGGGATTTCTTGCCTTCATGGAATGCCCACTCTGCAGTGGGATATGACAAGTGTGTGTTCGCCTGTTAGTTTCTATGTTAGACATCTGTTACTCACAGGAATCTCTTGTTGTGTCAAACATCGCTCCTCTTGCTGCAGTTTGAACGCGCCTATTTTTTATTTTTTTTCCTCAGGGATCCCTGTGGCTCTGTTTTCTCTATGGAGACATAGAAACCTGATCTGATTTTTTTTTCAGTACTGGGGATTGAACCGAGGGGCTCATGAATTACGTTAAGCGAGAGCTCTACCTTTAAGCCAACAAGCACTTTATTGCTGAGTTACATCCCCAGCCTTGATTTGGTTTCTTATGGCACTTGGGATCCAATCTAGCACCTTGCCCATGCTAAGAAAGTGCTCTACCACTGAGCTATATTTCCAGTGTTTCAAAAATCTGATTTGAAAGTTTTAAGCCACATCTTGCCCATATAAGACAACTGATGTTTTGGGTCTTTACTGTATCCTGTTGAAAAGTCATCAGGTATTCACAGGCATCATCTCTTTGGTCCACCCCACAATACCTCAATGGTTAAGTGAATACATTATACCCACCTGGAAACCGAAGCCAAGATGGCTGGCTGGAAGGGTGAATCCTGCAACAAGTCAGTTTTGGAGACTTGGGCAAAACGCCTCCTGCCCCCACCCTCCCAGGCTTACTGCCAAGCTATCATTCAGAGACCTGAGCTCAGGGTAGAGTTCATTTCAGAATGAGTCAAAAGCATGAAGAATTCTTGTTCACACATGCCCAGCATGAGAAAAGCACCAAAGGAGAAGCTTCTAGGAGCTCTCTCAGGGACTCAGGAGATCGCGTATCCTTTCTGAAAGGTGACAGAGCCGACCAACTTGGAGGGGGCACAGCTCTCCAGGGTGTGTATAGGGAAAGGGTTTCAAGATGTCCTGAGACCATCTCTCCGTGGCCATGGCCAGTTTCTACTGAGTACAAGATTGGGAGCCATTCATTAGAAACAAGAAACACTTCTCCAGACAGGATCTGAACAGCACTGTCCAGGACATTCCTGTGATGTTACCCTAGAAACTAGAAAAAGCAATCTGAACGGTTTCTTTGATTTTTTTTTCCCCCAGCACCTGGGAATTAAACTTTTTATATGAGTCAATATGGTCAGCCCTTCCTTAACCCAAACTTCCTCTCCAAGGACTACAGCAAAGGAAGAATTTAGAATGAGTGAGCTAATAACCTTTTGGGATGCCAAAGTCTTTGACAGTTTATGGGTTTGAACACCCCTTCCTCTCTCTATCATTTGAGTCGTGGACCATGTTCCTGAGTATCCTTGGGAGCCAGACAGATGGTCAGAGACCTATAAAGAGCCTTCTGCTCCCTAGATCTGCAGTCCTGGGAAAATTTCAGGTGACTATGAAAAAAGAGAAAATTCAGTAGTTCAAGGTTCATATTCATGGGGAAAGTGTCCATCTATGTGGATCTAGGTGAGAGTACCTTTTGGTGGCAGGGGGCTACAGATGAATGCCTTAGGAGTAGAGAGCCAGATAAAATTTAGGATGTCTAGTTAACTAGACTTTTAGGCAAGTAACAGATTTTAGTATATCTATGTCTCATTCATATTTGTGACACACTTATACTAAAAATTGTTGTTTATCTAAACTTCAAATCAAACTGGGTGTCCTGTATTTTAATTGTCGACCCTGGCTTCTCTTCCTGGAGTTGGCATGGCCCCTGGCATCTTCTGATTTCTGTGGAGGTGAGATGTGCACATGCTTGCCCATGGAAAGCTGAGTACCAAGGCAGTGGGGAAGGGTGTGGGTGTCAGTACCCATCTGTGTCAAAAGAAGCAGCAAAGTCTGGGTCAGAGGTCATTTCAGTGTTTTTAGTTTTTGTGTTTTGAATGATTGCACAATTATTAACTTTGTATGTCCAAACCTTTCTCAAGTCCCTGGGGATTGTTGGAGAATTCCAAAGACCTATCCAAAATTTGACTGATTGATCTTAATTAAATTTCCCACTAGGTCGTTTGGAAGAACGAGCAAGCTGAAATTCTTAGAGGGTGTGTAGCTCTTTGCCCTTTCTTCTTAAGATCCAAGATGGCTCTCATCATATTGTCTCCTTGTTGGAGATGGAATGTGAGGACAGAAACTGTAGGAACTTGGGCATACTTGGGGAAAAATGAATCATATCTTAGAAGCTTCAGAGCAAGAGGGGCATCCAGCAAGGGCTTTGTGAATGCTGGGAGTAAAGGCTGGGAGCAAAGGCTGGGACTCGGGGAAATCTGGCTACACTTGAGGCAGTCTTCTGTAGGTTGAGTGAATGGAAGACTTCTCAAAGTGGAGCATAGCTGGTTCTGGGCTGTTCAAAGGGAGGGGGAGGGAGGACTTTTAGTTGCAGAATAAGGGCCAGAGGAGGGAGGGACAGGGACCAGCGTTACAAGTCATAATGAAGTCTGAACAGTTGCTGAGAATGCTTTGATTGCCTTGGAATGGTGGTGTCTGGATCTTTCTGTTTAAGACACACTTTCCAGTGTTTTGATGCTAGTGGTCAGAGGTCTGGATCAGGATTAAGTAGTGTCAAGTGAGGGACAAGGGTGAGGAAGCAGGCTGGTTATAAGTTTTCAACTCTGGCAAGTTCTCCCTGTTTGCATGGTAGGATTCCTACTGTGGGACCAAGTATTCTTGTGTTGCCCAGGCAAGGGTGCACGCCTTTCTTTCTTGGCTAGTGTGTCTGGGGACTCGTGGGTCTCAGCTCTAATTCCAAGAACACACTACTTCAGGGAAAGACCACATGAGCCAGGGAGAAGCTGTCCCAGTCCATGGGTGTGGCCCAGTGGGGGCTCAATTAGGAAAGCAGGATTTTTTTCTAGTTTCCCTGTACATCCAACTTCTGCCCAGTCTTGGCGTCAGCCAGTTCTCTGCTAACCCTGCCAAAATAGTCTCTTCTTTGTCACACATTTATTTCTCCTTTAGTGAAGGACGACAGGCAAAGTGATATAACCCGTTGGGCCTAGTGTCCCCTTCTGTGATGTGAGTGGTACCTCACTCATCCCTCTCCACCTAGGCCATCTCTTCCTTAAGCCTATGCTGATGGAGATTAGATTTAGAGTTAAGAATTTCTTCATAACCCCAGGCATTGCTTATACCTGTAATTCTAGTGCTTAGGAGGGAGGCTGAATCATGCTGTGAGTTTGAGGTTACATAGTGAGTTTCAGGTCAGCCTGGGCTATGACATAAGAACCTGTCTCAAGAAATTAAAATAAAACAAAACACAAGACAGCAACAAAAACTCTTTGTAAGTATTATTGGAGTTGTCTCTGATTTCTCCCTTTCCTTAAGTTTGGATATTTGTGAAGACCTCGAGATAAAATTTTTGGGACTGCAAAGAGTTGACTACAAGACAAATTACTGTGCTATCTAGGTTGTTGAAATAATGGATAATCTTTTTTTTCAATTAAGATTTTTTTTGTGTGTGTATTTTTGAGACAGGGTCTCCCTGTGGCCCCAGCTGGCCTGGAACTCGATATGCAGACCAGGCTGGTCTTGAACTCACAGAGATCTGCCTGCCTTTGCCTCCTGAGTGCTGGGATACAGGTGTGCATCA
The DNA here is from genome assembly GCF_000622305.1 of Nannospalax galili. Taxonomy (NCBI): domain Eukaryota; kingdom Metazoa; phylum Chordata; class Mammalia; order Rodentia; family Spalacidae; genus Nannospalax; species Nannospalax galili. Next base: position 2,786,564 of record NW_008360326.1, read on the forward strand.
CTGTGCCCAGCTAGGATAATCTTTTTTTAAGATTTATTTTTATGTATGTGTGTGTCTGCGCACGCAGGTGTACGAGTGTGCTTGCATGCATGCCCACGGAGAGTAGAAGAGGACATAGGATACCCTGGAGCTGGAGTTATAAGAAGTTGTGAGTTGCCTGATATGGGTTCTAGGAACCAAACTTGGGTCCTTTCGAAGAATGGCAAGCACTCTTAACCACTGAGCCACCTCTCTAGCCCTGATAATGGACAAACTTGTGTCTTCTTTGTGCCTGTGTGTATTAGTTTGCATTAGTTTCATGCAAACAATGAGATATGTGTTGCCTTTGAAGACTGATGAGGAGGAAAGGTCCAGGCCATTTGTTCCATTTCTTGAAGATGCTGACACATGAGCAATGATTTTGTGTGAAGAGGCAGATTCTATCCTGTGACTGCTGGAAGGTCCCTGCAGCATATAAATTGTGTGCACACTGCACCTTGCTAACCCATACTTTCCCTTGGAAGTATGTTGCTAGAAATCAGAGGAAGAAGAAAGGAGAAAGAACAGGAAAGGAGGGAGGGAATAGAGGAGAGAGAGAGAGAGAGAGAGAGAGAGAGAGAGGAAGAGAACAAAATAGAAAACTGCATCATCATAAAAAGTTTGAGCTCTTCCCTTCTACTTGCCTGAAGGAGAGGGCACTAGGTGAGTTGTAACTTGTTGGGTTCCAGTCCTTGGGATGCTAAACTGGCTCTACATTGGGAAAAGCTCAGTTTTCCATGGCTTCTCTTCTGTCTTGTTTGAATTCTCTACCTAGAAGTAGTTTCTGACCAAGAAGTCTTTTCCCTGGTGCTGGCCTGGAGATTTTGGGAAAGGATTGCTTGAAGCAGATTTCTTCCCAATGCTGATTCAGGGGCCAGCACCTCAAAGGCCTTGGAAGAGAAGTGGAGAAGGGACTGAAGAATGAAGGAGGGGCCAGGGTCCTACAGGCCCAAGTGTAATCTAGATGGAAGCTACCAAGTCACAGAGCCTTTTAGGAACCCAGCACTGCCATGTGGGAATCTGCTGCCTCATGTACTGCAGAAGTTATGGTTATTGGGGAGGGAGATTTCCTTACACCATGGATCCTCCAAGGCAGTGTGCCTACATGGCCTGATGCATGCTGTAACTCATGCAAGTCCCCCAAGAGCACTCTGGGAACGTGGATATGGCAGTGACTGATGCAGCATGAAAAAGTAGAATGAGCATCAGAGTTTTTCCAAGGAAGGCCGTCTGAAATAGGCTTTAAAAGGTGAGTAGGACTTTGTAAGGCAGAGAAGGGATGTGGACAGAGGAAGGACCAAAAGCAAGAAGGATGGAAAAATCTGTGGGATGCCTGGGGAGCAACTGGTCAGTTATCTAAGTTAAATACCAAGAAAGATTACTTCAACTGGAAAAAATCAGACACATTGATTGTTTGACCCAAGCTTGTAGTTTTTGTTTTGTTTTTAACTAACTGCCACTAAATAAACAGAATAAATGCAGATAACTTTCAGGTAATAAATGGGGTTAAATATTTATGTTACATGCAGGTCAAAAGGTAAATAAAACAGGAAAAGAAGGGGAAGGTTGGGGTCAAAGTTAGGGAATTTCCTGTTTAGACAGAATGGTGTCTGGCCACTTGGAGACATTTGATCCCTACAAGGAAAGAAAGTTTAGAAAGCTTAGTTGAAAGGACTCAAAATATTCCACTCTGATGTAAGCAGAAGCCATCTCTCAACAAGCCTCTGATTCTCTTTTCCTAGAAATTGTTCTTGTGAGGAGTATTAAGGCATAGAGAGTGATTTAAAAGGAAGGAACTCTGAATCACTATGACAGAGCTGGCGTTTATACCACCTTTCTTTCAAAGAGCTTATATTACTATCGAGAAATGACACCAGCAAGTCCTCACAGCTTCATCCATGCCTTTCTCCCAAATCTTGCTTTTGTGCTGCACCACTGAAAGAGACAGCCCTAGTTGACAGTTTCTGTCACCTACCTGGGGCTCCAGATGTGTCTACAGGGATCTTAGGCATTGACCTTCAGGTCTGGGGTCCCAGCCTCTAGCATCTGTGTTCTGTTCTAATGTCAAGTCTGCACAGAAGTACTGGATGGGATGTCTTGACCCCAATGAGAACTTCATGCCATGCATGCTATGACTCAAGCAGACTCCACTTTTTCTAGAAATTTCCAGAAAAGAAAACACTATAACTGGAAATTCTCTGAAAAATTTCCAGAGCTTCAGTATAAAGAGACATAGAGAGTTCTTGATCTCTAACTCAAATCTCTTCAGCTGTAGTTGAGCCCTGTTCTGTCCTCAGTTGGCACAGAGACCTGGTAACTGCCCCCAGGTCCCCATCTTTAAGAAGTAGCTGGAATTTTCCCTTAACTGACCAGCTTGTGTGTGTGTGTGTGTGTGTGTGTGTGTGTGTGTGTGTGTGTTTCTAGGATTAATCTAGAGCCTTTTACACACCGAATAGTGCTCTGCCACTGAGCCATGACTTGAGGCCTGGATAATTTTTAAAACTTAATTGGTTGTTTTTCCATATCCTGTAAATCAGAAAGTTGGGCTTTCCTGAAGCTGATGGAAAGGAAATTACTGCATCCCAAATGTTAGAGGAGGGTATGTGGGTCAATGACTAAATAATTCTTTATTCAGTACTCAATACAGAACTCCATCCTAGGTAACAGAGCACATAAATCAGTTATGATGAGGTTCCCATTATGAAGGGGCTTTTGGAAGATGATAAAACATATACCCCCCAACCACCTATTTAATAACTATGATCAAATCTTCGATAATCCATGAGCAATATTGTTGGAGAGAGTCCAATAATAATATTAATAGTAACTACAGCTAATTTTACTAAGCATTTGCTAGGTAGAAGTTCTCTTTTCATGTTTTATATTTGTTAACTTGCTTTATGCTTAGTATCGAAGCTATGATCCTGTTTTACTAAGGAGGAAACTGAGTCATAGAGACTTGAGAACTTGCCTAATATTACAGTATATAAGCAGAAGAATTAAAAATGTGAAGACAGAATACGGATGATTAAGGGAGTAAAAGCAAATTTAATATTGGCAAGCTAGCATGCATTTTCCACACTTGTAAATACTGAGTAGAGTCTAAGTCTTAAAGAGGGTAGAAAGAGATTTGTGCACCAAACTATTACATGCAGGGCTATTGTACCTTCTTAGACTTAACTGGGGCCAAAGAATTGATCTATTAACTTATATGTAGAAATACCTATATGGTTTCTGAGTAAGAGTATAGTAGAGAGACCTGGGAGTTGATGGCCATGCAAAGCCTTTTAAGCTTTGAAAATTAGGAAGGGGTTTGGTGTTACATATTGAGAACAGAACTTCTTGTCCAAACAATAGTTTCAAAGGAAAATCATTGTAGGTCTTTTCTAAGAGGCAAAAATCACTTGGTCTCCCCCATTGGGTCTCTGCTCGGTTGTTTCTTTCCCTATTTATCAGCATCCTCCTCTTCTTCCCCACCATGCAAATACTCCTAACTTGCTCCTAATGCCTCTTCTATTATTTCTGTGGTGTCTTGGCTTATATGTCCTGGAAAGAATTACGAATCACCAGTCACTAAGAGTCAAAGATGAAGAGAATGGGACTAAGTTTCAACAGGTTTCCAGAGCTCAGACTTTCCTCCTACCTGAGACCTAACATCCATCATTGCTGACAGTTGCTTGCACAGGGAGGCCTTTTCCAAGTCTGCAAATCCCAGGTGCTCCAACACGAGGCCGCTTGCCTGCAGCACATCCACACATCTAGATGCTTATCTTGACACGTGCACCTGCAGCTCTGAACACAGCTGTACATAAATTAGACATGCCCACTACACCCAAAGTTGGTTATTCCAATAGCATATCCCTTCATGCTCCTGCCTCTCTGGTCACCAACACACCAAAAATAAAAACATGGTTTTCTACTGTTATACAGAAAGACACACCAGTGGACAATTTCAAAGACTTGGTTCTTCTGAAGTATTGACTCTTGTACATCTAAAAAGGGGGACTAGACATGTTACTTAGTTTTTTCTCCTATTTACAGTCAATGTTCTGTTAAAATAATCTCAGGAGTGGATACATAAATGATTTTTTTCAGAGGAGACGCCATCACCTCTTTGGGTCATCTTGTTTTAGCACTTACATTCTGGGATTTGGAAAAGCAGTATAATCAGAAAGGCCTCCTTTTGTTTTCTAATGACACCACTCTGATTTCATGTGACAGAATTACCCATGAGCATGGTCATGGTCTTACCAAAGGTGACCTGTTCTTGTCTAAGCAAGAGGTGGATCTAAGGTCTAAGCTATGCCAGCTGGGTTTTCTTTTTTAGAACTTGGCTGAAATGAGTAAGATGAGAGGGCTCCTGAGCACAGAGGTTTTTCTCTTGCTCCAAGATACCCTGACCTGCTCTGGATCTGGCCTTTCAACCCACAGACCAGTTTTTTTTTTTTTTTTTTTTTTTTTTTTAAAAAAATGCAAACCACCTATGTCAGTTCAGAAAACGATCCTCATTTCCCAAAGGGATTTTGCTTTTATTTGCATGGTTTGTCTATTTTTTCATGTCTTTCAATGCTATTTTTTTTTACTACTACAAATCAAGAAACTTACATAACATTATGATACTTATATTGTTCCTGTGTAAGAATATTCCCACCAATAACTTCAACAAACCATATTAGAATTCTTTTAGAATCTGATTTTAACCTTTGATCATTTCTTAATTAGCAGATCAGTAAGTCCAACTGGAATGGGCTTCTTCACCAGGATGACCATAGACATAACTTATATCCCAAACCCATGGAGTTCTTCAGCAGTCAATTTGTAAGCATGTATTAAGTACCAGTCACCATGCTGAGTACTATGCACCTAACATTAAACACCCCTCTAGGGATCTGGGATCTAGGGTCTAGCATGAGGAATAGAAAACCAAGCACTCCATTCCTACATGGTACTAGTGCTGTGTTGGGGGAGGAAAGGGGGCGCCTGACCAAGTCAAAGGGTCCAGGAAGTTTCTTCCAGGAGATAACATAAAGGAAGATCTGAAAGGTCAACTGGAGTTGACAAGTAAACATGATTGTGGTGGCTCCTTCTGGCTGTCTCTGGCTCTCACTGCCCTGCTCACTTGCTAATTATGTGAGATTTCCTCTCTTCCTGCTAGCAGGAGACACCTCCGAGGAACAATAGTTTTGTTTCCCTCTCACTGCTGTCCTCAGCAAGAGACCAGCACACTGTAGATGCAGCTAACTTCGGCTTCATAGTGATTTTGAGGCCAGCCTGGGCTACATGAGATTATGTTTCAAAAAAATAATAATCAAGTGCAACTCTGTCATTTGCAACATGATCAGAACTAAAGGTCATTATGTGAGTGAAATAAGCAACACAGACAAGGGCAAATGCTACATATTATCACTTGTATGTAGAAACAAAAAGTCAACCTCATGGAAAACAGAGCGAATACCAATCACTAGAAACTGGGAAGGTTAGTGGGGAGGAGAAATGGAAAGAAACTGGGTAAGGGCCACAAGCTCAATGTCAGTTCTGGTTTTCTACAGCACAATAGGGTTACTACTGGTTACAACAATCTATAATGTATTTCAAAATAACTGGGAAAAAAGCCATTAAAAGATTTCCAACACTATTCCATCACTATTTGAGGAAATGGTGATGCTCACTGTCTTGTACATTGTATATGTATATCAAATAATCATACATGAAGATGTACAAATAGTATGTCTCACTTTGGTGGTTGTCTTTCTGTTTGGGCCCTGAGAATTATTTCCTGGCCCCATTTCCAGTCCAAACTCTTCTTCCTAATTTGACATGAGCTCCCTCCTCCATGAACTTTATGCCTTTCCTACCATGTGAGACTGTAACCTCTCAAACCATGAGCCAAAAATAAATCCTTCTTCCCTTCAGTTGTTTCTGTCAGGTATTTGGTCACAGCAATGTAAAAATTAACTAACACAATGTGATTCATAATCACTTTGAAGATGCAGCCACTAGCCAGATATGGCACAATTTGAACTGCAATGAGTTGGAACTCATCAGTTATGTTTCATTCCATGACTTTACAATGGTTAAAAGATAGCATAGGGAAGCCAAGATGGAGGCAGCATAGTCTTGGGCGCCAGAGAAACAGTAGCAGCGGCAGTTCTCTGCAATGTGAAAACAGCAGACACCAAAAAAACCAACTGGATCTTTGAATATGGAAAAGAAAACAGTTGATTCATCTGTCTCTTTGAGCAAAAGCAAAAAGTGATTTTCTCCAATATTAATGTCCCTCTAGTGAGAAATTCAAGCGAGCAAGCAACTGTTGTCTCTGTTTGCTGCACAGAAGCCAAAATGTTCTTTCTTAAACACGTGGACAGAGCAACGGAGACAGAAAAATAGTAAGAACCAGCATAATTGAAATTATGACCCCTTCTGTGAGACTGGAACTGTGTTTGCCTCCTGTGAACCTGGAGCTGTGGTCCCCTCCCATGAACTAGACCTGTGGTCCCCAACCATGAGCCACGGTTCCACACCACAGTTCCTCTGGTGGTGGGCTGATGGTGGAGCAGATTGGAGGATGCAGGACTTCCCAATGTTGAGCAGCAGTTTCAGTCTCCTCTGAGTGACTGCACTTCCCACAGCCTCCTCCTCTAAGGCCCCTAAGGTACCAGGTTGCACATGGCAGTGGCTTTGCCTCTGGTTGAATTTAAAATGGGTACAGGGGAGATTTCTGTTATATGCAGATTCTAGTCTTGGGAGGGCTGATTCTCAAGAATGGACTTCCCACTTCCCTTGATGGTCAGCTATGGTCTTGGCCACCAACAATCTTGATGTTGGACCTTTCCTATTTCCAGGCACCAAGAGGTTTTTCAATCATTTTTCTATTACTCTTCTACAGCCCCAGTGTACTTTCGCCTATACCTACAGAAAATGTAAATCACCTAATTAAACTTCTAGAGATAAAAATCACAGTCTGGGGGCTGGAGAGATGGCTCAGTGGTTAAGAGCACTGGCTGCTCTTGCAAAGGACCTGGGTTCAGTTCCCAGCACCCGCATGGCAGCTAAAAACTGTAACTCCAGCTCCAGGGGATCCAACACCTCCTTCTGACCTCCTTGGGCATTGCATGACAGGGGTGCACTTATGCACACGCAAACAATATACTTGTACACAGAAAATAAAAGTAATAATAAAATATTTTTTAAAAATCATAGTCTAGGAAGTTAAAAATAAAAATAAGTAAATAAAAAATAAATTCCGAAATTAAAATTTATTTAAAAAGATAGCAACAGTGATCATCTTCTGAGCATGACAGGAAGTCAATTTATCATTTTAAACCAAGAAGATAAAGCATGCACCAGGCACTTAACTTTCTTATAAATTGTGTCTCCTTAAAAAATTACTTTAGTTAATAAACAAAAACAAAATATGTTTAAGGGGCTGGAGAGGTAGCTCAGGGGTTGAGAACACAGGTTACCCTGTCAAAGGACATGGGTTTTGTTCCCAGCATCCACATGGCAGCTAACAACCATCAGTAACTCCAATTCCAGGGGTTCCAGTATCCTCTTCTGACCTTTGCGGGCACTGCATATACATGCACAAAATATTAATACACATAAAATAAAAATAAATTTAAAATTTTAAATTATATATTTAGAATGCCTCTGGATTAAAGCCCTAGCACAAAGTGAATCAATTCATCAATAAAGTTGTGAAGTTAAAATAGTAAAAGAGAAATGCGGGGGAGGGGAGAGAATCTGGACCTCATGGCATAGGCCTATAATTCTAGCTACTCAGACTGAGGCAGGAGTATCTCAAGTTCAAGAGCAACTTTAATAACTTAGTAAGAATTTTCTCAAACTAAAAAGTGAGAAGGCTTAGAAAATAGCTCAATAGGTGAGTAAAGTCTTTCCAGTGTGCACACCCTTAGGCCATTCATACACCTCAGCAACCCCTCGGTTATCTGGTAAGTAAGCTCAGTAAATTCACTGGTTCCCCAGTAAAACTTTAATCAACAAGTTCAAGAGCAACTTTAATAACTTAGTAAGAATTTTCTCAAACTAAAAAGTGAGAAGGCTTAGAAAATAGCTCAATAGGTGAGTAAAGTCTTTCCAGTGTGCACACCCTTAGGCCATTCATACACCTCAGCAACCCCTCGGTTATCTGGTAAGTAAGCTCAGTAAATTCACTGGTTCCCCAGTAAAACTTTAATCAAACATTGGTTTAACACTAGAACCTTAAAAGGGGATAAGCATTGCTTAGTATCCCTAGGAAAGAATTCTTACAACAGATGGAAAATGTGTTAATGTTATTATGTCTCATAATTATTAAAAAAAGAAAATGAGAATGTAAAAGATGTTAAAAGGATATGGGAATGGAGATATTTTCCAAAATAGAAAAAATGAGAAAGCCTAAGC
>NW_008360326.1:2795568-2795807 GCF_000622305.1 Nannospalax galili
AATCTCTATATATATGACTATTACTGGTCACAGTCGCTTACTTTCTGAGTTCCTTGGCATCTGAACATGAATATAAACTCGTCAGATAGACAGCCTTCCTCTCTCACTAAAGCCTCCATACTCTGCCATCCCTGCCACTGTCCACTGTGCTGTCAGCACCCCCATCTATTCCCCCCTATCTGCCCTTCTGGTAAATCTAGTCAGCCAGAGGTCCCTGATAAAAGAGGATCAGCTCTTCC
>NW_008360326.1:2798412-2799115 GCF_000622305.1 Nannospalax galili
TGGGAGGGCCTTCCATCTTCTGATGTCTTCCTCAATTTCTTTCTTTAAAGAGTTAAAATTTTCCTTGTAGAGCTCTTTAATGTTAAAGGACAATTTTTGCTCCTTGCCCTCCAAGGTCGACCAAGTTCCAGGGGACTATGGAACATCTCTCAAAATGTCCTGTAACCGTGGTGAGTCACCTGTCCTCTTGTTCTAGGAGGCCATGGAGACCCCACCAGATAGGCTTGAACCAGTGTCCAATCTACAAAGAGGAGGGTCAACTCAGAGAAAACATTTCCTCCATGCTTCCAAGTGAAGCCAGCCATCGTTGAGCAGGACCTTTGACTTACCTTCACATAGATGGAACTGGTAAAAGAAAGGAGCCAGGGGCTCCTCCCAAGCCCATGTGACCCCTGAGGAACAGATCCTCGAACAACCTTAAGTGTAAAAATAAACTGATTTATTTGGGCCAGATGTATGGTCTTAAATACCCAAAAGGAAAATATAACCAAAGAGTAAAGTCATCAGTATATTTCTTTAGGAGTTTAATGAATTACACTTCCCAGATATTAGGCTTAAGTCCATATGAAAAGTTATTTAGATAATTATTTCTCACTGATGATTTTGTTCCTAATCAGAAAGTGCTGCTCAGATGTAAGACTTCAAATCTTGGTCTCCAATACTGTAGTGCCCACCTGTAGCTAAGGGAGACAACCAGCTATTG
>NW_008360326.1:2800018-2808993 GCF_000622305.1 Nannospalax galili
CACGTCTTTTGTATCTGTTGTAATGTTTCCCTATAATTTTCTCATTTTGATAGTTTGGGATTTCTTTCTTTTCTTTTTTAAGGAATGAATTCAGGATCTCAGAGACAGGTCACTGTTCAAAGTGTTTTTCATGGGAATGAAGTGCATGAGACAGTATACCAGAGCCCCTGTAAAAGGTGGATAGAATAGTGGCCTGTCTGTAATTCCAGTCTTCAAAGGCAGAGAGAGGACCCCAGAGCAATCCACCTAGTGAGACTAGGCTTATCAGCGGGCACTCGGTTTGACTGAAAGACTCTGCCACAATGAATAAGTCAGATGAGTGATGAGGATGATTTCTGACATCAATCACAGGTCTTCACGTGCATGAACACACAGGTACACATGCACCCTTACACACATGTGCACCACATTAATTCACAGAAAACTGAAGAAAGAAAAAAATGAACAAATACTTTCATTGAATCTTTAATGTTTTTGTTTACAATGTTATTGAATTTGTACCCAGTTTTAATAATTTTTTACATATTTATTGATTTTGATGTGACTTATTCTTGTTTATCCAAGACTGTGCAGTGTATTGGAAAGTTATTCATTTGCAATCCCTCGGAATATTTTATTTATTTATTTAATAATATTTTATTTATTAATTTAATTTTATGTGTATGAGCGCATTGTATGCATATATAGTGTGCCCATGTCATGCAATACCCATAGAGCTCAGAAGGAGGTGTCAGATCCCCTGGAACTGGCGTTATGGACAGTTAATATTTTATTTATTAATTTAATTTTATGTGTATGAGCGCATTGTATGCATATATAGTGTGCCCATGTCATGCAATACCCATAGAGCTCAGAAGGAGGTGTCAGATCCCCTGGAACTGGAGTTATGGACAGTTGTTAGCCACCATGTAGGTTCTGGGACTTGAACTTGGGTCCTTTGCAAGAGAAGTCAGTGCTCTTAACAGCTGAGCCATCTCTCCAGCCCCATCTTTTATTTTTTTGAGATGGGGTTTCACTGTTTAGTCCAGACTGGCCTGGAATTCACTATGTAGATCAGGTTGGACTCCAAACTCCAGATCCTTCTGCCGCAGCCTCCCAAGTGGTGCTGGGATTATTGGCATGAGCCCATATATATATTTTCTTTTTGCCTACTTTCCCCTAATATCTTTTCCTTTATATTTATTATTCTTTCTTCAGTTATGGCCTGCACAATGTTTTCCCAAACCTTGGGGAATTTTTTTTTTTTTAAATCTCACTGATAAAAGACTCCCATATTTCCCCCAAATATTCACCTGCTGTGCCAAGCCCTTTGCAAACCCAGAGCCATGTGGGGTAGATGGGGTTTCTACAGTTCTGTCTTAAGTGAGTTCCTGCGGCACCTTGTCCACAGCCCTGACAGCTGTTGGGGAGGTGTCTCCTTCCCCCAGAAGGTGGGCATGTTCTCAAGTGAATTCAGATCTATGTTCTTGCTCTGGGGAGGTAGACCCTTGGGCAGAGGTCCAGCTCTGCAGTGCAATTAGATGCATTGTTCATATTTGCAACTTTTCTCTTTGCCACGGTGTTTTCTACCTGGAGCTTAGGTTTGACTCCCATGGACATCTTGTGTGCCTTTCTTTCCCTACCTGCCTCTGTACGAGCAAGAGTAATCACAGGATCATAGTGTTGGTCTTAGGGTAGAGTTCAGTGAGAAATCTTTTTATCTAATTTTCTCATTTCACAGATGAGGAAATGGAGGCCTAAGAAAGGTGAGAGATTTAATCAGGCTTACTGTGTGGATACTGATACTACTGCCTGTAGAAGTAAGTCAAGAATTCCCAAAAAGCCCCACAGAAGGGGATTTAGGTTACTGTGAGGCTGTACAAGAGAGGGCTGAATTGAGTCTCATGAGTATCAACCAGGTTCTAGGAGAACTCAGTGTATCTGTCCTACATGTGAATGACATTTTCACTTGCTTAATATCTTACCAAGGGAAGGATGGACTCTCTGGGGCCAGGGAATGTAGCTTAGTGGTAGAGTACTTGCTTAGCATGGGCAAAGTCATGAGTTCAATCCCCAGAAAAACACACACATACACACGCACACAAACACGGAATGGAGGATCTTTGGGGAGGTAGGACTCCCCAGTTCTGAGTATGCTAAGAAGGAGGCTAGAGGTTAGATTCCCACATGGTGACATTGTGGTATGGTTTGCAGATGACTGGAGATGAAGAGAGAGGGATCCTTGAAATCCCATCACACTTGCAAATTCTTAAAACCACTCTAAACTTGGACTGAATTCTGGGTCCAAAAATCTTTCTTCATATTATTTGTTTTTAACTGGGATAAGCTGCCTTTGCCCTGACCACTAGAGTTATTCACAAACACTAGGCTTTCCTGTGCCTCATCAGCCATCTAACACCAACAGAAGTCTGCCATGCTGGGAAATATCTGCAGGCAGGCAAGCCCAGTCTTTCTGGAGCCCCGTGGTTTGGTTTTACATGCTTTACACTCAGGATGTTCTCCCAAACTTCCTCCTTCAGGCAGTGTTAATTATTTCCAAGCCATCTACAGAAATGAACATAGTGTTCATCAATCGATTTATTAAGCACCTACCATAAAACGGTTCCAAATTAGGTGGTATTAAGATGGTCCAAGCATGGATTCAAATTTTTTTAAGCTCTCAGTGCACACACTGCCATAGACAATTTAGTGCTTCACCTGGTCATTCCTTCACTCTCCCAAATGCAGAATGTCATTACAGCCCCAGAAAGGACTTGGTTGTATTTGGGAAGTCTCCATCCTTCCTAGTTCCCTTCTTCCCAGAGAGTTGCTCTAGGGAATTGTGCTAGTCATATTTCCTTTGATGAAGATGGGAGCTAAATCAACTTAAATGGAAAATAATACAATTACTCTAAGCCAACAATCGCCAGCGTGTGACCGTGAGTCCCTGCAGGAGGTTGGACTTCCATCCTAAGCCCTCATTTGCTTTTCTCACTTTCCTTCTTTTCCAAGGCTACCATGGAATTTTCGAGAGGCTTGCTGTCCTGTGGTCTTGCAACAGATTGAATGCAGAAGCACCAGAAATGAGGACCCAGCTGTCTTCCATCAAACTAGAAATAAAATAGATTTACAAAATGTGGAACAATGCCATAGTTCTCACTAAATTCTTTTAAAAAGTAGTTATTTTTTTATAAATTATATGTGTTAATTTATAATGGCGTCATTGCTTTTGAAATGGATTTATAAATATAAAAGTTTCCCAGTATTCATTTCCAGTGTACTATTGGTCAATAGATATAACCCACCTGAATAAAATCTGGAATCAATAATAATAAGTAAATAATAATAAAACCTGGAACCAATCAAAAATAAGTTTTAGGGGTATGTGTGTGTGTGTGCGTGTGTAAGTGTGTGTGTGTGTGTGTGTGTGTGTGTGTGTGTGTGACTGGGAATTGAATTTAGGGCCTTGTGTACATTACCACTGAGCTGTATCCTTAGCTATCTTTTTTCTTTTTTGTTTTGAGACAGGGTCTCTCTAAATTATACTGGCTAGCTTTGAATGCACTGTTTAACCCAGGCTGACTTTGAATTTGTAATTGTTTTATCTCAGCCTTCAGAGTAGTTGGGATTATAGGCCCATACTACCAGGCATAGCTAATGTTTAGAATTTAAAAAGAGAAGTTTAAAAACCACAGTCTAATCTGGTGACAGCTGTTGTCCATGTAAGTGACTCAAATTAATTCAGTCAGATTAGATTATGGAAGACGTTACATTCCCTCTCTAGGGAAGAAGTTTCTCTGCTCTCTCCCATTGGGTGTGAAAGCTTTTAGTCAGTACTGCCAGTGGTGGCCTCTTGCAGCCACGAGCGTCAACATGGACATAGTAGATAGAAGAGTGTTATGGTTTAAATATGAACTATCCCTTGTAGACTCAAGCATTTGAACATTTATCTCCAGCACTGTTTTGGGAAGTTATGAAAACTCTTGGCCATGGGGCCTTGCTGGCCTAGAGGCCCCAGTTCTGGCCCAAGTTCTGTTTCCTGGTCTACTGAGAATGTGATGAACTCCAGCTATGCCCTCCCAGTACCACGAACTCTGCCACACCTCCTCCACAGTGATGGACTGGACCCTCTCAAGCAATGAGCCCAAATAAATTCTTCCTCCCTTAAGTTGTTTCTGCCAAGTTGTTTCCGTCACAGTGATGTTTCTGTTGGTTATTTCTGTCACAGTGATGAGAAAAGTCATTAACACCTGGAAAGTGAGAAGTTGGCATGGCTGCATTGGTCCTAAATTTTGGAGAACATTTTACTGTTGTGTACGGTCTATAAACCACCACATTAGATGAGCCCCAGAGGCTTCTCCAAGGTCAAGGAACTACTAAGAAGGAAGAAAGGGGCTGGAAAGGAGAGAAGGCAGCAGGTGTGCACCACGGAAGCCTCGCCATGTCCAGATGTAGAATGTATCATGCAGACCGAGAGAGACAGAAATGTGGGTGCCATGGAGCTGCAGGCCTGGTAGGTTCTTTGACTGCTGGGCTCTGTCAGTGACATTCTCCCTCCTTCCATGTTCTCCAGTCTCCATTCTTCTACTTCTCCAGCTCTCTCCTTTGCAAACCAAACTGTCCATATGTATTTGGATGGGTGGACTCACAGAAGGTTTGTTCCGTTGCTTGACAAGTAGAAGACTCAGTTTCACAGTCTTGGGACTGAGGAGCTGCCACAACCAGTAATCATATTGTCAGCTTGAGAAGAAAGGGGAAATCATCTGGCAGGGTCTCCAGTGGCCCCTTGGGAAATGTTCCTAATACCTTTTTCTTCAGATGGCAATTGTGTTTGTTTCTGGTTTGCTGCTCTCTTCAGGACTTTCAGAGGATTTTGTAGATGAATTTGGGTGAGATGAGGGATATATAAACATGGCAGAGAATTATCTTGTTGCTTTTTGAAACTAGTCTTTCTATTGAAATAGTGTCCCTTCTGGGTTCCAAGTAAATTTGGTGTCAAAGGACTGTCACCAAGGTCTTTGTCAACAGGACCCATAGTGCCCACGGAAGGTACTTCCTGGGAGAGCTGGGATAACTGTCCACTTTTATAGGTGCCTCTTGGCCTTTGAGTCTCAATAGGCTAAAAACTTTTGCTTGGTTTTACATTCTTCCTGGTGGTAGTCAGGGCCAAGAGGAAGTAGGAGTGGAATTGGGGACCTTAAAGAACAAGTTGTACTTAGAAAGAGACCAAAGCTGGAGAGAAATGCCTTGAATTTTAGTTTTTAAAGCAAAAATCACCCAGAAGACACAAAACATACTAGACTTGACATAAGCCCTGGGGAGAATTTATATCCAAGTTAGGATCATCAGAAAGAATTTAATCTTGGGCTGGAGAGATGGATCAGGAGTTAAGAGCAATAACTGCTCTTTAAGAGGACATGGTTCAGTTCCCAGCACCACATGGCAGATAACAACCATCCATAACTCCAGTTCCAGGGGAATCTAATGCCCGTTTCTGATCTCTGTGGGCATTGCATGACATGGGTGCATTTTACACACACACACAGGCAATATACTCATACACATAAAATAAAGAATAAATTAAAAATAATTTAATCTTCCTAGTTCTAGAATGAAACTAAGGCTGTATTCAACCATATTTGAAACTAAAAGTCAGCAAACGAGATGACCTGTTGTATTTAGGTATTTGCATCTATTTTCATTTAACGTTGTATTCTATGTGTGTCTTTTATATCAAAAATGTCATGAGTAATTATTCCTATCACAGTTTAAAAATTTCATAAGGAATGGAAAAAGCATTTTCTAATCTTCATTATTTACCCTTGGCTTTCAGGGATCCTTGCAGCCAAAGAGTGTCTGCTGGTGAATTAGAAGAAACCACAGGGTAATTGCTTTTTGAGCTTCCAGAGTACAACATGAGTTACTTTCCATTGTAAAAATGCTGAGAAGTTGCCCCGAAATTAAACCAATTAGGATAATAAGGGGAGCAGGAGAAGATTAAATTTATTTCCATCCGATTTAACTTATTAATTTCTCAGGGGAGAGGAAATTCCCTACTGTTGATCTCCATGTTTTAACCCATGAGCCCCTCATGTCCCGAAGATGTGTTTGGGATTTGATCCATTTCTGCCTACCTGCTGGGTTTTTGGTTGACTGAAAAGGCTCTGCTTTCTGGAAGGAAGTTTGAAGAATAACAGTCATTGAATAAC
This sequence comes from Nannospalax galili, assembly GCF_000622305.1. NCBI lineage: Eukaryota > Metazoa > Chordata > Mammalia > Rodentia > Spalacidae > Nannospalax > Nannospalax galili. Next base: position 2,806,207 of record NW_008360326.1, read on the forward strand.
TTAGTCAACACATTTGTTTTAAGCATTTACTAGAGCCAGGCGTGATGGTACACACCTGTAATCCAGCACTTGGAAAGCCAACTCAGAAAGATTGTCAGTTCAAGACCAGCCTGGTCAGCCTGGACTACATAAAAAAATCTGTCTAAAAAACAAAGCAAAGAAATACAAAGAATTATAGAAAGGTCTGAGTATAGGTGCACAACCGTAATCACAGCGCTTGGGGGGCTGAAGCAAAACGATCGTAAGTTTGAGACTGGCTTGAGCTACTTAGCAAGTCATGACTCAAAAATACAGAAGAGAAAAGAACAAAGCCTCTCCTATTTTGTAGGCACGTTCTACTTTGGCAGAGCACCTGGCCTCTGAAAGCTGATAGTCTAGTGAGACAAAACAGTTCCCGAACACACAAACAAACCAATCAATAAGATAATCAATGAGTGCTGCAGAAATGATGGAACAGAGAAAAGAGATAGAAATTAGTTCCCAGGGCTGAGAAGGTGGCTCCATTAGTAGAGTGCTTGTCTAGCATGCCTGAAGCTCTGGGCTCAATCCTCAGCACCACGTAAGCTGGGCAGGGTGGCACACACCTGCAATTCGAGCACCATGGTGGTAGATCCGGAGCTAGGCTATGTGAGACTCTGTCTCAAAAAATAAAAAAGAAATTTACTTCCCAGCAGTTAGGACAGCAAGGGCAAACACTCTGGGTCAAGAATACACTGAATGTGTCTAAACGAAGTCCCGTGTCACGGAGGGAAGGAGGAAGGAGTGCTGTGCCCATCTCCTTTTCCTTTCTGACTTCTTCGTGACCTACGCAAGCAACATTTTCAACATTTTTCTTCTGCCTGATGACAGGGAAAGCTCACTATAAGGAAAACTGCCAAAGAGGGATTGGTTGGATTCTCATGCCTGACCCTGCTGTTGGTTCTTATGAAACTAATGGCCCTTTCCCAGCCCCATAGGGAATATGGTTTTCCAGCAGGCTCAGGGCTTGGCCTGACCATAATGACCTTGAAGAGCCACTTAGCTCTTCTTCAGCCAGTGGGAGACTGTGTCTAGGGTAGACACTGATACGAGCTATATCATGTCATGGGTCAACTGGGAGGGCTGAAGAAAAAGATTCTAGGATGAGCATCTAGGAATGAATCTTCAAATCACCTCGCAGCCCTGGGCCCCATGAGCTGCTGCCTTTGCTCACTTAATCTGGAGCTGTAGCCACAGAGGACTTGGGGTCTACCTGCCTTGGCTTCTCCTCCTCCAGTTCAGTAGACATCCCATATTGTCCCCCCTCCCCACTCCTAACTCCATTGCAAATCAGGGTCTTGAATGTTGATTCAGGTTGTTAGGTCCCTTGTTCCTCTCAAAATCTTTGCTGAGTGGGTATCTGAACAATGGAGTTTGGGTGTGAGGTCTAGTCTCTGCAGGAGGGGACAGATGCTGGGCAAAGCAATGTACCAGTCTGCTGCCCCAACCAAGCATGATTGTGTCACCTCCACTCTGAGGCTTGGGCCTCTTTCTAGCCACTCTTCTGTACTGTACATGACGGTTGGGACAGCTGCAAAACCACAAGTGATTTTCCTTTACTAGCTTCTGCATTCAGGGGTGTGTGTTCCCAGGCAAGATTTGATTGGATTGGACTGGTTTTATCTGACTGAGGTTTGGAGGAACTGGGAGGAAAGCTAATCAAGAGGGAATGGTGTTCTGACTCTATGCTCCAAGGACAGACAACCATGGTCAGTTTTGCTCATCGTTAGAGCTGCAATGCTATACATGGAGCCTGACATATAGCAGGGATATGGTAAATATTTATTGAGTAAACAGAGAATGGATAAAAGTAGAATTGGGAGAAAAGCCCTTCGGCATTAAATAGTAGGCACATTCATTTGAGCTTGTGTTTGTTTAACAAATGCTAATAACACTTGCTATGTGCTAAGAGCTTCACAAATATTAACTTACTTCTCATAATTGCTTGATGAGATATGTGCTATTATTATTCCCATTTAGAAACCCAGGTACAGAGAAATATGACTGGCCAAGGTCACACAGATACCAAGTGGCAGAGCTAGGAGTACGTGAGACTGGGCTACCACAACTGTCTTGTGCTTCTCAGCGACTTACCAGTTATTGATTTGGTACCTTGGAAGCATACCTGTGACCTGATGTTAGTAAGTGGGTTAATAAGGTGCACAGAACTTGTTCTTATTACTACATCTTCTCTATCTCTGCCCCCCAACCCCCATCCTCTCCTAGTCTCCTCTAGACTATGCCTGCCCAGTTTTCCTCCTTGTTTTTCTTCCATCACAAATGGGACATGTAGGCCTCCCTAATGTCCCATGAACCTAAGGGGGTTTGCCAGCCTAGATGAGTTCCACTGCAGAGGTGTAGATGGGAACAGCATTGCTCACCTGGATCAGAGCAGATCTGAGGACTCTGTTGGCCTGACTGCCATGACTCCCCCAAGAAGCTGCTGGGGAACCCTTGGCAGCACAGAGCATCCCATTCCCTGCTGCCCCTCTGAGCCCAGTGATCACTCTCTCCTTGGCTGGTTTATTTGAGGGAAATGGATTCCTTGTAAAGTTAGAGATAGAGACAGCTCTGTGAAGACTCGGGGGCCCTAGGGAGCATGGTGTTTGCAAGTGCACTGGAGGGCTGGCTCTCCTTACAGGGGCAGTCAGGATAATTTGAAAAAAAAAAAAAAAAAAAACAAAACACACTGAGAAAGCACAGAGTCCTTGCTAAGTCTCTCATTTGTATTTTAACAGGTTTAGTAACAGGTAAGGGACTGAATTTCTG
>NW_008360326.1:2809219-2830979 GCF_000622305.1 Nannospalax galili
GAAAGTCATTTATAGATTCAATGCAATGCCAATCAAAATCCCCATGACATTTTTCACAGAATTGGAAAAAACCATCCTAAGAGTCATATGGAAGCACAAAAGACCTCAGATAGCCAAAGCAACACTGAGCACTAAGATCAATGCTGGGGGGATTACTATACTAGATTTTAAGCTGTATTACAGAGCTATAGTCATAAAAAAAAAAAGGGAATGGCACAAAAAAAAAAACCCAAAAAAAAAAAAAAAAAAAAAACAAACCAACAAAATGAAACAAAACACCCCCAGAGATGGCTGACATTCTCACAGATCATACAGGGCTTCAGGGGAAAGGAGGCTTTGCCAGCATAAATAACACAATAGAGGAAGTAGGAACGGGAGGAAGGGTATAATATTTCTTTGGAGTTCTTTCCATTCATCCCCCTGCCTCTAAACACTGCAGCTGTTCCTAAGCTTAGACAGACCTACCTCATCCCTTCAAGAAGGCACTTGGCAACCAGGTACTCCTGCTGATATCTAACTGCTGACCCTCTGCTTCAGGACTATGGAAGTCTAGCCCATGCTGTGTCTTATATAGGGGAAGAGCCATTCACATGTGCATCTGCTGCCCCTGACAAAATAGTCCCATGGGATGAGGGGGTCAAAGGCTCCCTTTGCACATGCCCAGCAAAAGCCTCATGAGGTTATAGCAGGCCTGGTAGCTCTAGACTTTTCTCTTTCTGAGCCATAAACTGCTTGTCTGCGTGGTGCATACCACCCCCCACCCCGAGCTTTTTTTTTTTTTTTTTTTTTTTTTTTTCAAAAGAAAAAACGTAGACGTGAAGATCAATAGTTTCCTCTGTAGAATTCTTTAGGGACGGAGCAGCTCCCTCCTCTTAGGTCAGGGCCATGTCTTAATTTGAAGGAAAGGGAAAATTGGATAGAACTTGGGCTCTCTCAAGTCTAGGGTTCTTCCCTTCATTTATTTCCTTTTTTCTTTCAGCTCCCAGGATTGCTAGAGCTCCTTGTAGAATACTTCCGTCGATGCCTGATTGAGATCTTTGGCATTTTAAAGGAGTATGAGGTTGGGGACCCAGGACAGAGAACACTACTAGACCCTGGGAGATTCAGCAAGGTGTCTAGTCCAACCCCTACGGAAGAGGAGGAGGAAGTGCTTCTAGGTCCTAAACTAGAGGAAGAAGAGGAAGAGGTAGTTGGAAATGATGAGGAGAGGGGTAAGTGGCGTGCTGGAGAACTAAGATTTTGCCTTTTTGAGGCCCAAACCTCCTTGTTTGCTGGGGGCATACCCCCCCCCCCCCCAGGTTTTTTTTTTTTTTTTTTCTCCTTGTGTTTACATGAACTGGTTGAACCCATCACAAAATGTCTCTGTGTTTATATTTGCAGAAGCACCGCCCAGGGAAGTTCTGTTTGTATAGAGGTCACCCCATCTCCTGGGCTTGGCTAGGGACCCACACTGGGATTTCAGGAGCAGTAGCTGAGCACTTTTCAGGCCCCCTCCCTATTCCTTGTTCTCTGTACCCTGGTTCCAGGCTCCCCAGCACTCCTAGAGAGTGGGAAGTAGATTAGGCGATGGAAGGCCCACCTTCTTCCCACCCCATCCTCAACCCAGTGTTGGCTCCCAGGTCCCATCTATCCTCTTTCCTAGACCCTCATTTTTCCTTCGACTTGGATGGTGGAACAGATAGCTTCATCCTTATGGCCAGTGGGTACCCACTACTAGGCCAGCTGGGTTTAGAGTATAGAGTTGGGTTGCTCTGTGGCTGACCTTTTCTCTGGGCTGATGATTCAAGAAAATCAAGACCACACACTTGGGAGTCTAACAGAATGAAGGTGGAATCATGCTTTCACAAACACTGTGTGGCTTTGGATGGTACCTCTGAAGCTTGGTTTTATCATTGTGAATGAATGCAATAGTATCTTTCCCTTAAGATTGCAAGGAGCAGTAACCCAGGGCAGGATTATAACATGTGTTTAAGGATGATTTTGTTGGCAATAATCATAACTATGGCAGAACTAAGGATTGGCAACCTTACCTCATCCCTGATCTCATCCTCAGTTAGCATGGTATCAGTCAACATTTTTTCATTAACACCTCCATGAGGAGTCTTTGTAGACATTGATTATCCTATCATTTTCTCTCTTCCTCTAAATACTCCACATCTGTTCATGTAGTGGGACACTTCAGAGTCTTAGAATCATTGCAATTTCTCATATATATATTCAAAAAATTTTATCTTTATTATTTTTATTTTGTGTGTATGAGTGTATTGCCTGCATGTATATGAGTACACTGCTGTCTTGCAATGGCTGTGGAGGTCAGAAGAGGGCATCAGATCCCTTGGAACTGGAGCTAGGAACAGTTGTTAATTGCCACGTGGGTGCTGGGAATTGAAACCCAGGTCCTCTGTAAGAGCAGTCAGTGCTTTTAAACACTGAGCATCTCTCCAGCCTCTGCTCATATATTTTTATCCCCTGTGACAGTGTTAATTGTCAACATGACAAAAATATAGACTCACCCAGGAGATGGGCCTCTGGGCATGTCTGTGGGGGATTATCTTAACTGAGGTGGGAAGGCCTGCCCTTTGTGGATGGTATAATAGTACAATTCCTTGGCTGCATCCTGAACTGTATGAAATGGAGAAAGTGAGCTGAGCACTAGCAAGAGTGAAGTTTTCGACCGTGGATGTGATGTGATCAACTGCTTCAAGCTCCTGCTGCCTTGACTCCCCCATCATGATGGACTGTACCTTGAACTGTGAGCTGAAGGAAAACTTTTCTTCCTTAAGTTATTTTTTATCAGAGCATTTTATCATAGCAATAAAAAAGAAACCAAGATCCATTTTTACAGCAGCATTGCCCCATGAGCACATGAGAATGCGCGTGCCAGGAAGGCTGTGCTCTCTGGGGAATCTGCAGGTAATATTAGCCTTTGGTTAGATGGAGTGGCAAGCCAGCCTCAGATTAGCCTTTGGTTAGATGGAGTGGCAAGCCAGCCTCAGTATAGCCCATGCTCTCCATAGAAGAGAGGCCCAAAGAAGTTGAGTGCTGGTTGAGTAATTGGTACCCATTGGCCACAAGGGTAGGACAAGTCCCTTCCTCTTCCCTTATTCCTGCTGAAGGCTCATCTAAGGACAGCTGTCACTGGACCATGGGCTCCAAAGCCACTCTCATTCATGGGCTGGAAGCCTTTCTTCTCCTGGTGTCTCAGATTGTGTGGTGGTTGCATGAATAGTTCTTCCTGAAGCAAGAAAACAGGATGGACTTAGGAAACTGAGGCCTCTTTACGTGGAAAGAAGGTTCCAAATGGAGACACACATTAAGGACACAGAATCTTGAAGAAGGTGATTGGGGGTATGTGAATGATCTAAGTTCAGGTGAGTCAACCGGGGGATGAGGCAAGGCCGCTGTGGTGATTAACTTTCAATGTCAACTTGATTAGATTAAGAAACACCACAGTATTGGCAAACCACACCATTGGTGTGTCTATGAGGTTGTTTCCAGGGAGGACTGACTGATGGGGGAAGACCTACCCTGAAGATGGATGGTACCATTCCATGGCCTTGGATCCCAGACTTACGAAAGCAGAAAAAAGGAGAAAGCCGGCTAAGTGTGGACATTCCCTTTATTCTACTTCCTGATCTGTTGAGATGTGAGCAAGCAGCTGCCTCACACCCTGTGCTGGAGAGCTGCCCACCATCATGCCTTCTTGCTGTGATGGGCAGCCTATTTTCAGATCTTCAGCATTAATATATCCTACCTTTCTTAAGGTATTTGAACACAGAAATTAGAAAAGCAACTAATACAGACATGGACCACGCCCCACACGGTGCAGGAGAGCGCACGTGCAGACTGTTATGGGAATGGTGCTCCCAGGCGTTGTGCAACATGGTGGCCCTGCACAGACATCAAACCCAAGCCTTCAATGCTTCTGCTTGGGAGTTAGAGTCTCCACTTCACAGTTCGCTATGAAGTAGGTTAGTCGAAATAATCCTTCCCTTTTCACTTTCCCCTAATTCTTCAAGAGTGATTTGTATGTCACCACAGCTTGGTGTGCTAGCCTGGTAGTGGCCAAGGAACATGAGAGAGAATATTGTCCCTCTTTTCAGCCCAGAGTGGGAGTGAGCTTTTGGAGGAGCATGGTCCCAAATACTGGGAGCGACCAGAGGGTGGTCCTAGGTAAAGCCTGTGGCAGAGTATTCTGTAAAGACATATGTAAAAATGACTTTTATATTTATATGTATTTATTTACTTATTTATTTATTCATTTATTATTTATTTATTTATTTATTTACTGACTTATCACTTTGTAGTCCAGGCTGGCCTGGAATTCATGGTAGTCCTCTGTCTTCAGCTTTCCAAGTACTAGGATTATAGGTGTGTGCCACTACACAGAGCTAGAAATAACATTTGATCAAGCTCTGAAAATTTCTAGGCCTGAGAAGAGATCGGGGAAATGGAAGGGGGCCCTTGAGTGATAGCTATTTTGCTAAAGCCTTGTTACTCACAAGGCAGACAAGTGCTTAGGGCTCCATTTTGTCCACAGTATAGATGATGGTGATGGCCATTTCTTAGTTTCTAGATGTGTCTTTTTAAATTAAATTTTTATCAATATTGGATTGACTCTGACACCCTATGGGAATCTGAGAGATTACTATTTTAATCTTTATATTTGTGTGTGTGTGTGTGTGTGTGTGACAGTGGAGGTCAGAGAATGGTTTAGGAATGGTTTTCTCTCTTCTTTTGTGTGTTCCAGGGATTGAATTTAGGTTGTTTGTCTTGTGTGGCAAGTGTTTTTACTCCTGAGCCATCTCACCAGCCCTGCCTGAGGGATTCTTGAATCATCTCTGTTGCAGTGTGTGGAGGGAGATCCAGAGCAGGGAACACAAGTGCTTGCATTGTCTCTGTCCTGCCCACTGTGGGCTCCTCTACCCACTGTGAAGTATCAGCTGCACCTCTGCATCCATGACAGCCTTTGTGAGAAATAATCCCCATGTACAGTAGAAGGCTGTGAGGAAAGGTGCTGCCTTGGTGAGGCTCATGGGCCTGACAAGTCGTGTGATTGCATGCTAAGGATGCTAGAACTGCTTTCAGAAGACACTGACTACAGCCCCAGCTCCGCTTGACCTGACACATTACTTCAGGAATTCCATCTAGGCTGACAACTTGGGTGTCTTCATCAGACCAGGGAGGAATTTCCAAGACTATTCTGAAGTCTTTTTTCCTCAACTACTAATATGTGTACTAGTCAGTGTTTTTGGTTGCTGTAAAAAAATACCTGAGACTGTATATTTTGCAAAGAAAAAATGTTTATTTATCTCACAGTTCTAGTGATTTGAGACCATGGCACTCCCATCTACTTGGTTGTCCTGAGGTTGTTCAACTTACATCACAATGTGACAGATGGTAACAGGGTAGGGGTGTATGTGACAGGGTGAGATCACAGAGTGAGACAGGAAACCAAAGACCGGGCAAGACTCAGCCTTGTGCTTTGTATAATCACCCACTCTCCTGGGAACTAGTGTGGAGTCTCTTGAACTGCCCCATGGACACGGGGAATGTCTAGTAGTCCCTTTTGAGCTTGGCATCCTCAGTGAACCCATTCTTAAAGGTAGTAGAGCCCATTCTTAAAGGTTCTACCACTTCAACACCACCACATTGGAGACCCCGCTTGCAGTGTGTGACCTTTCAGGAGACAAACCATATCCACACCACGGCAGCATGTCATACCTTTTAAGAAATTAGCTGAAAGAATCAAATCCTTTTCTCCACAGCATGCATGTCTCACTAGCCAGCCTCTTAGGGCTGGAACACAATATCTTTCCAAATTATGGTACTAATTGTTCTGGGAGCAAGAAATGACATTGCTTTTGACCAGAGCCTTTATTATGGTTCTCTACTTCTTCGTGTATCCTGCCCACTCACCGTTACCCTTAGTCAGAAGGACACTTCTCCACTGGAAGCTGGGTAAAGGAAGGCCCTGAGAACTTAGTTATTGCAAGCTGTTGCAGAGTTAGCACACATTCTTCAAAGAAGGTAGAGGAAGAACACCAGCTATTAATAACATCAGTCAGTCTCTCTGGTTTTAATTGTATAACCAGAAGAAAATTCTCCATTTTCCTCCCAGAACTCCAGGCAACTGACTTTGGGGAGAAGAACCTCTTTTCCTCCCATGTTGTGAATTTCCTTTGTTGGCATTTTGGGTTCACTCATGCCTCTATTCTTCCTTACATTCTAAAGGCCACAGAAAGATTGTGCTAAAGTAACTAGTGGGTCGTCCTATGAAAACCCATAGGGCTGGATGCTTTGCCGTTTTAGACTTAGCTGGTGGTAGCTGATGCCTCTATGAATGCTAGATAGTGAGAAAGGGTAGATTCCTCTCCAGAACTTTATCTCAGCCTCAAGGACCACAGAAAGAGGAATTGAATGGCAAGATACATTAACCCTCCAGTCTGAGGTTGGAAGGTTCTATTCCACAGAGACCTTCTTCCCCACATGGACCATCACCTCTCCAGAGGTTATTCCCTCAGCAAAACAACACCTGTCCCATCTAAGAACACTTCTCTCTTGTTTAGCCAACATCCTCTGCTTCATAAGTTACATCAAAGTCTATTTTGGCATCATTCTGTAGAGAATAGGAAGCTCAAAGCTGAGTTTTGGCAGAAATAAAAGATGTTAGCCCTTGTTAAAAGAGTTTCCAACAAGCTCCCAAACTCAGAAGAAAAGTAAGATTTTTTCAAGATTCCCTCAATGCAACCTACTTGGAACGTGACCAGACTGGGAAAGTAAGGAAAGGAGGATGTATGGTTAGGGCATGGGCAGGCACTGTTCTGGAACGTGGAAACGTGTGAATTTGTTTTGTAGAGGAAATCTGGAATTGAAGAAAATAGTCATTAAGTATTGTCAAATACCAAATGCTTTTGGTAAGAGGAGGAGTCACATCTTCTGTATCTCTTGGCATCTAGGAAGAACTGACCATAATTCACCCAGGACAGAAAGATCCATGGAACTTTAATCATTCATAATTACCTTTATAGTCAGCAAAACGTTCTTATAGCTTCAGCTCTCACTGATTTCCTCCTATTTTGTTTGGACCATAAAGCAGCAGAAAAGATTGCTTTCTATATTGTATTTGGAAAAGGCCTTGTAGGAGCTTAAACTGGATAACTTCAGTCTTCCCTTCCAGGTTATGAATCACATTGAACTTTTTCAACCATCAGTCCTCAAACTGGGCTTCATCTTATAAGAAGCCTGGCTGGGAAGAACGTGTATAACGTGGAGAAATATATGTGGCATAACGTGAAAAGAAGATGACATCACTGTATTCCAGAAAGTGCGGACTGTATGGTAATAGTTAATAAGATACACAGTTAAGGGGCTGGAGAGATGGCTCAGTGGTTAAGAACACTGTTCTTGCAGAAGACCCAGGTTCGAATCCCAGAACCCACATGGCAGCTAACAACTGTCCGTAACTCCAATTCCAGGGGATCCGATAGTCTTTTCTGTCCTCTGTGGGCATTGCATGACACAGGCACACTTACCTACATGCAGGCAATACACGCATACACATAAAATAAAAATAATAAGTAAAAATAATTTTAAAACACACATAGTTAATTAGATACATAATAGTTAAAAGATACACAGGAAAAAACCTTGGAAGAAGTATGCCAAAAGTTTCAAATGCATGTCTTTCGTAGAGTGTGTTTCTGTTGGAAGTGGGACAGCTAGTGCCAGTCACACAAGCTGTCATCCTCCTGGGTCTCTGGATTTAAGAAGACTGGGTGGGAGCTACACATTTTCCTGAATGGAACATCCATGGCACATTTTCTGATGTAGTACTTATCTTCTTTGCCCCCCTCCCTCCTTCCCTCCCTCCCTTTCTTTTTCTTTTTGAGAGAGTCTAATGTAGCCTTGAACTCACTACATAACCAAGAATAATACTGAACTTCTGATCCTCCTGCCTCCACCTCCCAGTGCTGGGATTATAGGCATGCACCACCATGCCTGGTTAATGCAGCACTAGGGATTCAACCCAGGGCATCTTAGGCAAGTCCTCTACCAACTGGACTACATCCCCAGTCTACCTCTGACTTCTCCCTAAGCAGCCTGCACACATGTACATACAGATGGGCACAAATATACTTGCACACTTACTCCCTTCTAACCCAAGCTGCACTCACAGGGAGCCAGAGCAGTGTCTCTGAGAGGCCAGCCATCTGGTCTCAACTCTCCTCTAGCCACTTGAGGTGATGGGAACTCTGGCTGCAGAGTTGGATGTGGGAGAATTGCAAAATCCACTGGTGAATTGCTCCCTCGTTCTCATCCTTGTTCTCATCCTAATCTAATTTGAGAGAACAGAGAAAGGTAAAAGAGTAAAAGGCATGGAGCCATTTCCTCAGGGCTTCACAATCCTTCTGTCTTTGACTCCACCCTGAGGACTGGGTTGAGAGAGGGTGGAGGGGAAGACATTAAAGAGAGTGGTGTCAAGGTTGTGCAAACTCAGTTATGGCCACCACCTCCTTTTGCAGGAGCTACAGTTACATTGGCATCATGTTAGGACCCCTCTCTGTCCCTGGCTCTGGGCCACAGTGCTGTCTCTGAATCTGTCAGTGACTTCTGCCATGTCACCTGTCCTCTGTGTCACAACGTGGTAGCTGGGAGCCAGGGAGTGGGAGCAGCCTTCTTGTAGGTATGCTCCTAACTGAAAGTCTTCCGTGCACTGGCTAACCACCATTCCAATGGTTTGGCTCTCCCCTGGCCTACAGATATTATAAACGTGTGGTTTCTTGTACTTACCTGCTTTGTGCTCTGTGCAAAGAGGCCAGATTCTGTCCATTTGTGAAAACCATTTACTTTTGCTCAGGTCTGTAGCCATTGGCTGCTGCTCTTGGGCTTGGCAGTGACTTTTGTTAATATGTGTGGCCAGTTGCAATGGCAATGGTAGCTAATGTTTATGGAGTGCCTGATAGGATTCAGACACTGTCAGAGCAGTCCATGTGCTAACTCACTCAGTCCTCACCTCAGCTGAATGAGAGCAGTTACAGATTAGCTGTTTTTACAGATGAAGAGGCTGAGAGGCTCAAGGTCCCCAAGCCAGGAAAGAGCAGAGCCTTGAGTCTGAATGCAAGCAGTGTGGTTCCAGAGTCAGCTCATCCCCATACCTCTAGAGCTGCTGCCGCCCTGACAAAGGTATGGGGATGACTCAAGGGAACGCCAACCCAGCCACCTGGAAAGTCATGGAGGAAGAGAGCACCAAACAGATCTGGAAAGCAGTGATTCAATATGCAGGGAGGCAAGGAGCTTGCTGGCCCTTTGGTTACAAAGACACCATCCTGGAACAGCCACATTATTCATCTGTATGTCCCCACTTACCAACATGGTGCCTGACAGTGAATAAAGTTTAGCTGAATGACTGCATTATTGAGTTGTTAAGTACTTGCTTGAGTCAGGGTTAGTGCCTGACGTCCATTTAGGGTCAGGAGCAGGTCTGTTTTGTTTACTCTGCAGGAATGAAGCTGTCTGTGGATGATGCCCAAGATGGAGACAGAGTTCCATTTGATGGTTCTTCCTTTTGTATCTGAATCCATGCCCCTTTCCCCACGCACATGTCACCCTTTTTTTGGTCATTCCCAAGGTTATTTCTCTGTTGCTTCATTCTAGTCAATGTTTGGTGCCTTCTTCCTCCATGACTTGGAGCGGTTGTTTTTCCTCTATTTATTCTTTGGGACAGTCAAGAAATCATCTGGAAGGCCTCCAAAACCCTGGGACTGAGGCTGGGACTTTTTGCACCTGTGTGGTTTTTGTTGTTTGCTTTCTCTGAACTCAAAGAGAAAGTTTCTGTACCCTGAAATTATAGAAGAAGATGGGTGGATTCCCCAGGCTCGGAGAAGCGTCGCCTGCTCTCTACTTGCAGGTTGGGCCAAGCAGGAATTGGGGGCAATGTTGGTGGGTGGGTGGACTTGGTGAGCACAGCAGGACCTTGAGAGCTGTTCAAGCAGCTGTAAACGTGGATGCTTAGTGCATCTGGCTTTTTTTTGTCTTGTGCCAGCTTGGACCATGCTAGTTGGACTCTGTCAAAGGCACCATGGCTGCAGGCGAAGCAACTCTTTCCCAATTCCAACTGGCATGAGAGCAAACACATTGTCCTGGAGGCACACCCGACTTCCAACTCCAGAAGGTGGCAAGTGCTGTCCAAGGACACTGACTTGGACAAGCAGGGCATTCTGGGTATTGATTTGCAAATATGCAAGGCACAATGAGTGCAGGTGGGCTGGAGTGTTGCCTGAAGGTTTAGGCACTCCCTGTGAGACTCTCAATTTCTTTTTCAAGGCAGTGACTTAGAAGGAGAGACTGGCATGGTGGTACACACCTGTAATCGTAGCATTCAAGAGATAGGGGCAGGAGAATCTCAGAAGTTTAAGGTCATTCTTGGCTATATAGTAAATTCGAGGCCAGCCGAGGTTATTTGAGACCCTGTCTCCAGAGAAGGAGGTTGGGATGGAGAATGGGGCAGGGAAAAGTGTTCCAAGAAAGATAAAGGAGAAAGTGGGCACCAGTGAGGACCAGCTGCTGGGAAACAGTGCTGGCTCGTGTTTCAGGGGGTTGCACCCTATCCTCAATGGCTTCATATGATAGATGTTTATTTCTTGCCTGCATCTCTGGGGGAAGGATGGAATGGCTAGGGATGGGGATCAGGGTAGGGGACTTCTATTTCATTAAGTCAACAGTTGTTAAGTGGTTCTTTTCACTGATAGCACAGATGGGCTGGGCATGTAGCACAATGATAGAATGTTTGTCTGGCATACCCCAAACCCTGGGTTCCATCCCCAGTTCTATTATACACAAAACAACTTAAAAAGTAAAATAGAGTAAAAGCTACTGAACTACAGCCCCGAGATCCCTGATGGAGCTGTGCTCACATGATGACAGGGTGGGCGGGGGAGGGAAGAATCTCTGGGAAGATATCCTTCCCAGTCTGTGGTGATGGTCATCACTCCCACCCACAGTCCCTCGACTGGTACGGGGCATGCACAGCTGCACCTGACATTTGGGAGGCTGGAAATGTAGGGCCTTGGAGGTTACAGACAAGTATTTGGTGATCAGATAGATGATGATCTTGAATACAAATTCTTTGAGAATGTAGTCTTCAGTGTTAGGAAGCCTGAGGTGGAAAGCTCAGCCCTACCATTGAGTGGTGTGTGACCTCACACCATGGGAGAAGCCATTGACTACTGGAGGTAAGGGTACGCAACTAGTTACATGGTAAAGCAAATACTCAAGCCCAGGTCGGTGTACTGTGGGATTTTTAGCTGAGTACTTGTCCTCTGGACCCCCAGTGCTTCATTTGCACCATGAGGTTAGTGACACCCACAGTGTGGCTGTTCAGATAAAGCCTTCACATTGAAGGGCTCAGTAAGGTCGCTTGTCACTGTCATTACTACAGAGGATCTTTGGGTTGTAGAAAGTGTCCCTCAAGGTTATCACTGTTTTTGAGGAGACAACATGGATGAAGGCCATGGCCAAAGGGAGATAAGCACTGTGTCTTAGTATGTCAGGAAATTGGTGACCACTGAGACATATATGATGTTGGGGGAAGCCTTCGAGATTGGAGAAGTAGGAAACAGTTGTGGCCAGGGCTCAGCAGGTGTGTGTGTGGCGGGGGTGACAGTAAGTTCTAAGGCATAAGGTAGAGGTGCCAAGCAGCTCTTCAGGCCAAGGAATGATGGCTTGGAGTTCAGCATATGTGACAAGAGATACAGGAGAGAATAAGAAGAGATGAGATAGAGCCAGATCAGCAAGACAACAAAACTTGACTTGGGCCTGTAGACAGTGAGTCTTTTTGACAACCTTCGGCCTCACCTCCTGTTTGTGTCTGGACACTCTGTCTGCTGTCACTTTCAAAACCCTGGAGTCATGCTCCTGAAGCAGGGTGAACTGCTGGAAGAGGACATGCCATGTCTACCAGGACAGAATCTTCTAGATGTCCTCTATAACCCTCCCTACTGCCCTGCCTCTGATAGTTACCCTGTTATTTTCTCTCTTTTTTTTTTTTCACCCACATCCCTTTGGTTCCCTAGTACTGCATGGAGTCCAAGCCTCCTCCACCTACCAGGGACTCCTGGCCTCTCCCTGGGCCCATCTTTGTCCTATGTAAAGCACTCAGTACTTATTTGCTATTTTAGTGCACTCTTTCTTTTCTTTCTTTCTTTCTTTCTTTCTTTCTTTCTTTCTTTCTTTCTTTCTTTCTTTCTTTCTAATTATAACTAGCTTCTCTTTACCCTTGCCACTCAGGGGGTCAAATAATATTTTTTTTTCTCCCTGTCAGATGTATTTTAATTGAGAGTCCACCCTATGGAAGACACAGCATGTGGTGGCCATCAGAACTGTTCTCGAGTAAGGGTAGACTTACCTTTCTCTATCCAGTTGGAATTAGATGAGTTAAAGACCTGCTTTGGCCAATGGAACATGAATGGAAGTGATGGATACCATTTGCTGTTAGAAGATTGAAGAGCAGGTGTCCAGTTTGTCATACTGGTTCTTTCCTGCTCCATGGGGGACACTGTCAATGTCTGAGCTATGACAGCCACAACAGCCTGGGTCCTGGAAAGAGGAGACATGCCCATTGCGGCAGATCTACCTAGAGCAAATGGCAGAAACCAAACCTGTGCTGTTTTAAGCCTCAGAGATTTGGGAGGGGCTGTTTGTCACAGAGCATAACCTGCCTGAACATCATGAATGATACACCTGGCGACTGGCTTGGTAGGCTCCATTATTGGTAGATGTCATCATCCTCTGAGGACAAAACCCTAGATTTCTGTGTACCATGAGATGCTTTCTGATGAGAAAAATGATGATGGGGTGAAAGTAAGAAGCAACTTGGTGCCCAGTGAGAAGGCTCACTCATGTGTGAGTTAGACAACACCGGGAGCTGCTGTCCAAGGAACTGAGAATACAGAGGCAGCTGAGGGTAGGCAGTGCTCCAGGAAGCTCAACCTGTAGGCCTCGCCTGTTCTCGACAGCTAGTATTTCCCACATTCCTGCACTGTCTGCATCATCTCTTTCCAGCCCTCTGGCTGTGCCAGGGGACTTTACTAACATCTGGGGAACAAACTTATTTATGTAGATCACAAGATTGGTTAGCTCTTCTGTGCTTCTTGGGGACTGGAAATAGCAATCCCATGGGACTGAAATATGGTGCAGAGAGGAGCATGGGAAGGTGACAAACTCAACCATCAATGCCCCAGATTGCTTCATAAATTAGACTCATCTTGAATCAAGCTCCTTCATTCATCAAAACCAATGTGTACTGAGGGTTACAGGCACCGTGCCAATGTGAATTTGAAGGCAGTTAGAACATGACCTCAGGTCTCCAGGAACTCTCAGACAGATATTGAAATTCTTTTACATGTATTTATTTTGTGTGTGTATGTGGGGAGAGGGCCACGCATACAAGCTCCATGACATGCATGTGGAAGTCAGAGGATATCGTCTAGGAATCAGTTCTTTCCTTTCACTATGTGGGTTCTGAGAATTGAACTCAGGTCCTTAAGTTTGGCAGCAAACACCTTTACCTGATGAGCCATCTTACCAGTCCCAGATATGGAAATTCTTAAACTATACTGTGTGCTACTGGGACTTCTGGTATTTGTAGGTGAGTGGGCATGAAGTGATGAATTGCCTTGGGTCCTTGGAAATGAGCAGTCGATCCATTTCTAGCCAAGCCTAAGAGAAGGAACTTCCCTTTCCTGCCCAAAAGAATTTGAAATGTTCTCCAAACTGGCAGCAGAGAACACTGGGGGTCTGCAGTCTCATATCCCTCTATCAGGAAAGCTGCTGGGCTGTGTAAACAGAGCCCGGCTGTTTGCACAGTGTGTTATTATAGTAAGGCAAGGTTGATTCCTCTATTTTTAGAGCAGGTTTCAAAAACAAACTTTGATAGCTGGAGATGGGTGAGCACTGTGAGTCCAACTTAAGGCCAGAAGGCTGCATGTGCACAGCCTGCTGCCTAAGGTGGAGGGTTCTACTGGAGCTGAGGGAGGGATGTGGCTGCTGATCAAACAGCCCCAGGTGCAGGGCTGCATTGTTAAGGATGAAGTTAGCATTTTTGTTTGTTTGCTTTGGCTTTGTTTTTTGAGCCAGGGTCTCACTATGGAACCCTAGCTAGCTTGGAACTTGCCTTGTAGAACATGCTGGCTTCAAACTTGTAGCACTTCTCCTCCCTCTGCCTCCCTAGGGCTGGAATTATAGGCACACACCTCTATGCCTGGCCTTGAAGTTAACCTTTTTGCTAAATCTATGTGGAATCTATCTGGGCCCTGCCTTTCTCATCAAAATTTTAAAAATCATCTTAAAAAGTTTGGAGTGACACAGGTTGAGATTTTGTTACTAGACCCAGAAGACTGTATTTGATACTTAGGGAGGCTCTGGCTACCGGAAGTGCAAAGGTGCCAAGAAAGAGCCTCTTTCCACCTCTATTTCTGCTAGTCTATTCTTCTCTGAGCTTGTTTGGTTTACATAGGCCTTATACAGGGACAAGGGAGGGACTGGTATTTCTATTCCCCTGGGGCTGGAAACTCCAGCTTCAACTTAGGGGCTCAGTGAAGGTCTCTCCAAGAAGGCAAGTTTGAGTTGTATTTTCTGGGTGAACAATGGGTATTTGAGGTAGAGAGAACTGTGTTTTGAAAGTGCACAGGAGGATGGACATAGCAGGCTGGTGAACTCGGGGAGCTGAATAGCTGGGTGATTCCAGGGTGTGCTCAGTCCAAAGGTTGTTTGACCACTTCAAGATACCAGTCAGGCCAATAAAATGACTGTGTGTTGCCAATCTGGGCTTGCTTTCCCCAGAGAGGCCAGCTGGATTTTCATCAGAGTCATGGGATATTTGGACTCTAAATATAGTCTTAGCCTCTAGGGTGAGACAGCGCTATGGACACTGGCTGACTCCTTTTGGATCCAGCATCTTCTCAGCAGTATCTCTTCCTAGGTTTTGGTCAATGGACTAACCTGAGTGCTGTTTCTGGACCTTCTCCCCACCCCACCCCCCCTTTTTTTTTGAGACAGGGTCTCATATAGTCCAGGCTGGCCTCAAATTTCTATTTAGCCAAGAATGACCTTGAACTTCTGATCCTCCTCCCTCCATCTCCCTGGTGCTGGAATTAAAGGCTTGCATATAGGCATGAAACCAGGCCTGGTTTCATGTGGTTCTGGGGATCAAGCCCAGGGCTTCAGACATGCTAGGCAAGCACTCTACCAACTAAGCTACATCCCCCGCCCTCTACTTACCTTCCTTAGTGAGACTTTAACTAAATGGTACACCTGACAATGAATGATAATGATTCAATAATCACCATATTTTAAAACTTTTGTGTTTTGAAACAAGAGTCTGGCTGTGTGGCCTAGTATCCCAGACTGGTCTTGATTTCTCTATCCTCCTGCTTCAGCCTTCTGAGTGAAGAGATTACAGACATGAACCACCATATCTGGCTATTATATAATACTTTTTAAGAGGACAGCTTGAAGCAATGAAAAATTAAAAATAGAATAAATAAAAAGGGGAGGCAGCTAAGTTAGGCATGACAGAGATGGCTTCTAATAACAGTACTCCAGAGGCAGAGAAAGAGGGTCAGGAGTTATAGGTTATCTTCAGCAACATAGTGAGTTTAAGGCCAGCCTGAGATATATGAGACCCTGTCTCACAAAAACAGTTACCAAACAGCCAACATTTAGGGATAGGCTTAATATCATGGTATACCCCTATGATAGACTATTATGTCATGGAAAATTATGTTAGATATGGAAAATTATGCTAGAGAAAATGTGCATAAATGACAGGAGATTGGTGTTAGAGGAAACAAGTCCAGAGCAATAGGTGTCCAAACAGATTTGACTCAGGACTATTACTCTTGGGGAAAGAGACCTTGGCGTAGACCTGGGCTCAGTTCTGAATATAATATGGGTCAGTGGGCTTTGTAACACAGGAGCCAGGGTGGAGCCCAGCAGATGGAAGGTGGGAATCCTGGCTAAAAGCACTTGAGTAGGGGCTGGAGATGGCTCAGTGAGTAAAGCGCTTGCCATGCAGGTGAGAGGACCTGAGTTCAAGACCCCAGAACTCAGGCAAAGCTGGTGGCAGTAGCAAAATTCTGTAATCCCAGTGGTCCTATGACCGATGAGAGACAGAGATGGAGAATCCCTGAAAGCTTGAAGACAGGGCCATTAGCTCTGTGTATGTGATGAGTGACAGAGAGGGAGGGAACGAGGAATGGAAGGAAGGGAGGGAGTGAGGGAGAGAGAGAGAGTGAGAGAGAGAGAGAGTGAGAGAGAGAGAGTGAGAGAGAGCTGTGAGCTTTGGCTAAGGGTTTTTGGCTAAAGGATGGTGAAAACAGAAGCAGCTGTGCTCTTCTACTCACGACCATGACATGAACGCATTCTAGTTTCCTGCTCTCAAATAGCAACAACAGAGTCCTACCCTGAGATGCAGCTCACAGAGCACCTGCTATCAGAGAATTCCCATTCTGAACATGGGATGAGGAGTTATATGGCACATATTTATGAGGCCATTCGGGGTGGAAATAGGGTAAACCTAGATGTCACTCTTAACTGTCCCTATGAGCAGGGACTGTCCTTAAACATATACAATGGGTCATTTTAGGAAAAAGTTTAGGACACACTTTACAGAGTCATTGATGCACTGTATAGTGATTACTACCTTCAGAAGATGGTGTAGGTGGGTGAGTAGGGTTGGGGTGTGTCCTAAACTTGGTAGTTTCCAACCTTTCTGCACTGTAGTATGCTACTGATACACTCTTGACATGAGTGCTTAAGAAGTGCTTAGCAGCTCAGGATTGTGGTAAGGCAACCCATCCTGTGGCCTGGTGGCTTTGAAAGCATCCACTTATCCCATGATTCCCTGGGGTTCTTTCCAGTGCTCTGATCTTTATGAATAGCACTTTTTATTACTCTGGACTCCAGGATGGACTTTCGTGGTCCACTGAACATGCCTCCTTTGGAACTCACCTCTGTCCTCTTACCCAAGGAAAGAGGAACCTACTCCAAGTTGTTACATAATGCTGTCCTCAAGGAGTCACATGATGAGCACTGCTCTATTTAGCTACAATAAAACTGTAGAGCGCAGCATCAGCTTGGGGGCTGGTCTGTGACGCTCAGGGGACATTGCCTGGGAACCCTTGCCTCAGCCTGGGCTGCTAGTAAGCTTCAGAGCCTGTGCCAGTATCTGGTCACAGAACTTGCAACACAGGGCTGCATGTACCTTTGGCCCACCCTGGGGTGACACTTATAATTTTTGCAGAATAAATATTTGTTAAGTGAGTGAGGTATTCATGGAGGTCTTGTGGTCAATGGGCTATTTTCTTCAGTTATATTTCTGGAAACATTTGGTGACTGACAGTCCATCCATTCTTCTTCTGAAGCTTATAAAATGATGAAGCAGGCTAGGTGAGGAATGCACCGTTAAGCTGCCAGTATCATCCTGTGGTCCCTCCTGAGGTAGCCTGCGGAGTCTTTTCTGAGATACCTGATCAGATTAAGCCAGCATTCCAAACTTATGCCTCAGAAAAGAATTTCAGGATGAATCAGTATGAAGCAAAACTGGAGTTTATTAAGAAAGACTTCTAATATATAATTATATGTGTAATATACACAATAAGAACTTAATATATAATATATAATATTTAAGCTCAATATATAATATTTAAGGCATTAAGGGGGAGGTGAGGGGAGTGGAGGCGGGAGAGACTGAGGAGAGGATAGTAGCATTTGTCTTACAATGGGCACAGGTTTCTCAAAAGAGATTCACATCTAAGTGTCTTAATGTATCTGTATGATTTTAGTAGCTTTTGAAATCATATTGTTAGAAGGATTTAGAAGATTAAGTTAAAAGGTTTAGTATATTTATTTATTTTTGGTATACTTATTCATTTTATAATTTGATTTCTGATACAGGTCTCATATAGTTCAGGCCTCAAACTCAGTATGTAGCCAAGGCTGGTCTTTAACTCTTGATCTTCCTGTTTCCATCGTCTGAGTGTTGGGATTACAGCTGTATGTATTTTTGCTTTTTGTTTTTGAAACAAGGCCTCACTTTGCTAGTCTAGAGCTCACTCTGTAGTGTAGGCAGACCTTGAACTTGAGGCAATCCTCCTACCTCAGCCTCTTAAAAGAGTGAGTCACCGTGCCTGGTTGGTATAATCATTTTTAATCTAAATAACTTTTCTTTTGTAAATGAAACCATCAGGTGATTTCTGAGGTACGTGATGTAGACTTATAGGCCGATAAGATAAAACTATAGGTCAAAAAGGTCAAAGCCATTCTTATTATATGTAGGTCACAAGGAAGTCAAAACATGTGCTTTGATGATAAACATGGTTGTTTATGAGACTCTTACAGGCTAGTCCTGAACTCACTATGCAGGCGAGAATGATTTTTTTTTTATTGGTGTGGGGTAGACAATAGCATTACAAAGGTTAAATTCCTGTGACCATTCTTTTTACAGAAAATATTTGAATTTTTTGTAATTATTTCCCTCACCTCCATAGGCACACTGTGGCAAAAGTGCACTCAAACTCACACACACACACACACACACACACACACACACACTAAAGTTCTTTATATCTTTTTAATGAGAGAGAGAGAGAGAGAGAGAGAGAGAGAGAGAGAGAGAGAGGTGTAGGGAGGAGTGCACATGTCCCACAGTGTGCATATGGAGGTTAGAGGATATCAGTTCTCCATTCACTTATAGGTGAGTTCTAGGGATGAAACCCAGGTTGTCAGGCTTGCATTGTCAGGGAGCAAGCACCTTTACCTACTGAACCATCTCCTCAGTTCATCCCCACAAACATCTTTAATTCACTTTGTTTAAAAGAATTGAGGAGTAAAGCCAAGCTAAGGCAAGGCAAAATTCTTTTGTATCTGGTCTTAGTACCAGCACTACACTTTGAATGAGGAAACCCTTCCCTGTGTTCCTGTGACACCCACTTTTTAAAAAACACAACCTCTTCGGCAATCATCTGTTTATTTGAATATGCCCCTCCCAGAACTATGAACTCCTACCATATTTTTTATCTATTTCTATATATATTATATTAGGAACCTGATATAATGTTTAGTGTCTAGTAATGTTTAGGAAACTGTTTAATAAGAGACTGAACAAATGAATGAATGAATAAAATCAAACATGGAAGCTATGTGTGAGATAATGGAAAAGTTTTCAATTTAATCAATATTATGGTATATTTCTAATGTAAATAGCATCTAGCAAGATAGAGTAAGGAAAATATAGTTTCTATTTCTAATCTGAATCTCAGAGATATGAAGAAAAGTAGGAATGCCCTCAGATAAACAACAAACTACAACAGTAATGTCCTGAGTGCTGTTGCAGTGACAAAGACCTTAGAATGCCACAGCTACAGTCACCTGGTTTCTAGACTTTCTACCAGAGGAAGTCATGCTGCCCTAGGTAAGGATGGATTTTGTTAGCTTAGTATAGCCAAGATGACTAGTTTGTCAATAAACGAAACTCAAGAATAAGAAAAAATAATGCTTGATGTAGTGGCACATGCCTTTAATCCCAGCCCTTGGAAGGCAGAGGCAGGTGGATCTCTATGAGATCAAGGCCAGACTGGTCTACATATAAAGTTCCAGGCCAGCTGGGGCTACAGGGAGACTCTTGTCTAAAACAACAACAACAACAAACCCAAAACAAAATGAATAAGAAACACAGAAAAAAATTTCAAGACAGAAAGTTTCAGCTGACAATAATTGAAGCCTAACCAAAGGATTCTAGTTTACTTCGTGTGTCTAGGGCCGTCTCTTTTTGAGAAAGATTCAGATCTTCAGGACGGTAATCTGTTCCCAACAGACTTTCCCTAATTTCTTTTCACTCTAGCTCCCCAGCCCCCAGGCAACGAGATCTATAAGGTGAACAGAGGTCATTTTTGGAGGGGGAGGCTGAGGATTGATTGAACCCAGGCTTTTCACAACAGCCACAGCTTAAAACAACAAACAGGTGCTGCTCATCGGGAGAGGAGAGCTCTTTTTCTGCGCTGTTGTTTCGGTTCTCTACTACTTTAGCCTGGACTGAGCACACGGTTCAGCAACCACAACTAGTTAACTCTGGAATTTCTCCTCCCGACTGAACTGGTGAGAATGATCTTGAATTCCTAATTCTTCCCTAGCGCACGATGCAGGATGCAGGGCTTTTTGTGAGTCCTTTGGTTCTCAGCCCGCAGGGATGAGGGGTCCCTGCTATCTCTTCCCGTGTCACCTTTGTTTTCCCTGTCTGAGCCCAGTGTGGTGGTGTATACCTGTAGTTCCAGCCATAGGGAAGCTGAGGCAGGATTGCCTTGAGGTCCACTTGGGCTACACTGCCAGAACCTGTCTCAACAACTCTCATGCCTCTTCCGCCGCCTCCCCCACCAACTTCAAATTTTTCTTCTGTTTTGTCATTCTATCCTGCTTCAAGGTAAGGGGGAGTTAGTTGATGGAGACCACTAATTAGAGAAATCCTGTAATTTAGATAAACTTTTTAGTCTTGGCTTCATGTCAAAGCCTGACTGGATGTAAAACAATGGATTATATTTTTAAAAATGTGTGTGCACGCACGCGCACGGGAAGAGATTTGCACATTGTTTAGGCAGTATGTTGATGCTGATGCTCTCACAGATAAGCTCAGAAGGCTGATGTCCTCACTGAGTTAATAACAATCTGGATGGAGTCTGTGTCTGCTGTGAATACTGCATCAAGAAAATTCCCTGGGGGATTCTGATGGGCTCTTCTGAGAACTGCTTACTGAGAGAATTGTTACCTCACAGGGTCTCCCTGTAGCCCCAGCTATCCTGGAACTCACTATGTAGACTAGACTGGCCTCCATCTCACAGAGATCTATCTGCCTTTGCCTCCTGAGTGCTAGGATTAAAGGTGTGAACCACCAGGCCTGTCATGAAAGAGTCCTCTTGATCACTTCTCTGATCTCCGTCAGGGCTCACCACTCTTTAGGGTCACTATCAGAGGGAGAAAAAGCCCAACTCATTAATAATATGTTAATGAGCTGCCACTTGCCTGCATTTGCAGTGCAGTCTCCGACTACAAGAGAGACCACATGTGTTTCTGTGAATTAAAGCCCTGGTGGACAGTCATGCTTTAAATCTTTCGACTTAGTCTCCTGAATGGGGGAGGCTGGCTGAAGTTTGGATTTGCTGGATTGAGATACCTTGATGCTGAAGGTGCGCTTGTAAAAAAACATTGTCTTTTCTTTTAAACCCTGTAAAACTTTTCATTTATTCTAACCTTTTTAAAAATTATTTAATAACCACATAATTAGAAGAAGCATTTCAAACAGCATTGACATATTCAATAACAATTTCCAGAGCTAAGATGCATCTCTTTCAAAATTGGCTGGAAATTTTTAGGTTTACAGTTGAATTAATACAGTTATACATTACTCAGTATAAACACTATAAGACATAAATTTGAATGAGGTTTTAACCTTTAAAAAAGATCTCCATTTCATTTTAAAATATACTGTTTTATACAGAAAAGCTCATTTTTAATTCAACTAACAGATGTTTGCACATGTGCCTCTAATCTCTATATATCTGATTATTACTAGTCACAGTTACTTTCTGAGATTTAGTACCTGAGTATGGATATAAAGTCATCAGGTAGATTTCACCGGTAATGTTTATCACCTCTACTATTTAACATGAAGTAAATTTTTATGCTTCCTCCTCAAATATACATATTTTTT
>NW_008360326.1:2831155-2832716 GCF_000622305.1 Nannospalax galili
TTCTCTAAGTCTAGTCATCCTAGCTAGAGTTCCTTGTTTTAGGAAGATCAGCTCTTCCTCATTTAGAAGCAAGCAGTTGCCAATATTCCTTTAGATAAGATTGGGGTCTGCTGTTCATTTTCCCAGTTCTATCCTGGGTTACTGTCTGGGAGTCTCTTGGGCTACCCTGGCCAACAACTCAAAGGAAGGTATCTCCTGTCTGGTATTGTTTCTTGTTATGCAGTCTTTAGCTATACACATGGACTCTTAAGGAATTATACTGATCCCTTTAATTTTTGGTTATACTTTCCTTTTGGATGTTTAAGACCATGTAGTTGGCTCAGATAAACCAATTATATTTTTACTCCTAAGGTCATTTGAGGATCTGTTCTTCAGGGGTCACATGGGCTTGGGTGGGACCCCTGGTTCCTTTCTTTTACCAGTTCCATCTATGTGAAGATGAGTCAAAGGTCCTGCTTGACTGTGGATGGCTTCACTTAGAAGCATGGAGGAAATGTTTCCTCTGTGCTGTCTTTGTAGACTGGACGCTGGTTCAAGTCCATCTGGTGGGGTCTTCATGGCCTCCTTGATCAAGAGGACAGGGGAATCACCACAGTTACAGGACATTTTAAGAGATGCTCCATAGGCCCCTGGAACTTAGTTGACCTTGGAGGGCAAGGAACAAAAACTGTCTCTCTGACCAAATTAGAATAGGCCTCAAAGTATGGCTGTTTAAACATCCAATAAGGTTAGTTCCACCAGTCTGGTACTTTTAATTAACATGTGCTATGTAGATAAAGCTTAGGCAAAGAACAAAGGTTCTCAGAAAAACCTTGAATAGATATATATTATGTTCCTTGAGCTAGTTGTGTGTATAATTTGTCAGTAGGTTGTTGGACTAATATGGTTTCCTCTGATTTTTTTTAAAACTAGCTAGGCATTATTTATCTCTTGCAATGTCTATCCCTTCCACCATGGTTTCCCCATTTAAAGTGCCCTCATTTTCCCATTTCTCCCTTAATAATACCCTTCTCCTATGGTCCCACCTCTCTTGAGCTGCTTCTTTCCCTGTATCCCCAAGTTTCCTTGTATGACCCTCCCTCCCCATCCCCTTACAATAACCCCATTTTTATCCATATCTCCCTTATTAATGACTGTTTCCTACTGTTCTTCTCTTTCAGATTCTTTCTTTTCCTTTACCTCCCTGGTTCCTTCCATTATCCTGGTTCCTGTAGTTATGTATGGATACATACTCAATTATAAAAGGATTTGGTGCTAGGATCCACATATGAGGGAGAACATACACTGTCTGTTTTTCTGAGTCTGTGTTACTTCACTTAGTATAACAGTTTCTAGTGCCAACCATTTACCTGCAAATTTCATGATTTCATCTTTCTTTACTGCTGAGTAAAACTCCATCGTATAAATGAACCACATATTCATTATCCACTTGTCAGTTGAGGGACACTTAGGTTGCTTCCATCTCTTAGCTATAGTGAAAAGAGCAGCAACAAACATGGATGTACAAGTGTCTCTGCAATAGGATGAGTTCTTTGGGTATATGCCAAGGAGTGGTATAACT
>NW_008360326.1:2833203-2835273 GCF_000622305.1 Nannospalax galili
TGTAGGTTTTTCCCAATGTTTTCTTCTAATAGTTTCAGAGTTTCAGGCTTTACATTGAGGTCTTTGAGCCATTTGGAATTGACTTTTGTGCAGGGGGAAAGATAGGGTTTTAGATTCATTCTTCCACAAGTGGAGATACAGTTTTGCCAGCACCATTTGCTGAATATGCTGTCTTTCCTCCAGTTAATGTTCTTGGCCCCTTCATCAAATATCATGTGGCTGAAATTGCATTTACACCTATTTGGGTCTTCAATTTTGTTCCACTGGTTTATGGGTCTATTTTTGTGCCGGTACCATGTTGTTTTTATGACTATAGGTCTGTAATACAGCTTGAAATCTGGTATAGTAATCCGATCCTCTCGGCATTGCTTTTAGTGCTCAGGGTTGTTTTGGCTATATGAGGTCTTTTGTGCTTCCATATAAATCTTAGGGTGTTTTTTTTTCAATTCTGTGAAGAATATCATGGGGATTTTGGTAGGATGGTCATTTCCACAATATTAATTCTTCCAATCCATGAGTATGGGAGGTCCTTCCATCTTCTGACGTCTTCTTCAATCTCTTTATAGATTTAAAATTTTCATTGTAGAGGTCTTTAATGCCTTTGGACAGGTTTATTCCGATTTTTTTTTTTTTTGCAGCTATTGTGAAAGGGAGTGTTTCCATGTACTCTTTCTCTGATTGCTTGTTATTGGTATATAGAAAAGCTACAGACTCTTGGTATATAGAAAGGCTACAGACTTTTATAGATTAATTTTGTAACCTGCCACTTTACTGAAAATATTAGCCATTTCTAGGAGTTTTCTGGTGGAATTTTTGGTGTCTCTTAGATATTATATCATCTGCAAAAAGGGATAATTTGAACTCCTTTAATTTCATTTTCTTATCTTATTGCTCTTGCAAGAGTTTGAAGCACTATGCTAAAGTGAAGTGGAGATAGTGGCCAGCCTTGTCAGTTTCCTGATTTTAAAGGGAATGCTTCCATTTTTTCCCCATTTAGATTGATTTTGGCTGTGGGCTTGTTGTATTTGGCTTTAATTATGTTGAGATATGTTCCCTCCAGTCCAATTCCCTCTAGGACTTTGAACATAAATGCATGTTGAATTTTTTCAAAGGTCTTCTCTGCATCTATTGAGATGACCATGTGGTTCTTGTCTTTGAGCCCATTTATATGATTTATGATGTTTATTGACTTACGGATATTGAACCATCCCTGCATCCCTGGAATAAAGCTGACTTGATCATGATGTATGTCTGTATGTGGTTTGCAAGTATTTTTTTTGAGAAATTTTGCATCTATGTTCATTAAGGATATAGGTCTATAGTTTTCTTTTTTGGCTGTACCTGAGTTTGGTATTAGAGAGATGCTGGCTTCATAGAAGGGATTTGGAAGTTCTCCCTCCATTTCTATCTTCTTGAATAAATTAAATAGTATTGGATATAGCTCTTTTTTAAATGTCTGGTAGAATTCTGCTGTAAATCCATCCAGTCCTGGGCTTTTTGTAGTTTGGAGATTTTTGTATTACTGTTTTAGTTTCCTTATGTGTTATGAGTCTATTTAAGCTGTTGATCTCTTCTTGGTTTAGTTTCAGTGGTTCCCATGCTTTTAGATACCCATCCATTTCTTTTAGGTTTTCAGATTTAGTAGCATATAGGTTTTTAAAGTATTCCCTTATAATGTTCTGTTTCTTTCTGGTGTCTGTTGTGATGTTTCCCTTTTCATCTCTCTGCTTTTGTTGATTTGGAGGTGCTCCTTCTTTCTTTTGGTTAATTGGGCTAGCAGTCTGTCAATCTTGTTTATCTTTTCAAAGAACCAGCTCTTGGATTTTTTGATTCTTTTTATTGTTTTCTTTGTTTCAATTTCATTAAGTTGTGCTCTGATTTTTGTTATTTTTTCTTGTCTGCTGGGTTGGGGTTTCGTTTTCTGTTGCTTTTCAAGTGTCTTGAGGTGCAATGTTAAGTCATTTATTTGTGTTCTTTTCAATATTTTAATGTATGCACTTAGAGCTATAAACTTCCAAGGACTGCTTTTAATGTGTCCCAGAGGTTTTGTTGTGTTGTATTGTCCTTTTC
>NW_008360326.1:2836957-2897293 GCF_000622305.1 Nannospalax galili
TCTCTAGGAGTTTCTCATTGTACTCCTCAAGAGGACTATTGGTATTTGGTGGGGATATGTTATTTTGGTTTTTCATGTTATTATTTTTTGTCTGTGATTTTGACATGTGAATTTCTTTTGTAGTTTCTTATTCTTGTGGAAGACTGAAGCCTTCACGTTTAGGTCTGCTTCTTTTTGTGAACTTTATGTGTCCTTGTGGTTTACTTTTTGGGCATGAAAAGCTGGTTCCTCTAAGCTTCCAGTTCTCTCTTGATTTTATATTGGAGTGGCCAGATTGCTTTTGTCTTCAGGAGTTCCCATAGAGGGCCCAGTCAGATGAGCATAAGATGCTCTCAGGCTTTCTCCTAAGGTCTGGCTCCCTCCAGGAATGATTTTGGCCTCAGGAATTTGGGGGTTGGACTGGCCTGGGAGCCGAGCCTATAAAAGATGCTGGTCTAGGGCAGCTGGTGGCTTTGTATCTCCTTCGTAGAGATACAAAGGAAGATGGGGATGGGAAGTGGACCCAAGGACTCCTGGGGACTGCACTGAGGGGCTGGGTTGGTCTGGATGCAAAGGAACAGGAAGAGGAAAGGTCAGCCCCCGCATCCAGAAAAGAGGCTGGTGGGTGGTGCCAGCCCAGGGAAGTAGAGGGAGGTGAGGGTGGGGCTAGGCCCAGAGTGCTTCTGGGGACCCAAGAAGGAACTGAGTTGGTCTGGATGCAAAGGATCAGGAAGCAGTGGTGGCTCCCCCAGTGCCTGGGGCACCAAGGCAAGGAATGGGACAGCATCCAGGCTAGGAAGAGGGATGGGAGGGGGAGACAGGAGGGTAAATGAGGCTGGGGGAGTTAAGGTGCGGAGGGTGCATTCAACTTACCCCATAGAGAGAGGCCTGTGGGGTTGGAGAGAGCTTTTCCATCCTTTCAATTTAAGGTAGTGCTTGTCCTTGAAAGTGAGATGAGTTTCTTGCAGACAACAAAAAGATGGATTTTGTTTCTTTATCCATTCAACTAGTCTGTGTCTTTTGGCTGGGGAGTTCAGTCCATTGATATTTAAAGTCATTAATGAAAGATGTGTATTGTTTCCTGTTATTTTTATTTCTGTTCGCATTCTTGGTGTAACTGTGCCTTTTCATAGTTATACTTTCATTAAGTGTCATTCTGTAACCCCTTGGGTATAGTTGTTCCTTTCTTCACCTCTTTGTATTGCTCAAGAACTCTCCAAAGGGCTGGTTTTATGGACATGAATTCTTTCAGCCTATTTATGTCATGGAAGATTTTTCTTTCCCGTTCAACTACGATAGACATTTTGGCTGGGTAAAGTAATCTGGGTTGGCATCTGTGGTCATTTAGACCTGGGAATACCCTGGTCCAGGCTCTTCTGGCTTTCATAGTTTGCACTGGAAAGTCAGCTGTAATTCAGATGGGTTTTCCTTTATATATGACTTATTTTTCTTTTGCAGCTTTCAGTATTCTCTCTTTGTTCTGTGTGTTTAGTGTTTTTGGTGTGATGTGCCATGGAGAGTTTCTTTTCTGGTCCTATCCATTTGGTGTTCTATATGCTTCTTGTATTTGCATGGGCATGTCTTTCTTTAATTTTGGGAAATTTTCTTCTACAATCCTGTTGAAGATCTGGTCCATACCATTATCCTGAGATTCTTCTCCTTCTGTATGCCTATGATTCGCAAGTTTGGTCTTTTTATGGTGTCACACAATTGCTGCATATTCCATTCTTGTGTTTTCTTAAGTTTTTCATAATCTTTGCTTGAGTCATCTAATTCATCCATTTTATCTTCCAGTCTTGATATTCTGTTTTCCTTTTCATTCATGCTCTTGGTGAGGCTTTCTCCTGTCATTTCTAATTGGCTGAATGTTTCACTTACTTCTTCATTTTACCCTGAATATTCTTCAATATTTCTCTTTTCTAAATTCATTCAGAAGTTTATCTGTATCTTCTTTCAGTTCTTTGATTTCTTTGTGTGTTTTTTAAATTCACTGAATTCTTTTATCATGTTTATAATTGTTCTTTTGAGTTCTATATCCTGCATTATCTCTAGGGCATTCTCATTGTACTCCTCTAGAGGTCTATTGGTGTTTAGTGGGTATATGCTATTTTAGTTTTCATGTTATTATTTTTTCTTTGTGATTTTCTTTCTTTTATAGTTTCTGATTCTTGTGTGAGACCCAAGCCTTCAAATTTATGTCTGCTTCTTTTTGTGAACTTGTCTGCTTTTTGTAAACTTTATGTGCCTTTTTGGTTTACTTGTTGGGAATGAAAAGCTGGTTGGTCTGGGCTTCAGGTTCTCTCTTTTGATTTTATATTGGAGTGGCCAAATTGCTTTCCTCATGCTACTCAGGAGTTCCCACATCGGCCCAAGTCAAATGAGGATCAGATGCTCTCAGGCTTTCTCCTAAGGTCTGCATCCCTCCAGGAAAGATGCTGGCCTCAGGAATCTGGGGGCTGGGCTTGCCTGGGACCAGGGCCCAGGAAAGATGCTGGCCCCTGGAAGCTTATGGCTGTGCCACCCAGGAATGCAAAGGGAGATGGGAGAAGGAAGAGGCCCCAGGGCTCCTGGGGACTACAGGGAGGAATTGGATTGGTCTGGATGCAAAGATCAGGAAGCAGCGGGGAGTCTGGGCCAAGAGGTCAGTCCAGAGGTCTGGAATGCCAAGATAAGAAATGGACCATTGCCCAGGCTAGGAGGAGAGATGGGGTGGGGGAGCTGGGAGGGTGAATGAGGCTGGGGGAGTCAAGGCGCAGTGGGTTTCACCAAACTTACCCAGGAAAGATGCTGGACCCAGGAAGCTTGTGACTGTTCTCTATTCTAATCTTTTAATCCTCCAAACCCTGTAAAACTTGTTTATGAAAAGACCCTGATGCATTTTTGGACCTGACGACCTGGGACAGCAGAGCTCTTCCCTCTCTTTGGCCACCACTCTCCTTCCTTGGCTCAGATTCTTTCAAAGGAGCTAACCAGGAAAGACTGAGAAGTCAGACCGTAGCCAATGGGGATAAGATGGAGTACTCTTGCGTTAGGGATAAAAACCTATCAAACTTCTGGGTCAGGTGTGCTTGCTTGAGCTGAATGATGACTTAATGTACCCTTTTGTAAAAGTAAAAGCTGCCTTGTGAGTTAATTATGCTTTGCCCACGTGTTTTTTGTGTGGTATTGGTGGAGTACTTGGACTAAAGATTTTATTTTGAACACATTTTGGGTAAAGGTGGGACAAGGCCCAGTCCTCCACCAAGCATGCTAGGGAAGTCTTGTGTTCTCATGTTCATAATGGCCAACGAATCTTAAAGATTTGTTCCAACAGAGCAGAGCTGTGAACTTGGAGGCTGAAACCCATAGAGGGCTGTTCGCTGTATTCATTTTCCATTTCCCACTGTGACAAATGACCATAAACCTGGTGGGTTAAAACAGCAAGAGTTTATTATTTGACAGAAGCCGAAGGTCTGACACGGGAGCTGTGGTCTGATCTGGAGATTCTAGGAGATCTTGTATCCCAGGACCTTTCATTTTGCAACTCTGCGGCACTGTGCGCTTTCCTTTGTTCTTGATCTCCCTCTCTCTAAAACTAGCAACACTATATGTTTGGGGGGATTTCTTTCAAAGACACACCATTCTCTGACTATTTCTGCTTTCTTCTTTTAAGGACTCTGTGAATACAGTGGGGCCACCTGGATAATCCAGAACCCTTTCTCATTTCAAGATCCTCTGATTAGCAATGTTTGTGCTGTGCAACGAAATGTAAGTAGGTTGTGGGGATGAGGGTATAGCCACCTTTGTGGCGGTATTACTTTGTCTACCTTACTTGGGTTTGTTCCTGGTGTACCCTCACCAAGCACTGCAGATAGGATACATTTCTTTTGCAGGAAGCCTTCAAGACACCAATCTCCTACCATCTTACCTTCTTCCTCTGCTCACCTCCCAGGCTAGAACATCCCTAAGCAGCACATTAGAAGCAGGATCAGAGAGAGTTTTTTTTTTTTAAAAATATTTTATGTGTATGAGTGTATTGCCTGCATGTATGTGAATGCACCCATGTTGTGCAATGCCACGGAGGTCAGAAGAGGGCTTCGGAGTCCCCTGGAACTGGAGTTAAGGACGCTTTGTAGCTGCCATGTGGGTGCTGGGAATTGAACCTGGGTCCTCTGCAAGAGCAGTCAGTGCTCTTAACCACTGAGCCATCTCTCCAGCCCCCCCTTTTTGCTTTTTATACCACTTTATTCCAACCTGAGAACCTTAATGTAAAACTAAACATTGGTGAACTGTTTTCCTTACCAATTCTGAGTTACTGTAAAATGTACAAGTTCTGCTAGCATTTCAACACTTAGATTAAATCATCTGGCACATGGTAGATTTCATATAATGAGAATACCTAAAATAATTAATGCAATATACTGAGCTGATGAAAATAAAATGGACTTTGAAAAACAGGGCTGCAAGGTTGTTACTAACATTGTAATACTTATGTTACAATCACAGGTACACCATTTCTTAGGGCTCTAGCCTGTAGGAACAACTGAAGCCCCTTTCTCTCAAAGGGGGAAAGAAATAGTTAACTGTTTTAGTAACTGTACATTTTGTATACTTTTAAGCAGATCTTAAATATTACAGAAACAAATAAACATATATGGAGACTACAATGCAGCACCCTATTTATAGTACAGCTGAGGATCATATTTAAAATAATCAAATTGAATCTACATAATTGTTAGTGCACTCACTATACCATGTCCAACGGGAATGAGAACCCCCTTCCTGCCGCAAACAAAAGACCTATATGTAATGGCCAACAGTGATTAAACAGAAACCACAGACACCTGGTTTGTTTAAGTTTTGTTGAAGGGCTCAAAGGAAGGGAATACCATTCAATAAAATGCATTTAGCAATTTTTAAATTCCTAAAACAAGACAGGGTTACGTTTGACTTTTTAAAAACCCCATTTAAAAAAACAGTAGGACCAAGTATAATTTAGATGCTGCTAATATTATTCTTTCTGGAGACATGGGACCATTTTCTTGGGATTAAGTTATTAAAATGTGGAATGTGTACTTTTTAGATAATAGAAGAAACAATCATTTTGTTGAATACTGTTGCTAAACATAAATATTGAGTCTTCTAAAGCCCACATTAGTAATCTCCACATCTTTCACATATGACTACTGTCCCAGTCAGGAGAAACTGGATGGTTCCTGTGGGTCCAGACAGTCATCTGCCTTTATCCCTAATGGTGAGAAAGCATTCCCTCAACCTCTCCAGAGGAACAACCTT
The DNA here is from genome assembly GCF_000622305.1 of Nannospalax galili. Taxonomy (NCBI): domain Eukaryota; kingdom Metazoa; phylum Chordata; class Mammalia; order Rodentia; family Spalacidae; genus Nannospalax; species Nannospalax galili. The sequence continues at coordinate 2,842,211 of NW_008360326.1, forward strand.
ACACTTCCCTGTATACTGAAACATCAGTCAGAGGGACACATGCATGTTATTAAAAATTCAGTTCAAAACACTCAAAATAATTCTGTATTAGAAACTTGATTCTATTGTAAGTCTCTTTTTGGAAGTTATACTGGGCCGGCTAAAAGCTCCAACTCCATGGTTATTGACATTAAGGAAGCAGAATCCTCCAGCTAGTTCAAACTGGAGATTTACTTACTACAACACTGACTCCTGGTTGGTTGTGCAGGCGCAGTAAGGTCTACTCCTCTTCCTCTAGCCGAATTTGCTCCTGGATTCTGTGGTTCATTCTTTGGCAGCTTTTTAGCTATTGCCATGAATATTTCATTTACATTCATTGATGTCTTAGCTGATGTCTCCATGAATAATAAACTGTTGTCATCTGCATAGGATTGTGCTTCCTGGAAGTCAACAGCTCTTTTACGTGCTACATCAACCTTGTTTCCTGATAAAGCTTTTACAATATTAGGACTTGTTTGCCTCTGGAGTTCTTAACCCAGTTTTTTGCTCTTGTAAAGAACTCCTCATTGGTGATGTCCTACACAACTATGGCTGCCTGTGCTCCTTGGTAGTACAATGGTGCTAGGCTGTGGTAGCACTCATGGCCAGCTGTGTCCCATATTTCAAACTTTACTGTTGTATTATCAAGACATACAGTCTAAATTCAAGGAACTGGCCCTTCACAAAGCGGAGCACCAGGCTTGACTTGCCAACAGCAGACTCTCCTAGAAGTACCAGTTTGAACTGACATATTTTATTTCCAGTATTTGGTCCGTTGGGTCTTGTTGCTCCTCGATTAGCCATGTCCAAATTTCAAAGAAGTCCCCAACTGCAGACTCCTAAATGAACTTCAACTTCCAGGATACAAGGTATTGTTTAATCCCAGCACTCAGGAGGCAGAGGCAGGTGGATCTGAGAGGTGTTTTTTTTTTTTTTTTTAAGAGTAGAAAACAGTTCTTTTTTATTTCAGAGAAGCAAACCTTCCTGTTTATGGCTGGTTTTAGTGTCCTTTTCCTGTGAGTAGCCTCTGAGAAGGGCCTGTCCATACTAGGTTTTGCTGGCTTTAAATTCCTTACAATTGGAGTGTTGGCTGCAAATAGCCTCAGAATTTAAATTGAGAGGACAGAGTGGAGAACCTTCAAGGAGGCTCAAGTCTTTGAGCATCATCTGACTGAGCAGACAAGCCCTTTGGAATCTCTGAGATATTTAATGCTGCTAGTTTAATTGGTATCAGTTTGTGTTACCCAGTTTGAAACAGGAGGAAAGTGCCTGCTGTTGGGTGTTGTGTAGGGAGACTTAAACGAGAAGATGAAAGAAGTCAAACAAATCAACAGCTTCTTTTCTTAGCTAGATTACTAGTAGTTGCATCAAACATTATAGAAAGGAAAAAAGTCACCAACTAATGATTTCTGGAAGGGAAAAACTTCAGGTAAGCATCCTCTCACATAAATCACACACAGTCAATAAAAAATTGGTCTAATCATTTTAATAAACATGACATGATTTCTTTTCTCATTAAAGATTTAAGGAGTCATGCTACATAAACTAGAACTCTCTTCAATGAATGAAACTGAATAAAGGATGTGAAAAGAATTTTTGGCTGGCTCTCAAGAGGAGATGCTGGTGTCTCGGTTCCAAGGCCACGGAATCCTATTTTCCACTTAATATTCTGAGGGCGTGAATTTCAGTTCTTGGCTAGGAAGTTCCTGACTGATGGGCCTTTCAGGCTGGTTCACGCTCAGTGGTTCTTGTCCAGTAGTTTGGAGAGTGAGGGATATTTAGCTCTTTTCCCTGCTTTATCCCCTCTTCCTTCTGGGTTGATGATTATGAGAAGAGCCAAAATTCAAAGTGTATAGTATACCAGGTGAGCTGAGTGTTCTAAAATTTTCATTGTATGTGCTCTAATTTTGAACCTGTCAAGTGTCACCTGTCAACAACCTGTCTATAGCTTTTTTTTTTCAACCCTAAAATATATAACTCTTAATTTTCCAGTTGGATTGCTCAATTGTTTTTACAGGTTAGAAGCAAGAATCAACAGTCAGCAGATTCTTGTTGAGTACTTTCTGTGTGCAGGGGCTCTCTAGGTGCCAGGGATAGGACAGTACCTCTGTCCTCATGGAGTTTGTGATTCAAGCACAAATCGTACACTTATATTTAGAATGACGAAGAGTTGCAGTAGAGATGCTGTAGCAAGAATAACTTGGATGAGGGTAGGGTATGTACAGAGCTCTGACTTGTAAAAAACCTTTGTCCTGAAGTGGTTGCTTTTTATTTATTTTTTAAAAGTAGATATTTTAACATATATTATGGAACAAGCTCTACACTGAATTATTTACATGTATTAATTCATTATGTAATCACTCTGAAAGATAATAGCAAGCTAGTTATAGGACTTACAGTCTTATCTACAATTCTGTAAAGATTCTGTTGGAAAAAAGAAGTTGGTCCTAAAATATTGGTTCACATATCTTGAGAACACATCTATTCTGATAAGATCCTCTATTTCTTTATTCCCCCATGTCTATTTTTAGTTAATTAATTAATTAATTAGTTTATTTGGCTTTTGGCTACTTTAACATTCCCCCTCTGAAGAGGTAACCCTAAAATCTTTTAAGGATTAGATAAAAGCTCCCAAATACTTTTGACATTTTTGGCCTTTGGAACAGAGGTCAAGGCCCAAGGACATTGTGAGTTTTAGCTAAGTAAAAGGTGCATCCTTAACCTGGGAACACAGGCACTGGCTCATAGGCATTTACCCCAGAGAAAGGAAGACTCACTTTGACACTGACAAAGGTGCCCTGGAACTAACTCCTTATATAGTTGAGGGTAACTTTTAACTTTTGATCCTCCTGCCTCTATCTCTTGAACTGGAATTATGGTGGTTAAACCCAGGGCCTCCTGAATGGTAGGCAAGTTCTCTACCAATCCAGCTATGCCCTCAGCCCTGGGGAAGTTATTTTTAGCACCACAGCATCAAAGTGATAGCTCCACAGATGCTTCCTTCAACAGAGGGCACATCCCCTGTGACACCCCACGGGTTGTTCTCCTATGTCCCTTCTCATGTTCTAATTCCTTCCTAGGGGTCAAAAGCCCAGCTAGGCAGAGGGCCGTCAGCCAGGACACAAGATGCTGAATCCAGGGAATCAGCAAAGATGACGAGAGGGTGGGGCTTTCTTTCTTTCCCTCTTTCTCTCCCCTCCCACAGCCACGTGCAGCCTGGGGTGGGAGGCGAGGTCAGGGTCAGAAGGGGGTGGAGCACGTGGGTGAGCTGCACCAGGCAGCTCCTGGCTGGCTCTGGGGTTGGCTTTGCTCTAGGCAAGTGCTGTCATCTCTGCCCTTTAGAAAATGAGCAGCAAAGGGGTAAAGGAAAGAAAAGAGAAAGGGAAGTGTGTGGGGAGGGGAGCATTGGGTGGGCAGCGGGGAGGCTCGGGGTAAGGAACAGGTGGGGAGTATTTAAACAGAAGGGCTGACTCAGCCCTTTCCTTTCATGAACTTTCTAAAGCGCTGTTTGTTTTAGTTATCCAGGCGGGTGGGAGTGTGGCTGGTGTGTAGGGAGTACTACCAAGAGGATTGGGCTTTGGGGGAGGGATGCAGGCATCCTCTTACTCCAGACTCCCTCCTGGAGACCAGTTAGGGCCTTCACTTTGCTCCCTTTCTGAGATGCAGGGTTCCCTCTTAGAAAATGCCGGGGCCACAGAGGCTGGGGCTGAGAAACTTCAGTGAGGGTTTTGACACTTCCATCTCCCAAATATGTGGATGGAAAGATTGATAAAGGGCGGAGGAAAAAGGAGAAAAAAATGCCCAAGCCTCCCCGGTTCGCTATTGTAAGGCACCAGACTAGAGTTCTTAGCTCCCTAGTTACACAGAAAGAGCCCCGGAGATCACTGGTGTTTTCCACAGAAGAGAAGTACAGTGTGCACTTCAAGGCAGGGCTGGGAGGGTTTTTAAAAAAGTAATTACAACGAAAGCTAACAGTATCAAAACGTTTAGCCCTACTGGGATAGCATCCTTGTCTAAGAATCAATGAAATAGTTACAGGAGTTGATAGATTTCGCCCCAGGGAGTCAAGGCTCAACATGAACTCCAGCTCGGGACAATTTTGATATAGAATGCAAAACTGTGCTTAAAGCAGTAGGAAGGATAGGGTTGGTGAATTTGCTGGGTTGCGCCTATCTCCGGGTAGCCTGCAAGGCTATCTTCAGCAGGCTCCATCACAGTCCACACTCTGAGTCTGCTCTGTGCAGGGCTCCTCCTCTACCTCCTCCCCTCTAGTTCAGTGCTGCTTCTGTGTTCCTCCTGCTGCCTGGAGGTAGCTCAGCCAGCCTTTCTTTGCCTGAGCTTGTCAGTTGGCAGGGGTCAGGGTGCCTGGCAGTCCCTGTGCATAGAACCCAGCGCTGCTAAGGTATAGATGCTTATTAATGATTGTGTTCTGACTTTGATGGAGGGAAAGGGGCTGGGGGCCTGGGATTCACCAGCAATATTTTACCTGGTGGTTTTACTAAATGTCAGATCAGAGTCAAAAGACAAAAATACTGTGACTCCATATTTGACCACATTTGTAACTCATTTTTACCCTGAGGGTGTTACCAGAACTGACACTCATTCTAAACACTGTACCTTAAGAGTAAGAAACTGAAGGGGCAGGAGCCCACTTAATCAGTCCTCTGGTGACTGGGGCAAATTGCTTCTCTCTTCTGTTTTAAAACATGAACAGGTGTGGTGAAATGGCAGGTCCCCCCTTTTTTCCTACTACTGATCGACTGAGGATCTAATGATTCCTTTATTATATGATATCCATGTTGTGAGATACTTGGTATCAGAGTTTTTATAAGGATAGTGTTTTATATTCCAAAGCTTTAAAATTAAAATCTTTGGTCTGTAGATATAGTTCAGTGATAGAGCACATGTGGGAGGCCAAGGATTCAATTCACAGTAACACACACACACACACACATGCATGCACACACACACATAAACTTCATTGCTCACTAATGCATGAGGTGACCAGTGCTTACCATACAGAAGTCATTTAATTCTGGGAAGAAAACAGCTATAGTTATTATAACTATTGCTAAGTGCTAGTTCTTTTTAAAAATTACTATATCTTAGGAAGTGAAGTAACTTGCTCCAAGTCACACAACTGGTAGAAAATGGTAGAGCTGGGATTTGAGCTTAGATCTAGCTCATCCAAGACCCCTATTCTTTGTCACACAATGATGCTTTCCTAAACACAGAACTTTATTATCCTTTTTAGTTTTTTGGCCTTGGTGCCTTCCTAAACACAGAACTTTATTATTCTTTTTAGATGGTTAGCTTTCATTTGGCTCATTTTCTGTCTTTTTTTTTTTTTTTTTTTTTTTTTTTTTTTTTACATATCAGGCATAGCTCATGAACCTCCACTATTAGCCTGACCAGAACAGCAAGATACAGTGCTCCAAATACATAGACAAGAGTTAGAAGTTATAAAAGATAAGTTGGATTTCATCAAAATTAAAAATGTTTTAAAACAAAGCTTCTAAAATTATTCCTACTTACAACCTCTTTTAGGTCAAGAAAATTTTTATACAATCCATGTTATGCAGATATATGAAATATGTATACAAACATAAATAAAATTTATGAAAAGAAAACAAAATTATTTAAAATTTTTTGGTATACATATAATCTTACCATTTATTAAAGATTAAAAACAAGTGTGCATATATTAATTTGATTAATTTAATTTTTCTTGCTTATTTTTATATAATGAATTAAATCTTGGACTGTGAGGTGCCCAACCCTAAGTGACACAACTACAATGAAACCTCTGCCCCCAAGGCTCAGAGAACATTTTAGAAGAGGGGGCGGAAAGATTGTAAGAGCCAGAGGGACAAGACACCTACTGCTAGTTAATGAATTCTAGACACGATAGGGAAGCTGCACCAATGAACTCTCTGCAGTAGAGTAGTCTATTAAGATCCGCATAAGGACAAGACCAGTTGATGTGCTAAGGTGGACCAGGGGGAATGTCATAGGATCCCACCTCAAGATGAAGAGCTACAAGCAGTCAATGGATACTGAGGGAGGGGAACCATTTCTTCCCAGGGACTAGCTCCCTGAGAGATTATTTAATCCCAAATGGACAGCCCTAAGCACAGGTACACATGAGCACCACTTAATGGACTCAGTGTATTAGATATGTATGTTTATAAGTGTATCTATGTATATGTAACTATAATAATCAAAAGACAAGAAATTGAGAGGGAATAGGGAGCACAGAAGGAGTAGGTGGGAGCCTGGGAAGGATGGAAATAATGCATAGACAATTCTTATGTATGAAATTCTCGAAAATAAAAAAAAACTAAGTCTTGGTTGAGTATTTGAAACTATAGGACATAGAATATCTTCAGCAGTTTTTCAGGGTTGATAGATATTTTGGTTTTATAACGTAAGTGCTGAGTATGACACTTCACATAAATTTATAGTACACAGTAGCAGAACTGTCCTAGGACCAGTTCAGAAATTGTTGAAAATTCTGTCCTAACACAAAATCAGAATTCATGATTTTTTCTGTTCAAAATTTTTTCTGTGGTGTTTGTGTGTGTGTGTGTGTGTGTGTGTGTGTGTGTGTGGTGTGTGGTGCATGAACTTGTTAGTGTGGGCATGTGTGTGTGTGCATGTGAGTGAGGAGGTCAAGAGGTGCCATCAGATGTCTTTCCCTAGTTCTTTACATTTATTTTTTGAGACAGCATATCTCACTGAAGCTGAAGCTCATAGATTCCCCTAGGCTGGCTGGCCCATGGCCTTCAAAGAGCTACCTTTCTCTGGCCCTCCTCCCACCCCAGCATATAGATGGTTATAGATGCATGCCACCACACCGGATGTTTTATATGGGCAATGAAATCTGAACTCAGGTCCTCATGCAGGTGTTTTACTTGCTGAGTCACTTCCCTAGCCCTTTTTTAATGATTTTTTTTAAATGAAACTCAAATCAGCAATTCAAATAGCAGTTTTAAAAATCAAACATTCTGGGGCTGGAGACATGGCTCAGCGGTTAAGAACACTGACTGCTCTTGCAGAGGACCCGGGTTCAATTCCCAGCACCCACATGGCAGCTAACAACTGTCCTGACTCCAGTTCCAGGGGCTATGATGCCCTCTTCTTATTTCTGTGGGCATTGCACAACATGGGTGCACCTACCTACGTGCAGGCAATATACTCATACACATAAAATAAAATAATGAATAAAATATTTAAAAAAATCAAACATTCTAGCACAATCTAGTCTGAAGTTAAACTAATTTAATGCAAACTGAGAAATGATGGTAAGAAAATATTGTCTTTGTTTCCCATAACCAAACTATTATGTTTATGTAAGGGCAAAAATCTGTGTGTGTTTAGTAAAAACACTGCAATTCAAAACATACAATAATCTCAAATTTGAGCAAGGTGTTTCAGGCAGTGTTCCTTGGTGTGGTGTGGCATGGTGAGAGGGTGTGTGCAATGTGAGGAGCACACACTGTGGTTCAGACGATGCAACATGGGTGAATGCTGCCAGAAACACCTCAGGTTCAACACACATTTGATTTTGAATTAGTTTTTGGTTATTGCTCATTCAGAAATGCTCAACTGTTGTCAAATTTCTTATTGAGCTTTTAAAATTTCATACAATATTTCCCACTCACATCCAGACCCCCTCCCCCATTCGTGCCCCCACCCCCCAACCCTACGCACTCTGCCATACATGCTGAGTCCTATTCATTCAGGTGTTTGTATCCAAATGTCCTTCAGTGTAAATGCGTCCACTGAAGTGTAGTCAGCCCATCCAGTGGTGGTATGTAAGTCATACTCTCCCTCACCTAGCAGCAACTGGTCTCAAATGGTTCTCCATCTAGTGCTGACCTGCCACCTATTTCTCACCTCCTCTTTGTCAAATTTTTTATGATCTCTAAATTCCGTTACATGAACTAATATGGGATCATGACTCACAGTTTATGAAACTGTGCTTTAAAGGATACCATCAAGAATCCAAAATTGGGCTGGAGAAATGACTCAGCAGTTAAGAGCATTGGCTGCTCTTACAGCCAGTTGGATTCCCAGCATTCACATGGTGACCAACAACTGTCTGTAACTCCAGTTCCAGGGGATCCAACACTTCCTTCTCACCTCTGCAGGCATTGCATGACATGGGTATGCTTGCATAAATGTAGGCAATGCACTCATACACTTTAAAAAAAATTAAGCTGGGAATGGTGGTGCGTGCCAGTAATCCCAATGTTACAGAGGCAGAGGCAGTAGGATTCCTATGATTTTGAAGTCATCCTGATCCTAAGTAGAGAGCTCCAAGCTACATGGTAAGGCCTTGTTTCAAAAAACCAAAATAAGGCCTGGATGTGGTGATTTTTCGTCAGAGCAGTGAGGAAACTGCGGCAGGCAGATCTGAGAGTTTGAGGCCAGCCTGATCTTCATAGTGAGTGAGTTCCAAGTTTTAGGTTAACCAGGGGTACCCTGTCTCAGAAAACAAAAACAAAATAAATAGAATTTAAAAAGACAGCCTATAGAATCAAAGAAAACATTTTGCATGTCATATTCTTGATAAATGACTTTTTATAATTTAGTAATAATTTAATTAAAAATGGACAAAAGAGCTGAACACACATTTTCCACAAGGAAAACATAGTATATATAAATGGTCCTTAAGCACTGAAATGGTCTCAAAATCATTAGCTATCAGGGAACTGCAAATTAAAACTGCTATGAGCCACAGTGTCACTCTTAAGTGGGTGGTTCCAATTAAAGACTCAGATAATTGCAACAGCAAATATTGGTGAGGTTGTGGAGAAACTGGATTCCCCATATGGCTGGTGGGATTGCAAAATGATAAAGCCTCAAAAGCTGAAACATAGACTTACCTTAAGTCCCCACAATTCCCATCCTGGACAGTACATCCAAGAGAGCAGAAAACATATCCACCCAAGACTTGTACACAAAAGTCCATGGCAGCATCATTATAATGACCCCCAAAGTGGAAGCAACTCAAATGTTCATCTGATGGTGAGTAGATAAACAGCAAAATTCAGGTATAAAACGGAGTAAAGATTGGCACATGCCACCACATGGGTGAGACTTGAAGTCATGCTAAGTGACAGGAGTTAGACAGAAGAGACCACACACTATTCTACCTAAGTCAGAGGTCTAGAGCAGGCAAATCCATGGAGACAGGTTGTTGGCTGGAGGGTTGGGAAGGAATGGAGGAGCTGGGAGGAACTGGTTTGGGATCTCTTTCTGGGTGACAAAATGCTTAAAGTTGATAGTGGTGATGGTTGCATGTCTCTGAATGACTAAAAATGGTTGAAATGTGTATTTTAAATGTGTGAATCATATAATCTGTGAATGAAAAAAAAATAAAGTGTTAAATACCTCGCTGTGTATTAGAGCACCCAGGCCCTTTCGGTCCCCAGCAGAGAAGGCTGCAGGTAGGGTGGGGAAAACAAACCCCAACCCCCTGTCACCCAGGGTCCAAGGCAGCTTGATTGTGGTCATAGGCTAGTCAACCCCACTCCCCTATCTAGCATCTCTGTGACTCCGACCACATATGCCCCATGCTACAGGTCACATGCTAACAGAAGCTGCTTCTGGCAGTGCAAGGATCTCATCTTCCCTTGGAAATCTTTCAGAATGGATATCTTGGTTTGTCTGGCTGGACTGAGGCCTCTTCCTACCATACCGCCTATGATGATAATGACTCTTTTATTAAAGGTCTGCTTTGGAGGAAGTTCATCTTAGCACCTTTCTTTCAATCCTACCCATTTTCTCACTCCCTCTCTATAAACACAACACTGTGGTGATGTGAGAAAGGCACCAGGATAGTTAAATCAGTAGTTGATCTGGACCATGAAGAAGGGGCTGGCTTGATTGTGGAGCAGCAGCCTGAGATCTTCCAGGCTTAGGGCCATATCAGTAAAAGCCTGGAGGGAGGAGTGGCCTTGGCATGGTAGAGCCCAGAGATGGTACTGATGGCTGAAGGAGAACTACTGGAGGATGATGAGCAGGCAAGGGAGCGATAGGAAGTCCAAGGGGCACACCATGAACAGAGAGACATTGGCATTTCAAGTTATTTGGTGAGCATAGTATTTGGGGGAAATTCCAAGGCTTTCTCTGGCAGAGATGGGCATGCAGAAATGAAGTGGGGTCAAGGCATAGCAGGAAAGTGTATCGCTTATTTGAGAAACTCTGGCCAGCAGAGCTGTGATATTTTTACTTTAAAGGCAGCCCTGAGCTCACTAGTCCCATCAGCTCACAGCCCTGCTTTCCGCCCTTGAGTACCAGCCACACAACTCCTTCTTCCCAAACACCAGGTCTCTTGCCACATCATCTCCAAAGCTATGTCTCTATGGTTCATCTCCATTCAGTAAATATCTATTCATATTTGAGGTCCAGATTAGATGTGTTCACATCCCATCCTATTGGGGATGAGAATCAGTACAGAGGGCCCCAGGAGTAAAGGAGAACTCTACAAGGCAGGAGGGAAGATGCTATAAGGAGCTCTTGCTAGGAGAGCCAGCAGAACTATGTGCTGTAGAGCCTAAGCCTCAACATGCATCTAAGCCAGGGGTCTGGGTGACCTGAAGCATGAGACTAGGAAAGGGTTCAGGTCCAGTTTTCTTATCTATCTAGAAATGGCTTTGCTGGGGTATCCAGGAGATGTCCTGGAAGCAGGCACTGTTAAGGAGCCAAGCTGGGTTGAGCCAAATATCACTTCCCTTTCTCTCGGGACATAGTCACCCTCTCTTGTGACTCCTGACTGCTGCATTGTGCTGCTCCAGTTAGACAGCATCCTTGGAGCTGGTGACCTTGCTCTTCATTCTTCCAAAGTTCTGTCCAGATCCCAGTATCCTCCTGGACACACTGGGAGGCTTTGTAAGTGCTTCTTTTGTGTTTTGGTTCTGTTTAATCCTTCCAATTCTCCCCAAGGCTTCCAGAGGAAGATAAATGGTTGTGTGATGACTCTGGCCAGTTTCCTCAGGTTCTTGCAGTGCCAACAGTCAGTGTTTACTTATTCCATTTTATGCAGTTAGCGCGTGGAAGCACCTTCTCACCTCTTGCCTCTGCCTGGCACAGATAATTGTCATCTCAGTGCAGCCGAGCTCCCGCAGTAGAAATGCAATATCATAAGTGTTAGTACTTCTTTTTACCCCTATGCTTTTTTTGTCACTGAGTGGTATTTCTGAGAGGTTCGCCTCTCTCTGTTAGATGCTTTATTTTATTACAGTTGGTGGCCAGAGACTGCATGTGGAAGCCAAGTCTCATTAAACAATGTGAATTCAAATATATGTAATTAAAACAGAGGTAGAGAAGAGTGGGCGAGTTAGAATGCTGCATGGGGTGATGGGAGCCTCAGATCGATGCTGTCAATTGACCAAGACCTCTGAGTCCCTCTGTTATCAGGCTCACCAGGCTGAAACACAGCTCAATCGCTCATTTCACTGGGCTGTGTCATCAAAACAAAGGCTCTCTTCCTCCCCTGGGGGTTAAAGCAGGGTGACAAGCTAGTGGGAGCTGGTGCATTTGCCAGTAGAGGGAATCAGCAACTCACCTCAGCCATATGTGACATCTTGCTCTGGAACTCAGTCCCCATGAAAGGTGCCTCATTGAGTTCACAGCTTGTACCCCCAGTGCTCATCATAATGATGGAAGGAGCTATGGCTGCTGAGGAACTTCCTAGTTAAGAAACAATTTCTGAGACATTCTCTCTGTACCTGGCTGCTTACTGCTTAGTCTTCATTCCACCCACCGGTGCCACTTCCTCTCTCTTTGCCAGATTGCCTGCCCTGCCCTTTCCCTTTTGACAAATGGCATGATGGATAGGGATGCAGTGGGCATGATTGAATAAGTGGTTTCTAATAGACCCCAAAGTAAACTTGATGGTTCTTATTATTTTCATTTATCAAGAGGAAAGATGTCCTGCCCACTAGCTTCTCTCCTGAGGTTTTGAACTCTAGAGGATGCCTTATGTGCACACAGAGTTTAGCCCCGGATGCACCTCCACTGTCCAGTACCTGTCTTGGCTCCTGCCCTGGTGCCTCTGATTGTTCAGACACCCAAGAGGCAGCTATCTCCCCATGGCTACCAACAGGGCCTGCCTGCTATGCAGGCCAGAGGGCTCTGCACAAAGTGCTTGGAGAGGTATTCAGAGGTGCCAGAGAGCTGCATAGATCTAGGAACCCAGACTATTAACTGTGGGAACCTTTGCTCTGGAAACCCACTGTGGATATGGCAGGGGCAGAGGTAGGGTAGGAAAGGAGACTGTCATAGACGCACAAGTCTACCACCCAAAGCTACTTGAGGGTAGAACCCCTCCATTCAGGGTCCTGCCTGCCTGACTGCAAAGAGCCCAAGTAAAGTGTTCTTCCTTTCTGCAGTCTGCTCTGGATGCCAGCAGCGTTTGTCAGTCACTATTCTAGATTGCTTTCATATTGCTGTGATGAAAACACTGACCAAAACCAACTTGGGGAGGAAAGGGTTACTTATTTATTTGGCTTACATCCCCCTGGTCACACAGTTCACCACCGAGAGAGCCCAAGGTAGGAACTCAGGGCAGGAACCTGGATGCAGGAGCTGAAGCACAGGCCATGGGGGAACACTGCTTACTGGCTTGCTCCCCTGGCTTGAGTTCAGTCTGCTTTCTTATAGAATACAGAACAACCTGCCTAGGAGTGGCACCACCCATGTGGACTGGGCCCTCCCACATCACTCATCAATCAATAAAATGCCTCACAGACATGCCCACAGGCCAGTCCAGGGGAGGCAATTCCCCACTGAGGTCCCCTTTACCCAGATGTGTCAAATTGACAACTGAAGCTATCCACACAGATCTCTCCCTCCCTCCTTGTGCCAGGTGATAAATGCTTTTGCTCAGTAACTGGCAATGGAGTCATTACAGGAAGTTTTCTCAGAGCCCAGTTTAATTATTATTTTTATCTATCTGAGACTGCCTTTTGTTATGTAACCTCAGCTGGCCTTAAACTCACTGGGAATCACAGGCTGGCCTTGGACTCTTGGCAACTCTCCTGCAGTCACTCTGAAGTACTGAGATTACAGATGTGGGCCACTGTACCCAGCAAAAGACAATATTCACCTAAGACATGGGCATGGGTTTCTCAAGCTAGAATCTTCCCAAACAGCTTTAGTTTTTATTTTAGCAGTGTTGTGGATGGATTCTAGGGCTTTATGTGTGTTAGGGAGCTGCTGCTGAGCCACACCTCCAGTTCTCAAAGCTCAGTTCAGATGATGTGCTTGGGGTCAGTGGGGTTGAACATGAGGCGAGAAAGAAGTGATCACAGGGACTGGTGTCATCAGAGTTACCTGTGTCTCAGGGCCCTGGGAGGTCCTTGGATGCTTGTGGATAAATCTGTGAAGTAGAAGCCAAGTTCTTTGGGAATTTAAAAAAAATAATTAAAAATGAAAAAGAGTCTAAGACTATGTGGAGACACACAAAGTGAAGGCGAGCAGCTTACAGACAGCTGCAGGCATGGGGCGCCAGCCTTGAATTCGCCACCTGGGATGCTGCTGTGTTGGAGGGTTGCTGCAGTTCCTGACCAACAGGCTTTTGGAAAACAATGAAGGTGGCAGCACCTTTAGAGGTTCTGGAGAATTCCACAGAGCACTGCAAAGGCACGGAAGCTGAGTGGGAAGGAGAGGAAAGGGATGTCTAAAAATAGTCCCTGGGGAGGGCTCCTGAGGCCATCCCTCTAGCTTTCTGTCTCTGTTGGCCAGAACAGCTGAGTACAGTTGTCCTCAAGGAGCAGGAGACATGGCACTATGTGGTGAACTGGGAGAGGGTCCAGAGAAGGGACCTGGAGGTGATGCAACGGCTGGAAACTAGAGCTGGAGGCCAGGTCAAGTGACTGGGCCCCGCTCCCCCTGGGGAGAAGGGGTGCGAGAAGAGCCCTGCTGGCCCTGCAGTATCCTCCCTGGCTGCTCTCTGTCCCTGTGGAGGATGGAGCGAGGGCCGCAACATGGCTCTGTTCCTGAGGCCAAGCTGCTGTTTCCTGCATTCCAACCCCCAGCAATGGAGAGCCAGGCTTTCAGATGACCTGTGGATGTGAGGGATGGAGACTGACAGCCACTGCTGCAAGCAGATCCCAAAGCCCCCAGGACCTGGAAGAATGACTCATGAGGGGCATGTTTCAGATGACTGGCATAGGGCTCTGGGATGGTTTGAACAGGTGGGGGCCTGCCTGGTTCCCATCAATCACCCACTGTTGCACTGGGCCTTGGAAGGAGGAATGGAGGGAGGTTGGGTGGGTGGTAAGAGCTTTCTCTCCCGGAAGGGGGCTAATTCTCCCTGTGGAGTCAGCAACTCTGCACGAGTGCGCATGCTTGTCAGTATGAGGGACTGTTCCCCTCATCTTGCAGATTAATAGCTGAATGCAAAAAGGGATTAAATCAATTGGCCCAAACTTGCATAGTTAGTCTGTAGTTGGAACTTGAACCCAGGTGGGTTTAATTCCCTGCAATTGGTGAGGGAAATGTGAAAAATGGCAGTTAGATGTTTCGTCTGGCTGCTGTGCTCAGGAAAAGCAACCCAAACAGCATCTTTAGGTCACACTCACTTGTGACTCTGGGAGTCCCTGCCTAAGTTCGGAGGCTAGTGGAGAGGTTCTCTGGTGACCTTCCCTGTAGCTTAGCTTTGCAGGGCCCAACTTGCAACATTCCTGTGTCCCTCCTTGGCTTAGCATGGAGGAGGGATGCAGTCTGTGTGTCCGGAAGTCGCAGAAGAGATACAACCCCTTGCCCAGATTTGCAGTGGGTGTCTGGTTGCCTTAGTCTGGAATCTGAACCTATCCATTTTCCATGGGCGAATTAGCGGAACAATCCAGCTGGAGAGCATGCACCTCAGTCAGAGAAGGAGCTCAGAGGGGTGTGGGGGTCAGGGGAGTGCACAGGGCGGGGAGGGGAGGGAGGAGATTGCTGTCGGGAAATTGACCTTCTCTTGTCTCTCTGCCCCAGTCCCAGCCTCTCGGCTTGGGAACCTGCAGGAAGGCTGGTCTCATTTCCCTGCGGCCTCAACGGTGGGAATTTTTTTGGTGGCAGATTATATTTTCCTGAGGTGGTTTGAATTACCTCGACCTGGGTTTCACTTAATTAGACTGGGGCTGGTGTCTATTGTCTCCAGTGGGCCTTCCTGCATGAATAAATAGTAACATGTTTGTTTTCTTTTGGGAGGGGTCCTTTTTTTTTAAATGGTGGGGTTGGTAAATAGGAGAGGGAGCCTCAAGGATGATTATGAAGTCATCGAGAAAGAGGTTAGAGGCAGGGTTTTCACTCCTATGAGCAGCGGCTCAGTAACTCTTTCCTCTACTTCTTCTCAGCCCCACTTTTGTGCAGTGCATTCAGACTCCTGTTCCTGCTTCTCCGTAGCTAGGCTTTCTTTCTACACTATAACTGGGAATCAGGTACTTCCTCCTTTAGCATGCCCGTCTAGCCTTGTCCCTTCTCATTTTACTGTAGTTTTCCATCCTACCGTTCATTCCTCTGCCTTGCTTCTCTCTAGCCTTTGGAGCAGGGAACTTGTTAAACAAGACTCCATACAGTCTTGCCATGGAATGTTATGTAGTCAAGAAAAAGAAGTTGGAGAAATCTATATATGCCCACATAGATTGCTCATCAAGAGATGCTCTAAAAAGTGAACAGTATACATAATTTGTATAACAAAGGCCTTTTTATGTATCCACACAGGATTTCTGGAAACATCTGAAACATCTGTGAACAACAGTTGTTTCTGGAAAAGGGGAACGGAGGCTGGATTAGCAGAGAGACTATGCTTATGTATCATTTTAAAAATGTCTGTTTACATTGGACTGGAGAGATGGCTCAGCAGTTAGGAACACTGGCTGTTCTTGCAGAAGACCTGGGTTTGAATCCCAGCACCCACATGGCAGCTAACAACTGTCCGTAACTCTAGGTCCAGGGTATCTGACAGCCTCTTCTGTCCTTCACGGGCATTGTATGACACGGTTGCACTTACCTACATGCAGGCAATACATACACATAAAATAAATATAAAAAATAAAAATGTCTCTTTACGTTTATTCATTATGTGTGAGTGCACACATGCAAATGCTTGCATGCCATGGCAGGCACATGTATGGAGGCCAAAGGACAGCTTGCAGAAATCAGTTCTTTCCTTCTATCATGTGGGCCCTAGTATTGAATTCAGGTAATTATGCTTGATGGCAAGTGTCTTTACCCACTGAGCCATCTTGCTCGTCCTTTTCACATGAAAAGCTTTTAAAATATATTTTTGTTGTTATATGTCACTTTAAATTGCTATGTATACATACTGCTTTTTTGTAACAAAGGGCTGATTTATAACAGGGAAATGTGAAATGTGAAAGTTTAACACAAGACAATACATGCTTAATTACTAGGTGAAATAGTGATTGAGATCTGTCTTGGAGAATTCAGGTTTGTATTGCTATTCCACCAAATAGCAAGTACATGACAGTTGGCAATTGACTTAATCTTTCTAAACCTCAGTTCCCTCATCTGTAAAATGGATTGATGATGGCAGCTGCTTTACAAGGTATTCAGACTTATACTTTGCCACAAAAGCTGTTGGTTAAGTATACCACTAAATAGGCTTGCTTTAATTTCTTCATAAAAGTCTGCATGAAAATATAAGCACAAATCATTTAACATTAATGGAAGAACACCTGATTCTCAGTTTAGAATGGCAGAGTAGGAGGAGCAGCTCTGAGTTCCAAGGTGGGTGGATCCCCTAGAGGTTGAGTCTGGAGTGATGAACAGAGTTGGCATGGCTGGCTGGTGAGGCTGTTCGCTCACAGGCTTCCCTGAGACTGAATGGACAGAAGAAGGATGGAGGATGCGGGAGAAGCTGAGAGGGGAGCAGTCAGTCAGGAGATGTTTCCTGTAGAGGGTGGTAAACAGGGACAAAGAGGCTGGTATCAGGTTGTTGATGGCCTTGAAGGTGGCAAGTACCTCAGAGTTTGCCCCATAGGCGATAGGAAGCACCAAGGGGTGACTTAGGGAATGGCTGGGGTTACTACCACATTGTCTTAAAGGGCCCCCAAACCTAGAAGCACAGGACCACCATTAGTCACGATCACAAGTTCCTAATGTCAAGGATTTGGCACTATTGGGTTATCTTTTCTTTCCAGGGTCTGGTGGTGCCTCTGTGGTTGTTGCTGGGCTTGCGTGTGTCTGTCTCCTTCTGTGTTTGTATATAGTCCTGGCAGGCAGCTGAGTCTTCGGCTGGGTCTGTCTGCCAGGCTATCTCCTGGGCTTCCCATGCATGCTGAGTTCCTCACAGCATGGTGGCCAGGTTCTAAGGGTAAGCCACCCAAGACAGGGAACTGTAAAGCCTTCCCACACAGAGCTTTAGAAATCTCACAGTAGCCTATCTGCAAATTCTTTCATCAAAACAGCCACAAGATCTTGTCCAAGTCAGACAGGCAAGAATATAGAGATCAATTTTTGATTCTAGTATCTTTGTAAAATGTAGTCTGCTGCAGAGAGGGCCATGGGAGAAGCCAGTTATTCAAAACAAGTAAATATTAATTAGTATTTGCTGTGTTTTAGATTGCATGCTAGACGTGTGGGACATGTAGTGATGAACAAAACTAGACATGATCCTAACTTCCTGGAGGTGACAGGCAGAGGAGGAAAATATTAACTGGTCCCTCAGACAAGCACTATAAAATTTCTGCTGTGGATAGGCCCTTGAGAGAACCATGCGACTGTGAGTTCTTATGACAGAGTCTGGATTTTGTAGTCAGAGGATGGAGGAAAGTTTTCCTGGAGGATGTTTGAGTTGAGAAGGAAGGGCTGTAGAAGCGGAAGGAGCAACAGAGGGGAAGGAGGAGGGTTCTCCAAGCCAGGTCCCATGGCAGGGTTCAGGAGTCCCATGTAATGACTGTAGTTCTGGAGAAAGGGGACCATGGCAATGAAAATTCATGGCCAGGGACAGGGAGATAGACATCTCAGAGAATCAGTCAGTTGAGTATGAGAGACTGAGGAGAGGTGATGGGTCAAATATGTCTGCAGTTTTTGGTCAGTGTGACAAGGCACTGGTGTTTTTATGAGTAGAGGGACACGGCAGCAGTTTTGTGGTAAGAAATTGTGTTCTGCTTAAGAAATGTTGAATCTGAAGCAGCAGGTGTAGATGACTGGTTCATCTGACCCAACAAAGGGTGGCCCTATCGGGTTGTGAGCAACTGATGTAAAATGGAAGGTTAAGGCTCTGTGAAGAATTAGCTTTGCAGAGTATGTGTCGGGAGGTGTGGTGGAGTGGTAGGTTTGAAAGTAACTCATCTAGGAGTGGTGGTGCACACCTATAATCCTAGCTGGAGAGCAGGCACCTCGGATAGTCAGAGAAGGAGCTCAGAGGGGTGTGGGGGTCAGGGGGTGCACTGGGAGGTAGAGGCAGGAGCAACAGAAATTCAATATCATCCCTTGGCTACGTAGCAAGTTAGAGGTCAGCCTTGGGCTACTTGTCACAAAAAAAAATCTTAAAAACAAAAAGACGTAACTAAATTCTAGGAAATGCTTATATTAAGGGGCATAAAGGAAGAAGGGAAGCCAAAGGCGGGGTCAGAGAGGACGGTCTCGGGCAGAAGAACTGAAAGAGGAAGTTGGTCTGGAGACTCAAAGGAGGAAGATTTCAGAAGGAGGTTTAAACAGCAGAATTGCTTTGCCTCCTGCTCCAGGAAGTCTGCAAGACAGGGATTAGGGTGGCTGAATGGGGTCCTTCTGAGGGGGATGAGATGGAGAAGCTGTTCCAGACTTTTTTTAAAGTTTTAATAGCCTCAGATACTCTCCGGCTTGGTGGTAGTCACCGACTGTGTGTTCACATGGTCTTCTCTTGGTGTATGCTGGTGTTTCAATTTTCCCTTTGTGTAAGGACACCTGTCATAGTGGGCTAAAGTCCACTCACTACGAATGGGGTCCTTCTGAGGGAGATGAGATGGAGAAGCTGTTCCAGACTTTTTTAAAAGTTTTAATAGCCTCAGATACTCTTCGGCTTGGTGGTAGTCACCGACTGTGTGTTCACATGGTCTTCTCTTGGTGTATGCTGGTGTTTCAATTTTCCCTTTGTGTAAGGACACCTGTCATAGTGGGCTAAAGTCCACTCACTAACATCTACAAAGATCCTTTTTTCAAATAAGTTCCCATTCAAGTCCTGGAGGCCAAAACCTGTTTTTGGGAACAGGTTTCAACCCATAATAGTAATAAATATTCATTGTACACATGAATGAGGTCCCTTTTTTACTTAGTATGAAAGCAGACCATTTGAAGGCAGGCCTGCCTGGCATCCGCAAGAGGAGAAAGAAGGGGGCTAGTGGAAATGAGGTTCTCTAGAGCTGGGACCTGCAGAGAACTGGAAGGACAGACACTGTCCAGCCAGATGGGCTGAGGTACCCTTCCTACTCAACAGACCAGAGCCCAGAGTGCTCAGGAGACTCTGGAGGGCTCAAACTCACCGAGGAGCTTGAAGCCAGAGGATCAATGCCCAGATGGAAAACAAGAAGCAACCTTAATCATGTCATTAACTTCATTACCTCTGACAACCCTATTCCCCTATAAGGTCACATTCTGAGTACTGAGGATTGGGGCTTTAGTCTTTAAGCTTATGGGGGACGATCCGTTTAACCTACTGTCCTATAAAGGAATGACTACTTCAAGGTATATGTGGATGACAGACACAGGGCTAGAGGATGTGTGTCAGAATGATGACAGTGGAAGGGAAGGCATCCTACATGGGTAGATCAGGATAGACAAAAAGGCATGGGGAAGACCAGACTCAGGAGAAAGAACTGGCACTCTAGGGATCCTTACTGGGTCATAAACACTAGATACTACATAGAGTCTGACTTTTCCTTGGTTTCTCTCCACACTACCATGACTGCCCCCTCTTACAGCTAAAGCCTGATATGAAGAGAGAAATTGGCTCAAAGTGAGACCACAGTGTGGCTCCATGGTGACAGGAATCCACACCTGTGTCTAGTGACTTACCTAAAGAAATGGCATAAAGCTAAAGGGAATCACAGGTGGAAGAATGTTCTAAGGGTCAGGCATACTCTTGGCTGTGCCTGGTGTCATTTCAAAATGATGGCCTACTTAAGGTGGAAATCGCCATGGGTCAGGTATCTGAGGAAGGCCTCGAGCTGGCCTCTGAATCTGCAGAGATGTCTGCTAACCTCTGAGAAGCTTTTGGATCCAAGAAACCACCATAATGACTGGGACTGAGAATTTTTGAACTTGTCTTACTCTGTGTCCTTGAGTAGGACAGGTCTTTAGCAGTTTCCTGCAAGGCCATGGATTTAAGGGAACCAGGAGGTTCTAACTTACATGCTCCTGTGTCTTTGTCCAGGTATCTGTCCCCATCTACTGTCTCTAAAGTCCTTAAAAATACTCAGTGAAATGAACTGCACAACAAGCTCTTCTAAGATGTGGTGGGAAGAGCCCAGTCTGCTTCATGGTTTGGATATGAAATGCCCCCTAAACCTCCTGTGTTGAAGGCTTAATTGCCAATGCAATGTTCAAAGGTGCAAATTTTGGGAATTGATTAGATCACCAGGGCTCTGACTTAATGGTTTAATCTATTGATGAAATTGTAATTGAATGGCATTTTTGCAAGGTCATAGAAACTGGGAGGTAGGGTCATGTTGGAGGACATACTGTGTGTGGTAGTTGGTCTTGACTGTCAAATCAACTAGGTTTAGAATCATCTAGGAAACATACTCCTGGGTATGTTTGTGAGAGTGTTTCCAGAAGGGATCAGCAGAGGAGGGAAAACTCACTCTGAATGTCAGTGGTGCCATGCCATGGACCAAGGGCTCAGATGGAATAAAATGGGAGAAAGGGAGAGCCAGTGGAGCACCAGCATTCATCTCTGTTTCCTGGCTGTGGACACAACATTGCTAGCTGCCTCATATTCCTGTCACCACAGCTAGACCTGCTTTTGCTATCGTGCATTTCCTGCCATGATGGGCTGCACGCTCAACTGTCAGCCAAAAAACCCTTCCTTCCTTAAATTGCTTTTGTCAGGTATTTTGTCATAGCATTAGGAAAAGTAACTCAAACCTCAGGCATACCCTTGAAGGTCTGCCTTGGCCTTGGTGCTTCCTTTGTTCTACTCCCTCTGCTGTGTCCTTCTGCCATGGTGGTTGGGCCTTGCCTCAGTCCAGCACAGTGGAGCTAGCTGACTACAGACTAAACCTCTGAAACTCTGAGCCAAAATAAATCTTTCTTCCCTTACTTTGTTGTTCTAAGGTATTTTCCCCCCCACAGGAATGAAAAACTGAGTAACACAAACACTGTGCTTGAATTTGGATCCTCCCACTTCCTGTGTAACCTTGGTTTTCTCATGTAGACATTGACATGATGCTTAACTCATAGAGCTCTAGTGGTATTGAATGAGGTGGTGGATGCTTGCCTGCCTTTCTTTTCTTTCTTCTTTTTTTCCTTTTTTCTTCCCCTCCCCTCTCCTTCCCTCCCCTTCCTTCCCCTTCCCGTCCCTCCCCCTCCCTCCCTCCCTCCCTCCCTCCCTCCTTTCATTCCTTCCTCCCTGTCTTCCCCTTCCTTCTGAGGCAGAGGCAGGGTCTCACTATGTAGCCCTGGCTGGCCTCGAACTCACTATGTAGTCTGGACTGACCTTGAACTTACAAAGAGCCACCTGCCTCTTGTTTCCTGAGTGCTAGGATCAAAGGTGTGTGTCACCATACCCAGTCCTTGTTTGTTATATTAAAGTGACATGTATGTGCAAATTATTAAGAAGATTAATATGTTTAGGACTCTTCATACAGCTTTCAGACAATATAGCCCTATCATTCTTCCTCTCCTAGATGGGACCTTCTAAAACACAGGTTGATAAACTGTAAGTCTATGAGCAAAATCATCCTAGTCTTCTGTTTTTGTACCGTGCTTGAAGGAAAGGGTGATTTTTAAAAAAATTTTTTCAAGATTTTTTATTTATGTATATGTACGGATGTGCATGACTGTGTGCATATGCATGTACATGCAGGCCAGAAGAAGGCATTGACTTCTTTGGAGCTAGAATTAGTGTAGGTGGTTGTGAGCTGCCTGATATGGGTGCTGGTAATCAAACTTAGGTCCTATGCAAGAGAAGCAAACACTGAACCATCTCTCCAGCTCCAATTTTTAAATGATTGATGAAAAGAAAAGTATAATATTTCAGGTACATGAAAATGGTATGAAATACAAATTTCCATGTCCTTAAACAAAGAGTTATTTTATCAAAATGTAGCCATGCTTATTTCTTTTTTTTTTTTTTTTTTTTTTTTTTTTGGTCTTTTTAAGACAGGGTCTCCCTGTAGCCTGGTACTTGCCATATAGACCAGGTTGGCCTCAATCTCACAGAGACCTACCTTCCTCTGCCTCCCGGGTACTGGGACTAAAGACAGGCACCACCACTCCTGGCTTCCATGCTCATTTCCTGATGCCTGTAGCTACTTCTGCACTACTACAGCAAAGTTTAGCACTACTGTGAGCCCTGAGATAGTTAGCTTCTGGTCCTTTATCTGAATGGTTCCAGACTCCTGCTTTAGGATAGCAAAACCAGGCTAATAGAACTCCCAGTGAACCCCAGCCCTGAGGTATTACATTGGTTATGTTCAAGATTCTCTAATCTTTGGCTCTGTGAGGAATTCCTGCAGCCCTGACTTCTAAGAGGACATCAGCCTGTCTTGCTCATGGTTAGGCAGGTCTGACAAAGCCCCAAGTAGAGCCCTTATGCCCTAGGTAAAGAAAAAGGCCTGTCTCCTCAGGAGAGCTGCAGCTGCCTTGAGTCCAGAGCCACAAATCCCACCCTGCCTGGTGTGCTGGAGTCATTGAAGTTGCTAGCCTGTCAGCTGGCAGAGTGCTTTGCTGGTGACAGGTCTCCTATTTAAATATAATCACCTTTTTATATCCATGGAGCTCTCTGAATGCCTCTCCCCACCCAGAGCTTTCCCTGATGATTGAAATGAGCTAAACCAACAAATGGCATTATCTCCTCTGAATGGCCCCCGTTTATCACCTGAACAAGCCCAGAAACTTCAACCCTGAGCTTCTCTTTGTTGTAGCAACAGGTGCTCCGGAAGGGAGTTCGGGTGGGCGGGGAAGGATGGGCTTAGCACCGGAATGGGGTAAGAAGAAGAAGGCCAGAATGCTCTTGGGGGTGGGGGGTGGCTCTAGAAGCCCGATCAGCTCCACTATGACCGCCTGGGCTTGGACAGAGTCCCTGTAGCACTCAGGACACAGGCTACACAAAGATCTTTCAATGTTCTGAAAAATGTTCCATTGACTGAACTGAGTGCTCCAGAAAAGGAGAGATTCCCAAAGAATTTTCCTAAGTACTACAGAAGGGAACAAAGAGTTTAGGGGAAGAGAGATTTTTCTTTGTTTTCAAATTCTCTATATAACTATCGTTATGGCTCATGCCAGTTGAGTGACAAGGAAAAAAAAAAAAAAAAAAAAAGAGGCAGGTGTGATGATGCACACTTGGAATCCCGGCACTGTGAGGCAGGAAGATAGGTGTTTAAAGGCCTACCTTGACTTTATAGAAAGTCTAAGGCCATCTGGGCTACATGAGATCCTGTCTCAAAAAAACCCCATAAAACTTGGAAATAAAAAAGAAAAGGAAAAAAAAAGAACAAAACAAGGAAAGAACAAGAACCTCCAGGAAGGAGGGAGGGAAGAAGGAAGGAAGAGAGAAAAATCAATCCAAGTATGAATTAATTCAGTGTTTTTTTCCCAGTGCTGGTGTTGAACCTAGGCTTGTACATGCTAGGCAAGTGCTGTAACATCTGAGCTCCACACCACACAGTCCAGTGTGATCCTGCATGGCTTTCTCATTGCTTTGTTTATAGTGTCTCCTCTCCCGGTGAGTTACGCTGTTTTTGAGGAAAAGGACAGGGTTATGTTAGCCATGATGATTCCAGTCACATGTGGCAGAATTTCTATAACCAGCTGAGGCTTGAGGGGAGATTTGTTAGTTCCTGTAACCAAACCAAGGGAGAAGGGTGCAGCTGGCTTCAGGGACAGCAAGGGTGTGGGGCAGAAAAGACAAAAGAATTAGGACTCACAGCCCCTCATGCTGACTTCTGCACAACCACAATTCTTTCTTGCTTAGACTGGTTCTCACTTTGAGGGTGGATCCAAGGGTGCTGGCAACAACCAATTTTCACAACTGCCATCTTTAGCTCAAGGAGGAGCTGCCTTTTCTCCTGAGTTCTAAAGCAGAAAGTCTCAGGGAAGCACTGGGCTACCTTGGATCGAATGCCCAACCTGGGATCTGGGAAATAATTGGTAGTGTCTAGTAGAATACAACTGCCATTGTTGCAGGAGGAAGAAGTCTCTAGAGGAGGGGTGTGTTTCTAGAAGTAGGCAGAGGTATCCCAGGCAGACAGAATAAGATACCAACCTCACACCTCCCTTTTTTTGAATAGCATTCTTCTATCTCTTGTCCAAAATTTATCTCTGGACTGGAGAGATGATTTAGGGGTTAAGAGCACTTGTTGCTGTTCCAGAGGACCTGAGTTCAGTTCCCAGCCACCATGTCAGGCATCTCACAGCTTCCTGGAACTCTAGCTCCTGGGTGATGCCTCTGGCCTCTGAGGGTACCTGCGCTCATGTGCACAAGCCACCTTCCCCCTGTATACATATAATTACAAATAAAAATGTAATCTTAAAAAAAAATCTCCAGGCTGGGACTGCCAAAAGCCTTTCTCAGAGGGCGTATACCCTCTCACCCTCATAGATGAAGAAACAACTGTTTATTTTCACAGACTTCATAGGCTACAAACGCCACCAGCAATTTAGCTGTCCCTTTCTAGAGAGCTATATGCATCGAATATATAAGGCCCAACCTTTGGGCACTGATTTAGAGTGTTTTCCACTACTGTCCAAAATACCTAGGAAAATAATCGTAGAACGAGAAAAGGTTTTAGTTCATGCTGTCAGAAGTTTAAGTTGATGGATTGCTTGGCTGCATTGGTTTTAGGCCTGTGGTGAGCTAGTACCTCATGGCCAGGAGCATGTGGTAGAGAAAAGCTGCTCACCTCTAAGAGTCCAAGGTACAACGAGAAGCAGAGAGAAAGGAGCCCCAAGGTCTCCTTCAAGGACCTGTAATGTCCATCCTTCCTTCCCCTTAGCCCACCTCCTAAAGATTGTCCTACTTCCCCACAGCTCCACAGTCTGATTGAGCTGCATCTAGGCCTTTGGATGACATTTAAAATCAAACCGTGACAAACATTCATGCAAGCATGCATTTGTTTAGTACTTAAAAAAAAACCAATTTCATTATGGAGCTGTTTTTGGTTCATAACAAATTGGGGTAAATTCCTGCTCAGAGGTTAGTTTCATATATAAGTATGCAATTAGTGGTAGTTTACCCCACAGCTCTGGGAAGCAAAGATGAATTTTTATCTATACTTTCAGGTGAGGAAAACAAAGCCCAGGAAGGAAAGGACCTGTGTAACACCTTCAAGGACCTAACACCTTCAAGGACCTAACACCTTCAAGGGCTCACCTTACCATGTGACTGCAAATTTTTGTGGGGCTTGCTTCAAAAGTAGAAATTTCCAAGTCAGGAAGAGCTAACTGTTTAATGGTAGATTCTCGATGCCTGCTTCAAAAGCTGGGAGAAATTAGAGAGAGATAGGAAGGTTCTGAAAATCTTGATCTCTCAACCAATAGATTAGGTTCTGTCTGCCCATGCTTGTACAAGTTAAGAAGCTTGGGTACTCACTATGTATTGCAAAGGAATCTCACAATTTCAAGTAAGTAGTGAGAAATCTATCATCTATCTATCTATCTATCTATCTATCTATCTATCTATCTATCTATCTATCTATCTATCTATCTATCTATCTATCTATCTATCTATCTATCTATCTATCTATCTATCTATCTATCTATCTATCTATCTATCTATCTATCTATCTATCTATCTATCTATCTATCTATCTATCTATCTATCTATCTATCTATCTATCTATCTATCTATCTATCTATCTATCTATCTATCTATCTATCTATCTATCTATCTATCTATCTATCTATCTATCTATCTATCTATCTATCTATCTATCTATCTATCATCTATCTAACATCAATCTATCTATATATCATCTATCTGTCATCTATCATCTATCACTATCTATCTATCTATCATCTATCTATCTATCATCTATCTATCATCTATCTATCTATCTATCATCACTATCTATTATCTATCTATCTATCTATCTATCTATCTATCTATCTAATCATACACACAAATGAAATGAAAGTGGAAATGGCACAAAGGAAGGATGGGATCTACAGGGAGGGGAACATGAGAGGGTAACAGATTATACATGACATGAAAGCAGAGGAACGGACTATTTTGGGGGGTGGGCATGGGAGGGGACCAGCAAGAGATAGAGAGAGCAAATGGCAAGAGCGATTGTGGGGAGGGGGTAAGAACAAAGTATAAATGCATGAAAGTATCACAGTGAAACCTACTTCTTTGTATGCGAACCCAAGAGTTAATTTCTAGAAACTGATTTGGTTTTGGAAACTCAGGGTTTCTCTGTGTAATCCAAGCTGGCCTTGAACTTGCAGTGCTCCTGCCCTCACTTCCCAAGTACATGTGCTCCATGCCCCTAGTGATGAGGACCTCCTATGCGATCCCCTCCCCAGCACTGAAGCTGGCATTCTGACCCCTAGATGCCCATTTCATTGGTATCAGGTGGCTGGAGCATTGTGTGGGGATGAGGGGATGGAGCCGGCACAGCTCTTGAGATGCCCTAGGTTTCTTTCTCATGCCCACAGGAGTCTTGTGGCTCAGCCCATTAGGCTCATGGGGCTCCAGTTCCAGTTTCTTCTTTCTTTGGTTTCAGGACGTCCCAGCTGTGGTCTCTTGGGGTTTGTGTATATTTAGCCTGGGTGTATGGAGTGGGGCAAGGGCTGGGAGAGGGAGAGTTGAGTGGGGGTGGGTAGCCGGTAATGTTTTCCAGTTCTTTCTCTAAAGTATCTGTCTTTACTTCGTGGACAGGGAAGTGAGCCAGCCAGCTGACTGGACTGGCTGCAAGATTGGCTACTGCTTACCTCATCTGGGCAGCCAGACGGGGGACAGGATCGGGGAGGTGGGTGAGAAACTGAGCAGGAATTAATCCAGCCCTGAGTGAATTGGTGGACAAAGGCGGTGGTGATCAGGTAACCATTTTCCCAAGCACATGCCCTGGGGAGGTGGAGGAGAGCCAGGGAGTGACATTAGTGCATGCATGGGATGATTCCTGCTTCACCCTTTGTCAATGCCTGAGGTCCACTGCATTCCACCCCATGCAGCCCCATTCTGTGAACTTTGGTTGAGATCCCCCGTGGACTATATCATGAGGACTACAGAGTGGCCCAAAGTTAATGGCCCTCTTGGCATTCACTTTCTAGTGGGAGAGATATTGGATAGGTTACTTCTGCAGGAGGAATGTCCCCTAAGGCTGGTGATGGGTGACAACATTCCTTTATTGCTGCCCAGGAGTCTGCTGATCAGCAGCAAGGTCCTTCTGAGTTGGATGGGGCTCCTCTGATCTTGATTGGGTGTGCTCGTGTGTTTCTGGGCTGGCTGGTGTGTCAGCTGGCTGGACAGTGTGATCTCCATTTTCTTATTCTACCCTGCATATACTTGCTCAACTCTGCATCCTCCTAGGAGAACTTGGGCCTGTCTAGGTGGCAGGGGCAGGGTTCCCAAAAAGTGAGAAGTCACATGGAAAGTCCCTTAAACCCCAGGTTTGAAGTATAGGAGGCTTGGTTGCTTTGGACCATACTCTGATACTTAATTAAGCAAGTTACAAGGTAGCTTAGACTCAGGAGATGGGGGAAGAGTCATATTCTCTCTCTCTCTCTCTCTCTCTCTCTCTCTCTCTCTCTCTCTCTCTCTTTCTCTCTCTCTCTCTCTCTGCCTATAGAGGCCAGAGACTGATGTTGGTATTGTCCTCAATCACTTTCTACCCTAATTTTTTGAGACAAGGTCTCTCCCTGAATCTGGAACTTGCTTATTTAGCTAACTTGACTTGCCAGGAAGCCCAGGGTCCTTCCTGATTCCACCTCCACTGCACATCCCCATGCCCAGCTTTTTACACAGGGGCTAGGGATCAAACTCAGTTCTTCATGTTTGTGAGGTAAGCATTTTACTGAATGAGCCATCTTCCCAGTTGCCCCACATCTGTTTTCATGGATGCCATCAGTGACCCTGTTGTGCAGAATGATGCTCCCTGCGTCAGGAGGCAAGGAAAGCTCCAGCCAACTTTTCTGGTTTCCCCTGACCCAACTACTCGGTGGTAACATTTCCCTCCTGTCTGTCCTCCTGAGTTTGTTCCCCATTTCTCTTTTTCCTGCTGTGATTTCTGAGAGGTATGGATCTATGAAAGTCAAGAAGGACACATTTAAATAACATTTGCCTTTATTCCATAGCTAGTGGAAAAAAAAAATCAATCTATTTCTCTTACTTTGTTGGGGGATCCACCCGTCTATCATCCTTCAACTGTGGAGTCCATGTACAAGCACTTACTCAGCACTGGCCACAGGACAATAAGTTGCTACAATTGTACCTAAATCTCAGAAGAAATTGTAGTCTAGATGGGCTCCATTCTGTGCATTATGGGTGAGGAGGCAAAGAGCTCAAAGGACAAAGCCTGGAATGGTTAGATGTGTTACAGGGACCACTCAGCTCTGGGACCATCGTCTCAGAACTAAGTTACAAGGCAGGGTCTCAAGGGGGAATTGGTCTCAAACCCATTGTAACCTCTGCCCTTTGTGATGCTAGGCAATGTGTTTTGTTTTCCCTGTAACTCTCAGTGAAGTGGGTAGAATGGAGCTTCTCTTTCTTTCATAGGATGATTTAGAAAAGAACAAGTAATGGTAAATAAATTGAGGAAAATAATTAAATAAATGGCAAGCATTAGCCTATCAAACCACACAAAATTATCTAATTACAAAGCAGGGAAGAAAACTAAAAGACTGAAGAGGTGGAAGACAGAAATCATGCAAAAGAGATGTCAAAGGGATTAATATTTATTAACAGGACAGACACGCTTCCCCCTTCTTTGCCCTCTGCTCAACAAATTTTGTTTCTTTTCCAGGGGATCTAAGGGGGAGGGCTGTTGGCAAGGCTCTTTCACCTGCAGATATTTCGGTAGCCTCTGCTGTCTGGTTCTTCTATGTCCACCTGGTGAGCAGAAACAGCATTAGCCACAGAATCCAGAATGTCAACATGCATAAATTTTTTGCTTAGAGCCTGGGCCTGGTAGTGCAAGCCTATTATCCAAGTCCTTAGGAGGCAGACAGGAGGATCTCTGAGTTCAAGGTCAGCCTGGTCTATATAGTAAGTTCCAGGCCAGCCAGGGTTGCACAGTGAGACCCTTTATTTTTTTAAATTTGTTTAGTCACCAGCTTCTGAAGTAGGGGATAGGCATCTGTCTATTGGAGAAGCTCTTCTGCTTGAGGGGTCTTTCCTGTGTGCTGTAACTCAGGTGCTGTGGTGAACAGGCACAGGCTCTGAAATGCATGGAGAACCAGGACTTTGTAGCAACTGACATGGAGAATCAATCTCTCTCTCTCTCTCTCTCTCTCTCTCTCTCTCTCTCTCATGTGTGAGCACACATGCTTCTGCTTCTGTGTGTCTACATGCAACACTGTACCATGACTTTGGCATCATTTCTTCCACACAGGAGATGGGGTCCTGGCATTGGCAGAGAGTAGATGTACGTGTGGACTTGAGTCATAGTAGGCTCAGAGTCTGGGCTCAGACTCTCTGGAAGCCTGTCACCTGCAAGGCTCATTATAGAAGAGACCAGGTGCTTGGAGTTTGCCCAAAGCAATACTGAGTACACTGTCATGAGTTTGAAAAATATTCCTGTTAGAGATATAAATAAATGCTCTGAGCCTGAAGCCAGGGTTTTAGAAAGCCATCCTTAAATGCAGAGTGATTTATGGCCATTGCTGTCCCTTCCCGGGTGACTCAGCTCTCTAGCCTTGTAGGCCCAGCCTGCTCCAGTAACCTTTGAGCTTGGCTGAAAGGGTTAGAATTGAAGTGGGTCTCAAGGAATCCAATGATTCTACCGCCCAGCTAGCAAATGAGGTCTTGCTAACTTTATTTCCTCTGTTCCCTGTGGGGACAACTGTGCTGTGAATGAACAGATCCTGAGCTCCAAGAGACGGGGGCATTGGTATTCTGAGTGATTGACCCTCAGAAGCCCATTACACACCTTTTTAATGGATCATGGTGTGTGGGATGTAACAAAATGGCACTAGCACATGCGCAGTCAGACCGATTAAGGTCTTGGAACCTGATCTTTGCCAAAACACCTGGCAACAGCTGAGGCTGCTAGAAGAGCCAATCATGAATGGCCACGTTATCAGGAGATGCAGAGGGACCAATGAGAGGAGACAAATAAACTATATAAGCCCAAGTCCTTCCTGTAATAAACAAGTCTGCAGCACCTGACCTAGTGCCTGCTTCCACCCGACTCCCGGTGTCTGTGTGTTGACCCTGCACTGCTCACCCCCTCCTGGCTGGGACCCTGAGTCTCCCCTAGGCTGGGGTTCAGAAATCTCAGGACAAGTCCTGTGAAGCTACAGGGTTTTTCTCACTCTAGAGATGCCTGGGCCCAATAGGAAGATCAGAAATGAGAATAGTTTTCTTTTTGGTTTAAGAAATGATCAGTCAAGTCTAGTGCCCCATATGACTGAACAAAGGGTCAGATAGTGATGAGCTTAAACATGGTGGTAAATGTGTGGTGGGAGATGTGACTAAGGAGTGGGCCTAGATGTTATAGTCTCTCTCTGCCCCTGCCATGCCCATCTTCTTTCAGTGTATTTTTGTCACCCTTTGGCCAATGTGTCTAAGGAGACAGATGCAAGTTCAGAGGGTTGTAGCAAAACCAAAGAATGTTTCTTTTTCTTTTCTTCTTCTTCTTCTTCTTCTTCTTCTTCTTCTTCTTCTTCTTCTTCTTCTTCTTCTTCTTCTTCTTCTTCTTCTTCTTTTTTAAAAGAACTTGGAAGGACTAGAAGGTCTTTTAGTAACATGCCTCAACCCAGCTTGCAGCTCAGGAAAGAAAATCCATCATTCAGGACTGTTTTGAAAATAGTGTAACTTCTTGATTAAATGGCTAAGCAGCCTGAATAAAGCTTTTCTGCTCTAGCCCCTGAATTTGTGCAACTGGCCTAATTTTGGCATTGGGCTCCAAATAGGTATACACTAATTGTTGAATAGATGAATAATTCCTTAAATTAGTAATGAGGTGTCCTCATTTAGCATGCATTGATTAAGCCCACACTCGTGTGTGTGTGTGTGTGTGTGTGTGTGTAGATGTATGATCTTATGAATGTGTGCCCTCAAATGCCTTTTTATGCAATAACATTCTATGATGCTGTGGCCTAGATTCTGTGTACTACTTGTCATACATTGATACTTTCATCAATCCCTAGGAAGGAAGTTTTGAATCAGCCAGGTTAACACACACACACACACACACAAACACACACACATACACGGAGACACACACAGGCACACAGGCACACACAGGCACACAGGCACACAGGCATACACATACATACACACATGCTCACATACATACACACATGCTGATATACACACCTTAGTTTCTAAAGGACTCCTGATCACTCACAGCTCATGCCTGAACAACAAAGACACAGAAAACTGCCTGGGTTGCCACAAGGTCTCTAGAGCCAAAAAGACAAAGCTGCAATACTGCTGGTTAGGGCTGGAAGGAAGACAAATATACACGAGTATTCTGTTGCTCAAACAAAAAGAACTGTGTGTATGCACATGGCAGACGGGATGGCCTTTGGCCAAAATGACATAATTGTGACCTGACAGACTTGTAAGATGGCCTGCTCACGTGTATCCCAGCCCAGTCCGAGGTCACGGTACATATGACAAGCCTGGGAAAGGAAAGTGTGTAGTGAGAAAATTTAAATGAGTGGGAAAGAGGAGGAAGAGAAGTCAAGAGGAAGAAAGGGAGGGGATATATATATACATATTTATACATATATTAATATATATATGCAGAAAAATCCTTTGAAAACCTTTCCTACACCTCCCCGACGACCCGCCCCTGCCCCTGAAGAAGAGCCCATTGCATGGGACAGCCTGGTACAGCTGCTTCTGTGCTGCTCATGGCCTGTAACTAGAGCTGGTTCTTGCAGAAGCTGCCTGACAGCTGTGGAGATAAAGGAGAAGGGCTTCAGCTTCCAGAGACTGAATGACCTGTGCTGGCGCCCATCTCAGGGGGTCATGGGGCTAGCTGACCATCAGAAGGTTCCCAAACCAGTGGATGGGAGTGGGAAAAGGGGCCCAGTGCCAGCTGCTGCTCATGGTGACAGATTTTGGGAGCTCTCTCTTAAACACAGGCATGTGTCCCCTCTAAACTCCCTGTTCCTAATGGGGTTTCTTCACAAAGGTCAAGGGAGGTGTGGGCCATCACAGAACCAGAAAGAACACAGCAAAGCCAGGCAGGGTTCTAGATGCTGCTGTCAATCCATCTTTCAGGTTACAGAGCTTCTCGCCTCCTTCCCTCCCTCTCCAGACTTTCCCTCCAAGGTCAGGCTTGTCTTTCTTCCCATCTGGGTCCTCCCAGCTCTGGGATCCCAGCCTGTATACCCCTAGGTGTCTGGGACACAGAACTCTCCCTGCCTACATCTGGCAAGGCTGACAATTCTAGTCAGACTCACTTTACATGTTCCCTCACATACCATACTGCATCGTGTCCAAACCCCATTCCCAATCCCTTTCAAGTCAGGCCCCTCCCTCCCTCCCTGCCTTCCTCCCTCCCTTGTTCCCTTTCTCCCTCCTGCCCTCCTTCCCTCTCTTCCTTCTGATACTTGGGATCAAACTTAGGGTCTTATACATGTCAGACCAAGTTAGACTGTGTTGAACAAGTGCTGTACCAGTGAGCTAAATCTCCAGCCCTTTTTTTGCTTTTTAAAAATTTTGAGATAGGTTATCCTCATAATTCCTCCAAGCTACTGGGTGGGAGAGGGAAGTTGCCTAGGCTAGCCTTGAACTCACTCTATTACCCAGACAGATTGAACTTTTTATCCTCCTGCCTCAGCCTCTGGATAGATGATAGCTTTGCACCACTGGGCCCAACTATTTCCCTTCTTCTTTTCTATTATTTCCCTCTAGTGGCTGCCTCTGCCTCTGCCCCAGCCCTCAGTACTGAGAATGGGGATACATCGTGTTCTGGTTCGCAGTGTTCACACCTCTCATGAGATTTGCACAAGGTTGACATGTTCTCTCCTTCCGTTTTTTGACTCCTGCTACTTTGGCCAGGGTGGGAGGTGGTGAGGAGGAGGGGAGGCTTAGCTCATGCTACAGCCCTATCCTAGCATAGCCCGTGATCCTGTCTATCAACCTGCATGCCAAACAACTCGGACTGTCCCTGTCTGTCCCCCTTCTGATGACAACCTTGGCAGGAATGGAGGTAGAGCTCATGGGCTTGGCTGAATTTGTTCATCAGCTGCCCCAGACAGACCACAGTGTATGGAAAAAAACAATATAAACCAAGGCACTTACAGTTGAAGATCTGCGTTCAAGTCCATGCATGGCCACTGACCA
Organism: Nannospalax galili; assembly: GCF_000622305.1. Lineage (NCBI taxonomy): Eukaryota > Metazoa > Chordata > Mammalia > Rodentia > Spalacidae > Nannospalax > Nannospalax galili. The sequence continues at coordinate 2,875,854 of NW_008360326.1, forward strand.
GCCGTGGGACCTCACATAATTTTCTCATCACTTAAAATAGGAAAGACGAAAAGTCATGCTTCCTTGGGTGGATGCCAATGTTAGAGTCACAGCAAGGAGATAGGATGCATGGTAAACTATTCTGTAAATGACTCATGGTGGGTAAGAAGGAAGGAAGGAAGGAAGGAAAGAAAGAAAGAAGGAAAGAAGGAGGGAATCAAGGAAAGAATTTATTGGACTTCTACTCTTTCAAGTTCTGAAACCAGAAGTAAATTAGACATAGAGGCTCTGGAGTTTGCAGATTCTAGTTCCAAGCCTGGCTGAGTTTCAGCTTTACAACAGGCCTGTGACAAGATCTGCTGATAAGGACTCGGTTTTTTGTTTTGTTTTGTTTTCTTTTTCTCCTTGGTCAAAACCTCAGGGAGCAGAGAGCACCTATCATAGTGCCCAATACCCTGAGCACTTTTATAACAGATGTTGGCTTATATTCCTGGGGGCTTCTGGGCCATCATCTGACCTCATATTGTCCTCTCCCAAAGCTATGATCCAGTCTCACCCCAACCCCAGTTCTACAGTCTTCCCAGTCTCCTTTTGCCACATCTCTCCAGTACCTGCAACACTTTCTGTTATAGGTCACCTCCAGGACCAACACTTTCCCACTGGGTGGTCAGAATAGGTCACTGAACCCTTCTGGGACAGTTTCCTCACCAACACTTTCCCACTGGGTGGTCAGAATAGGTCACTGAACCCTTCTGGGACAGTTTCCTCATCTGTAAAGAGAAACTTTGGGATATGGTAAAGGAAATATTCAGTTCATGAATAAGGACAGCCAGTCCTGTCATTTGTTCCTTACAGCAGGCTCGCCGCTTTGTTCTTGGGGGCAGTCATTCTCCATTCTATTTCTGCCCTACTCCCTTAAGCAAAAGACTAGCTTTAGGGTGGGACACTCTCCCCAGCTCCCGTTTCTTCACTGTCACCAAGGTCAAACTTGTCAACCCACCTGCTCAGATCCCTGCTTTATGAAGTGCAGGAGAAGCTGGGAAGGTGTCAGAACTGTACCAAGTCCTGCTAGCATACTCCTGACTGGTGACTTCCCTGCTGTGATTAGAGCTAGAAGCTCTGTTGAGTGTTTACTTTTTTTCTTTCTTTCTTAAGACTGTGTTTCCTGTAGCCCCAGCTGGCCTGGAACCTGCTATGTAGGGACCAGTCAGGCCTCGAGCTCATAGAGATCCACCTGCCTTTGCCTCCCCAGTGCTGGGATTAAAGGCATATGCCACCATACCTGGCTGTTTGTTTTACATTTGATGTGTGTGTGTGTGTGTGTGTGTGTGTGTGTGTATGTGTGTGTGTGTGTGTGTGTAAGTCAGAGAACAACCTTGGACGTCCTTCCTCAAGCAATGTTTACCTCTCAAAATTTTTTTTGAGACAGGGCCTCTCATTGGCTTAGAGCCCATAAGGTGGGATAGACTGGGATAGCTGACCAGTTAAGCCCCAAGGATACACCTGCTTCAGACTCTTCAGTGCTGGGATGACAAGCCCATACATTTGGCTTTTCTCTCTCTCTCTCTCTCTCTGTCTGTCTCTCTCTGTCTCTCTCTGTCTCTCTCTCTGTCTCTCTCTCTGTCTCTCTGTCTTTCTTTCTCTCTTTCTCTCTCCCTTTCTTTCTTTCTTTCTTTCTTTCTTTCTTTCTTTCTTTCTTTCTTTCTTTCTCTTTTCTTTCTTTTTAACATGGGTTCTGAGGATGGAACTCAGGTCCTTGTGTTTACAAGGCACTTTACCAAGTGAGCTGTCTTCTCAGTTCAACTTTATCAATTTTGAAAACAAAACCACACATTTATACACTAACCAAAGAGTTGATCCTAATTAATCAAATACTTAGAGTGGCATGTCTAATACTGTGATAAAAATCATTGAACATGGGGCTGGAAAGATGACTTAATGGTTAAGAGCACTGAAGAGGACCTGGGTTTGATTCCCAGCACCCATATGTTATGTTTAAGGTACTATTGAATAGTTGACCTTACTTCTCTGGTCCTTTCGTACCAGGAGAAGTTGTTAATAGATAGAAACCGACCTGGATTACTCTGGTCTGAACTCAGATCACGTAGGACTTTAATCGTTGAACAAACGAACCATTAATAGCGGCTGCACCACATGGCGGCCAACAACTGTAGCTCCAGTTCCAGGGGATCTGATGTCCTCTTCTGACCTCTCTGGACATTGTAATACATGGGTGCACTTACGTACATGCAAGCAATACACTCATACACAAAGAATAAAAATAAAATATTAAAACATTGAACATAGTAAAGCACAGATGAGCAAAGGAAGAAGCTGTGTGTAGGTTTACTTGAGATCACGCCTCCTCACAGCTATTGCTGATGACAGTGATGAAGAACACTTATTTTGCTTTTTCACTGGTGCAAGCACATCGTTCACAACACACCTCATTACCACTTTTTTTCTACTTTATTGTGTTTTCTTTCCCATCCCATTCTTGGTGCTGAACCAATGTACCCTGACTAAAGATGTAGGAGTTTTTCTACCATTAGCTGTAGTTTCTTCAAATGTCTCCCCAAGGTGAGAAGCATGCTGTGTTGTTGTCTAACTGTTCTCTCTCTTGATGGTGAGGCTTCTGTAGTCAGATGACCAACCATCTGGTTTGGCCATTGCACTCTTTCATTGATCCATCCCACTCCCCCTTTCTTGACCTTCCACATTTGCTTTCCCCCGGGTGTATCTTTCTACATGCCATGGATGGTGACTGTGGCAGGTGTGAACAGGCTTGCAAGGTGGGCAGAGCAGGGACCTGGCACCAGCTGGCCGAGTAGAGGCAAGCCCTCCTGCTTGGACTCACCATAGCAGAGTTGTAAACTCCACATCATTTATTTCTGACAACTCCAGCCTCCTGGATGGCTGTGTCTTAGCAGAAGTTGACTGAGGGATGTAGCCAGGAAATGATCAGTGGGTAATACTCATTTTTTGGAGGTCTACCACATGTACCACCGGATGGCTTTGACCCCGGGAATAGGGAAGTGACAAGAGATTTCCTTAGCAGTGGTTCCAAAATGTGAATGTGCTAGAAATCACTGAGATACTTTCTAAAAAAAATTATTTACAGCCTCCCCCACTGTGCACATTAATACTGATTCAGTACGTCAAGGGAAGGGTCAGAAATTGTCCTTTCACAACTCTTTAGGTGGAGAACACCAGCCATAATTTTAAGTGCTTGAAAATACTTCCTGTTCATCCTATAGTAAGTGTATTATGCCCAGCCTGCCCTCCTTGTCACAATTAACCACAATCAATCAATCTTCAGAGTATAGTTTCTAGGTATTTTTCCCTGCCTAATGATAGGGCCAAAAAAGCTGGAGTTGGATGAGGTTAGATGCCCTTTCTCACTCCTGCTACCATGCTCTGAGGAAAGCAGATCTCTGATCAAATTCAGACTGAAGTTGTAAAATAAGCACTCGCAATCACACAGGAGCTGTTCGTTTAAGAAATGTCTGATGTCTGTTCTTGCAGGTGCTCAGATCTCCTAGAGAAGGTTCACTCTAGGCAGAAGCAACATAAAGACAGGATGCTGTCACCCTGATCATTGGCCCCAGGTAACTTGCAACCCTCTTGGACAATGGCAGGACACGGGGCTGCTTAGGGATCATATCCCATAGCCATCCTTACTTAGTTTAGGGCTCAGTATCCTCAGGTTCACATGCTCTTTCTGTTCTCTTCATAACTCTTATCCAATCCGAATATTGGGACTATCTCTAGTTTTACAGAATGAGCTGGATTCAATCGTTCTTCACTCTGATAAAGTAAAGAAATCATTAGCTTTACCTATGAAAGCCCTTGTGTAGGTCAACAAGTTGGACAAATCTTAAATGTGAGCAGATCTAGTTGCTTGAAGGACTTGACCCTGTAGCACTCCAGAGTCTCTGGAGGAATTTCGGGAAGCCACTCTCTGCAGGACTTTACCCTGGACTCACCTCCTTGCTTGGCCTCCTCCTGGCCCAGTTCCTTCCTCAGTCCCTTCCTAGGTGCTGAAGCAATGGGAATCCTTCTGAGAGCCCATACTCCTCAGAGGTGTGTGCTTATTACAAATACGGATTTCAAGGTCACAGAGGAGTGACTCAGAAGTGTGGGTGCAGGAATCTCTACTTTAGTAAGCACACTTAAGGATCTGCTGTCTGTGGTCCCGGGGCCTCATTCTGACCACCATCACAGCTGCTGGGAAAGCAGAAGTGAGCAGTTCTAACCGTGGGTTCGTTGTAGCCTAGGCTCCTGCAGTCTCAGCTCTGCCATAACAGCTGCTGATCCGACAACTCCAAGTGGCTTGGCTTCAAGCAGGAACAAATTGCTGATATCTTTGGTCCAGTTGGTAATCATCTAGTATCAGGCTGACCCTCCAGACCAGGTCAGTTACACTGGGCTACAGCCCTAGAAGGGTGCTTTTCAGACCTGCTGCTGAGCAAGCATTTGAGGCCTCTCCTGGGCTCAGTACTTTCTGGCTCCTACTCAAGTTGCTGGTTTTCATTTCCATATTTCTGTCTTTCCTTACTTTTTCTCTCTCACAAATTCTTTATGTCAGATTTTGGAGACAGAGAGCTGGGACCCTGAAAACACCATTTCTGACAATACTTCTAGTAGTCACACACATAAGCAGTGTTGTCCCACTTCCTGGTGTGAATCTAGGCTCTGCCACTTATGAGCCACGAGGCTTTGGGCAAGCTGTTCTTACTGCCCTTAAGGAACATACCTGGCACACAGAGTGCTCAGAAAACATGAGCTAATCCTATTGTGCAGGAAGAACAAACCCCCTGTTCTAGCTGACAAGTGACTTGGAGGTGATCGATGTTGTGTTTTCCTGTAAGATGTGGGGATGTATCTCTCAAAGGCCTTTGTGGTCTTTCCCAAGTTATTACCTCTGTGTGCTCTCTGCAAGGCAGCAGTGGGGAGATGGGAGTGGAAAGATGAACAGTTGTTTTGCAGCCTTGTATGATTTGTGAGGACTGTAGTGCATGTGCATGCAAGCACCCACCCCCACCCCTAGATCTTTGGCTATAAGGGTAGCCAAGGGGGCAGGGGAGGTGCAGGATTTATACAGGAAAGCCTTGTCCAATACACAGCCATGTGCTCAGACCCTTTACACTTACATGTGCACTCACATTATGTGACTTCATTACTGCATTCTCATACACTTGTATGCACATCTATACATAAACACATTTTCACATATATCTCAGTACACATGCATAGACTCACATACCTTCTGATACGTACACACACAGACACATACACATTCTCATACATTTATATGCTTGTTCACACATACACAGTTAAACATTCTTATACCCTCAGTACACACTCACATATTCTTTTAAAAATTTATTTACTTTTTATTGAACTTTTGCAATTTTCAAACCATATAATTTGATGATATTTAGATTCCATCCCTTGTCCCCACTTCCATATTCCATTCCCTATCCCCCACTTCCCCCACCCAATATGGTTCCCTAAAAGTATTTGGAATATCACTCTAGAAAAAAACGAATAAATAATGAGATATATATGTCAGCCTGTAGAGTTTAATTTGTGTCCCCAAATGACCCTCAGTGTGGGTCCATCCACTGGGCGCACCAAGAGTTCCAACCTGGTAAGACACTGTCTTTCTCCCTCCCAGCAACCATTAACTGCCAAAAGTTCCTTAGGTTGGGTTGAGATTTCTTACCCACTTCCCCATGTCTATGCGGGGAATTTGTCTGATTTGAGCTTGCATAGGACTTGTGTATGTTGGCATCATTGCTGCTCTCACATGTGGGTCCATCCACTGGGCGCACCAAGAGTTCCAACCTGGTAAGACACTGTCTTTCTCCCTCCCAGCAACCATTAACTGCCAAAAGTTCCTTAGGTTGGGTTGAGATTTCTTACCCACTTCCCCATGTCTATGCGGGGAATTTGTCTGATTTGAGCTTGCATAGGACTTGTGTATGTTGGCATCATTGCTGCTCTCACACATTCTTAATGCATGCAAACACACACACACACATACATACACTCACACACACACTTTCCCACATGCATTCTCACATAGACTCACTCTCTCAGATCCACACATGTGTACCCTACCACATACTCATACCCACACAGACATTCTCACACACTCACATGCCCTCACACACATACTCTCACACATTTACCTTGGTCATGCCTTCTCTACTTACACCATCATCTAGATAAGCTCACATTCTTGCATCCTCATACACACTTTCTCATAGACTCTCTCACACATCTGTATAGTCAGAGAGAAGAGGCCTTTGTCAGGAGTGGTTGGGGTGGCAAGAGCTGAGGTGAGGGAGGACAGAGGTATTCAATGAACATTCATGCCAGCACATCTGTGACCAGCTTGGGAGAAATGCCAGATAAAACCAGACTTAATCTTGGTGTCTATTTTTATTTTTTCATGTATATAAATGTATAGCCCACGTGTGTGCTCCCATGTCCTACAATGCTCTCAGAGGTCAGAAGAGGGTGTCAGATTCCCCTGGAACTGGAGTTGCAGACAATTGTTAGCCACCATATGGGTGCTGGGAATTGAATCTGGAGCCTCTGCAAGAATAGCTAGCGCTCTTAACTGCTGCGCCATCCTCCAGCCCTGGAATTTGCCTTTAAAAATACTTTTTGTTGTGTGTGTGTATTAATATTTTGCCTATATGCATGTAAATGCATCTGTGTGTGCAGTGCCTGCAGAGGTCAGAAAAGGGCATCATATTCCTTAGAATTGAGGTTGCAGATGGTTGTTAGTTACCATGTGGGTGCTAGGAACCAAACCTGGGTGCTCTGCAAGAGCAGCCATTGCTCTTAAACACTGAGCCATCTCTTCAGCCTCAAATTTGCTTTTTTTAAAAAAAATAATTATTTTAACATTTTATGTGTATGTACCTGCATGAGTTTATGTGTACCATGTGCATACAGGAGCCCATGGAAGGCAGAAGAGGGCATTAGATATCCTGTGTAGCTAAAATTCCTTCTGATGGGGTGTAAACAGTGTCTGACCCCTCCTTCCTTGGTCCCAACAACAAACTAAGCTGCTATCTGGGAAACCAGTGAGTTTACTGGGCTTATTTACAGAGCAATGGGTGAGGGTTTACTTACATGAGTGTGGGTGCTCCCCCCATACCAAGGCTGCACTGGAAAGTCTTCATCTAAGTGTGGATAGTGACTTCCCCATGGGTGCACAGAATGGTAAGAGAACCTCCCCTAGGCTTCAGCAGTGTATATACCCTTAGCCCCCGCCTTTGTGCAGCTAGAGCCACCTGATTGGTTGAAGGGTTCTGTGACTGTCTCTGCTTCTTCTTCCTTGTGAAGCATGACAGTCAATATGCTTAGCTGCGATGATCCTAGGCAATCAGACACAACCAAGCTTGGGACGATGGCATCTGTCTGTGGTCTATCTGTTGGAGGATAGTCCTATGCAACACCTGGAACTGGAGTTACAGGCGGTTGTGAGCTGCCTTGTGGATGCTGGAAATTGAACCTGGGTCCTCTGCAAGAACAGTGAGCATTGTTACAGTGGAGTCATCTCTCCAGTCCCACTTTCTTTTTTAAAAGATTTATTTATTGGAATTTGTCTCTTTACACTTTTCATGGGTGAAGGGAGGGACAGAGTTGTGCTTTAGGAAGATGATTCTGACAGGATGGGTGGAAGAGGTCACAGCCCTGAGGAAATCTCTGATGTGGTCAACATAGAAGAGATGGCATGGAAGAGGCAGTGAGAATCATATGCCAGGAATGCTGGGAGGTGGGATGCAAGCCATTCCAGGAGTGTGGTGGGCAGGTGTTTTGACTGTAAGTGGCCTTGTGGGAGAAGGAAGGGGTACTGAGTCTGACAGGTAGGTACACTTATAACAAGGATGCTGGAAAGACAGTGGTGTGTGATGTAGGTAAGCAACATAGGAAGAGGATACAGTGGGAGAGGTGCTGAGTGACAGGGGGATGTGCTCATTTACAGGAGGCTTGGTTACCAGACGTAGGACCCCCAGCCATGGGAGGCTCTGCTGGACTATGGGGCACATTGGGGAAGGTGCACGGGGCAGTGCCCTGAGGAGAATGTTCACGTGGGAGTCTGGGAGAGCTGCCAGCTTTGGACACAGAAAGGTCAGACTGAATATTCCACAGGAAAAGAATAGCCTGTGTGTGTGTGTGTGTTTGGAGACCCTCCCCCCTTCCTTGTTGGCTCCCTCCTAAAAGCCCTCTTTCCCCTTGCAAAGAAGGGTTTAGGGCCTGCCCACTTCAGCTGACCTCTTCTCCAAAGTCACTGACAAGACCAACACTCCTGTTTCAGCTCTGGGCTCTCTCCAAGTCTTTACTGACTCTGGAAGGAAGCAGAGGCCTGTGGGTGATCCTTGACTTGGGAGTGAAGCTCTGAGTCTGCACCAGAGCTGAGATCTACTGGAAGGAGGAAAAGGAACCGGAGGTACAGTCCCTCCCTGACACCTGACTGGAACTGAAATGGACAGTGGCCAGGGGCCTCCTCACTGTCAAACTCTGGACTCAGTCCTAGGATATAAAAATAAAGTGGGGTAATATCCACACATGGAGTACTATTCAGCCATGAAGAAAAGAGTTGTGTGTAACAACATGGATGACCCTGGAGGATATCGTGCTAAGTACACTAAACCTGAAAGATGGTACCGCACTCACAGATGGACTCTAAAAGTCAGAGTCACAGAAAAGAATTGAATGATCGTTGTCAGAGGTCGAGGGAGGAAAAGGGGGGCTAAGAAGTCATCACCCAAAGGGTGCAAATTTTCAGTTAGCAGGACTAAGTTTCCATAGCATAGTGGGAAGGCCATGATGAAAGATAATGGTGTATTTCAAACTGCTGACAGTGAATTTCAACTTAATTTTGATTGAGGAATAAATTGAAATAAACGAAGAAAATGAATGAAAAGAGGATGAGGGAATTGCTAATGTTCAATTAACACACAAGAATATCCAAGCTGTTAATCATTAGGGAAATGAACAGTAAAACCACCATAGGGCAGAAAGCAGAGGAGCAGGCATTGAAAAGCTCAGTTACTGTTTATCTGAAATCCAAATTCAATGGAATTTGGCTGCGTCTGGTCGCCTCCAATTGTGAAGCCTCTTGGCCCACCACTTACACCATCATTGTGCAACCAAATTGAAGTCTGACTAACTTGTCTAAGTTGCATCTTGTGCCTCTGATTTTGCCCTGGGCCTTCTCTGATATTGTGTGGAAATGCCAGATGTTGGTAAGGCTGCTACCTGTAAAGGAGGAAGAAGTTAACTCCATGGACAACCTGTGACCAATGGAGGATGAAGGCTGCTGTGGTTTGGATGTAGTTTGTTCTCCAAGGTTTGTTTGATATAGGGAGGAAGTGTTGGGAAGTGGCAGCGCCTTTAAGATGTGGGACATCCTTAGGTCGTTAAGGGCTTAAATTTGTTCTAATGGGAGTGAGTTAGTTCTCATGTGGGCTAACATTCCCTGCCTTCTGGTTTTGCAATGTGGTCTCTGGATCCTGAAAATACCCCCACCATTGTGCATTATGGAGCCATTCTACTATGATGCCTTCCTAAGAGGTGAGCCAGTGTCAGACCCATGCATATGAACCCCCAGAGCTGTGAGCTGAATGAACCTCTTTTCCTATGAAGTTAGCTCAGTTCAGGCTGTAGTCCCAGCAACTTGGGAGGCAAGAGGATCAGAGGTTCAAGGCCTGCCTAGTCTACAAGGGTAGAGTTTGAGGCCAGCTTGAGGAAATTACTGAGACTCTCAAAATGAAACAGTGATAGGAGGGCTGAGAGTTACAGCCCAGTAGCAGGTGCTTGCCTAGTATGTACAATCCTTAGAATTCAAATAAATAAATGTCAGCCTGCCTTAGGTATTTATTTATAGTTCTTATCAGAGAACATAGTGATGCAGGAGTCAGTGGAGTAGCATCCCCTTTCTATCCTTCCAGGAGACTGTCAAGAGGTACTTTCTGTGTGGTTCTTCAAAGAACACTAGCAAGACTGGGCCTCATTTTCTACGGTGGAGGCAACCGGCTTATGAGGTGGTCTTGTGTAAGTTCCCTCTCTTCTGCCCATTTCCCTGCTCCTGCTTCCTGGGGTCACTTCCCAAACTAAGCCACCTGTAGTCAAGTCCTTGGCACAGGCTTTATTCTCTGGGGGAAAGATCATGTTAGGGGAGGCTTGGAAGAAGAAACTGGATCTCAGAGCGACATAGAATTTCCGTAAATTGATCTGGAAGAACACTTGGAACCCATAGAGCATGCCTATTCATTTAACACCCAGCAACAGGCCAGAGACTTACTCCAAACTATTCCTCCCAGGAAAATTTGGAATTTCTGTTCTTCATGAAGTAAGCTAATCTATATAAAAACACAGTACGCAACACACAGCAGGTGCTCGGTAAATGTAAAGATAAACTCACACCAGGAGAGGAGCGGATAAAGGTCAGCTGTGGTATTGTACAAACCATTTCCATATGTCTGTGACAAATTTCTGTCTCCAGAGTCCTGGTTTTCCACCTGCTGCTGCTCTTCTGGGCTCTGATTTGCACAGGTGAAGAAAGGGAACATTACAGGAAAGAGGGACCCAGTGAGGAATCTCAGTGGAAATCTTCTGTTTTTTTTTTTTCTACCAGGGCCAAGGAATATGGACAAAGACAGCAATGCTTTCTGGGAATTGCTTAGCATCTCCTTGGTCAATCCAACTCAGATAACTTAGTTTGGTTCCACAGATTTGTGTGTGTGTTTGTGTGTGTGTGTGTGTGTGTGTTTGTTTGGGTTTGTGGTTGTGTTTTGTGTGTTGTGTGTTTTGTGTGGTGTTTTTTTTTTTTTTTTTTTTTTTGTGTGTGTGTGTTAGAAACCTCCTAATTCTGAGGAGTTCAAAATAGTCAATATGGTATAGTGCATACTCTAAGGGAGCTCATAGTCCTGGATGTCATAAAGGTCAGTCTCCTAAGAAGGGAGGCATGGACCAAATTAATTAGACTAAACTCTTGAGATACTGATCCCATAGAAAGTGCATGCTCTAGAGAGAAGAGAAAGAATGAATGATCAAGAGAAAGAGTACTGTTCATATATAGTAAGTGCTTTGTCTGTGATAGGGCTTAATATTTATTTATCACAACCCCTCATATTGATGAAATTATGTCAAATGTCTCTGCTAGCAGTAAGTGACATGCATGCCAGAGAATGAGAGATATGCTTTACAAAGAATCAAAGATCTGTTAATGGTAGTAAGTTTTCAGGATTCTTCTGGTTTGGAGCATACCAAATATTAGAGTTTGGGTCTTGACTGTCCCCCCAAAGTGCGTATGTTAAAGGTTTGATCCTCAGTATATGGTGCTACTGGGAGTGGGAAGAAGTTAGGTCATTGGAGGTGTGGCCTGAGGAAGTTTTGAGATTCCAGCCTCTTCTTGTCTCCTTTATTTGCTTCCTGGCCACCATGAAGTGAGCAGCTGCCTCTATCATGCTCTTCTACCAATGTACTGTCTCACTATAGACACAAATACAATAGGCCAACTGACCATGAACTGAAAATTATAAAACTGTGAGCCAAAATTTATCTTTTATCTTCTTAAGTTGAGTGCCTCAGGTATTTTAGTACAGTAATGGAAATTTGACTAAAACACCAAAACATCTTCTTAGATATATAAGTGATGTTATACCTTGGAGCCACCATTACTGTTACTATTAGGTCATTTATACTTCTCATGCCAGTGGACTCTCAGGCAGAAAAGGAGTTGCTTTACCAATAGGTATGATTGACTCTAGACATGAGAAACTATATGGGCTTCTCTGTAATGAAGGCCAGAGAGCACTATCTGTTGAACTCACAGAACTCATTGAGTACCTGTCTCTTCACACATCTTTTGACCAGTGATATTGGTGAAGGAAATATTTCATTGGACATGGTCTAATGAGAGAAAGGCACCTATAGACCATTCTCCAAGTCTTGATGTTGACATACCAAGAAAGCAACGGAGACCAATTAAATGCTGACAGAGAGGGGAGGAATCCACAGCAAGTATGGAAGGAGATGATGTAATTGTGGCTTTGGGACAGCAGCTGGCTTCATTAACTTTGTACTGAATTTTTGTGGAAACTGTAGATGGTCCCTACCCTAAAGGAGGCTTATAGAGTGGACTAAGGGGCGAGCAGGAGTGAGTGGATCTTAGTGGTAGAATGGGTAGACTGTTGAGCATCACTTTCTATCCACTTGGGCTTATTCCTTCTAGTCAGTGCTGTGGTGATCAAGCCCACAGAGGCTTTACCCACTTTATGAAGATGTCACTTATCAGCGCTCTACTTCACCTTTGTAGAGTGTGCTTTTTGTAATCACCCCTGAGCCTTTCTGATGGCGTAACATGGGGTCCCCAGAGGAAACCACTACTTCTTTCCACATATGCACCTGAAAGTGCAGATAAGTTAAAGTAAGTGTAGATCAGTTAAAGTTCACATCAGTGGGAACAGAGGGAGAGTCTTAACCAATGGGCAATAGGAGCTGATGGATACATGCTCCTGCATTTTCTTCCTTCAGGTTGGCAGTCTTTGGCATGTAACACATAAGGAATTTCGGGCGATGCGGGGTCAGGCATGCAGTTCTTGTCACTTTGACACATTTTAGAATCTGCTCTTTTTTGGTTTTCATTCTTTTTTTAAAAAATATTTTTTATTAAGTCTTTGAGAATTTCTTTTTGGTAATCTTCACCTCCCCCACTCCGTCCCCAGACTCCTCCTACCATATCCATCTCCACCTATCAACGGCTCACCACCTGTCTTTTATTTTTTTATTATTATTAAGAGTCCAGTTTGTGCTGCCTGTATATTCCTAGGTTTGGGGCCATCTGCTGCAGCATGACTAACCTACCAGGGTCTAGATCCTTAAATGTCCCCGACCCCTCTTCCCCCCAGAGGCATCAACTGTCTTTAGGATATCAGCTAGGGGTAAGGATTCTCTTTTCTTTATTATTTTGATTTCTCTGTTCTTTACTCATGATTCATTTTTGAATAAAGTACAGACACTATTCTAGTTTGTTTTCTATTTCTGCAATAAAACACTCTGACGAAAAACAAGGGTTTAGAAAGGGTTTATTGCATCTTACATTTCCTGTAGCCACAACTGGCTTGGAAGTCACTATGTAGATATGACTGGCTTTGAACTCACAGAGATCCACCTGCCTCTGCCACCTGAGTACTGGGATTAAAGGTGTGTGCCACCACTCCCGGCTGCATCTTACATTTCTAAGTGGCAGTTTGTCAATGGGGGAAGTCAGGACAGGCACTCAAGTCAGGAACCTGGATGCAGGAACTGAGGCATGGAACACTACTTAACTGGCTTGCTCCTCTGGCCTGTGTTCAGTTTGCTTTCTTATATAACCCAGGACCTCCTGCCCAGGAGTGGCACCACCCACAGTGGACTGGGCCCTCTTACATCACTTGACAATTAAGAAAATGACTCACAAACATGACACAGGTCTTCTCTGATAGAAGGAATTCCTTAGTTGAAGTTCCTTCTTCCCAGGTGTGCCCAACGGACAAAGTAATCATGACAGAAACACTGAGGGTTTTCTTTCTTGAAGCAACCTAGGTTAAAGCAGATTTCTACCTTTACCACATTGGGGTTATATGATTTTAGGTTACTTAATATCTTAAAATTTGTTTTTGTTTTCCTCTGACATGAAAGAGATTCTCCCTGAAGCACTTAGGATTCTGATTAAAAAAAAATGAGCCTCTATTAGAAGAGCAGGGGTGTCATTACTTGGTGGCTCTAACTGGGTTCCCAGCTATGAAGTATGGACAGGGAAATGAGAAAGGAGCAGTGAAGGACATGGTGAGTAGCACTTGGCAGTGGTGGCTAGCGACCACCATCCTTCAACCAAGGATTGACAGGAAAATGAGAGATAGCTGCCTGATGTGTGCTAGGATTTCAAACAAGAAGTCCAGTCACCACCAATCTCAAGACATGCAAGGAATGAGTCAGAAGAATAAACTGACCACCCTCCTGCCCTCTTACCTCCCTCCTACCTGCTGGCACCTTCCAGTGACTGAATCCAACCACAATCAGAAGACAAAGAAATCTGATTGATATAAGCAGCTTCCTGGAGCACAGAGCAGGATGGAAGACAGGAAGTTTGGAAATGGAAGATCCCAGTAACCTAGTAAAAATCACATAATTTTAGTAACACATCCAATTATTGATACATGGGCAAAATTAGTAACCCAACAGATTGCTGATAAGTAAACAACTCAGTGAGAACAGATGTGCACAGGCTATGAGATACTGACCTAGCGTGGGAGCAATGAAAACGTGTTGGTTTCTTGGTGGAAAATAGAGGGTACTGGTTGATTATGTGGGTGAAATGGAGGAAGTGGGTTAAAAAAGCTTTCCCACTATACCTGCCTCACTGCCTGGGATGGGTAAGAGCAGGAAATATTTCATTAAGTACAATGTAGAATCATTTAGTTTCCTCTGTCCATGTCACAGAGAGCTAGAAGCTGTAGGGAAAACAGTGGAAGGCCAAGCTGTGTCCTCAAACATCTTGGATTTTATATTCTAACTGTGGAGATATAATCCATAGGTGAAACAGAGTAATAAAAGGTAGACAGAATTGAAATATTAAAATGTGGGATCCAGGTTAATGACAAGGTATTTAACTAAACCAAGGGCTACTATATCCAAGTAATTATTTCTACAGGGTGTTCCAGCAACCTCTACCTGAGTGGGAGACCAGGATGTGCCTGATTAAAACTGGATAGTGCGAGGCATCATGGCACATATTTTTAATCCCAGCATTTGGGAGACAGACCATGAGATCAAGGCCAGCACAGTCTACATAGTGAGTTTTAGGCCAGCTGTGGCTACAGGAAGAATCTGGCTCAAAACACACACACACACACACCAGAAAACATAGTGAGACTGAAGAAAACATATCGTACTTGGCGTCTCAATTTCCTTCCCTTTGGGTAAAGTCCTCTTGAATCTCCTTAATCCTGGTGCAGGCTCATGTTGTTTGTCTGGGCAAGAGCAGGCATCTGGGAATCTTAGGCTCTTTGTAGAGATTGTACCCTGGGAAGAGGAGGAAAGCACATGTCAAGCATGGTAGTCATCTCTAGGGCAGGGGTGTAGGGCTGGTCATGGTAGGTATGGGTGGACTGGCCTTACTATTCATAGTCTCTCAGTGTACTCAAGAGGCAGAGGAAGTATTAAACTCATGTGTTCTTCCTAGGGAGTAGATCAAGATTTGTGAAATATACCTTATGGAACATGCAGGCCTAGGATGTAAAAAATTCCACTAAGAAAGAGTTCCTTTGTTATATAAGTTCAGGAAGCACTAGACTGAACAGAGTTAAACAGGGTTCCTCATTGCAAGGCCTCTGAGCCTTAAATATATTGTGATATGTTATGAAACTCTAGAAATTATGTCTTGCAGCAATTCCCAGACTCAGTTGATTAAAGAATTCATTTTTTAAAAAATTAAAACTGATGAATGCTTCTTGGAACACAAGTATTCCAAGGAATTGTTTCAGAAATATTTAATATATTGAGAGTTTGCTTTCTAATGGAGGACCACCAGGAGAGAGAGTACAATGTTTAATGTTCCCAGGCTACTGCTATGTGGTGGTCTGAGCCTCTGCTCTCTGTCCATTCACATGTTGAAATCCTAATGTCCAAGGTGACATTGTAAAAAAGTGGAACGTTTAGGAGGTGATTACAAAATGGGCACAGAACCCCTGGGAATGGGATTAGTGCTCTCATGAGAGACACCTCAGATAGCTGGCTAGCCTCTGTCACCACATGAACAAGACTAGCCTAGGTTCAACTAGAAAACAACACTCCCCGCACCATACCTGCTAGCCTTGAGCTTGAACTTCCCTACCTCAGAATGAAGAGAAACACAGTTCTATCATTTCGATGGCATTCTGATATGGCAGCTCTGATGGACCAAGACATGTTAATATATGGAATTCCAGGAATCAGTGGATGGTTGGTGGGGTGAATTCTGCAAGAGCCTCAGAATTTCTCCTTTATATCCCTACTCTTAAGAACAGGTGAAACTGGAGAGGAGTTTTAGTTAAGTAAGAGACAGCTAGGTAGCCACTTACTTCAATGATGGACAGAATTTAAAAAAAAAAAAGCACATAATAGCAAATTACATTAGTCTAGGGATATGATATCCTTGGTGTTTTCTCTAAGATATATGACCTCTCCAGTCATGTGTATTTGGCTGTTTACAGTACCACACATGAGCTTCCTCCCATTGAGTGGGCTTTAAGTCCAATTAGGTAGCTGTTGATTGACCCCAAGATAAAAGTGTCACTAGTTTGCCGTGCCAGTCATTGAGGTGGTTATTAGACCTCGAAGCTAAGCTGGGAGTGGACCATCAATTGATGTTCTCCCTTAGTAGCTTGTGTAGTGCTCTCCAAAGCTATGAGAGCTAGCCTTCAGGGGAGCTGGCTTCCAGGTAATTTCCAGCTCCATTGCTCCAGATCCTGTGTCTGAAGTATGTCCTGTCTTCAGCAATAGAGTCTTACCTTCAAGTTCTAGGAGGTAATCAAGAGCTGTGGCAATAGCTTGTGTAATTTTGGGAATCTCTTGGAGTACCCTAGCCAACAACTCAAAAGAAGGTTTCTCCTGTTTGGTACTGTTTCTTATTATGTAGCCTTCAGCTGTACACATGGACTCATTTAGAGATATTGTATGTGTAATTTGTCAGTAGGTTTCTGGACTAATATGATTCCCTCTGATTTTTTATACTAGCTAAGCATTATTTATTTCTCCTCTCTCTAGCCATGTCTAACCCTCCCTCCACACCATCTCCCTTTCAAATATCCCCATTTTCTCCATTTCTCCAGACAAGTCTCCCAGTCACCACTCATCAAAGAAGCTTCTTTTGCAACAGACAGAGACTATTACAGAGTTCCACAACTGGTCACACACAGACATTATTTGTGAATTACCAAGTCTAAGTGGCACATCTACAATGCAACCTCTACACTTAAGGTTCATGGAACATAGAAAGGGGTAAAGAGGAAACTAATGCAGCTCTCAACTCTCATTGATGAAACTCCTTCTTGCAACAGAGGGCCGGGAATACAAAAGGTCACAAATGGCCAAAGCATGGCAAGTAAGAGCTTGTAGAGTATGGGTCCTTGGACAGGACTTTTATATTAAACTCCACCCACCCAGGGCTCAGGGACTGCTGTGAAAGAGGGGATGGAAAGATTATAAGAGCCAGAGAGGAGGTGCAGGACCATATGGAATTAGAGTCCTGGGATTTTTCTGTAGGTTCATGTGAACCAACAGCATTGGTGTCAGCATGCACAAGACGCATGCAGACTTGGGCAGACAAAACCCCAGCACCGAACTGTGGAAATGGGCAATAAGCCCCAATCTTGGTTGAAGAATTATTGGCAGCTGATTACTGCTGGGTGAGGAAGAGCTGATCTTCCTAAAGGAAGGAACTCTAGATCGGCTGCCTAGACCCCAGTGGATGCACTTGCACCAAGGGATGTCTGGGGACACTAACTTAACATGATAGGTTTTAACACAAAGGACAAAATGTATGAATTCCAGTCAGGTGGGGGGGGGGCTATGGGAGGATGCCAATGGTGAAGGGAGTATAAAGGTGATAAGATTAAGATGTCTATAATGAAATACACAAAAATTCAATAAAAAATTTGCAAAAAAACCAAAGCAAAGGGTAAGGGATTTTGGAAACTCTTTTACAAAAATCAAAGGCAGAACAAGAAGAGAGGGCTTGGGGGACCCTTGAGATAGTGGGAATTGACAGATCCTGAAGAGATGCTCTCCTTCCATAGAAAGGCCTCTTCTTCTTCTGCCCTCCACAGTATATCTTTTCTTCCTTGCAAAAGAGCAGGGGATAAATGGAAGAGACAGAATTACCTCATTGAGATTGTATCCTTTTAGTAGGGCTTCAAGTTCATGGACTTATCTATCAACCATAAGACAGGTTTGTGAGGAAGCAACCCCACCCCTCATAGCATATTCTAGACAATGAAGTTCAAGAGGGTAAAATTCTTTTCCTCATGGTCACAGTACAATCTCCACAAAAAATGACACAAACAACTAGCTCTGACTTAAACAAAGAAAATCTGGAGAATGCAGCACACTCCAAAGTTGGACCAAGGATTGAAATGGTCAAACACTGGTGATTTCATATAATTCAACCTGTAGCTAGAAAAACATTTTTGAGAAAATCAGAAAAGGGTTGGGGAGAGAGTGAGACATTCAGAGAGAGAGAGAGAGAGAGAGAGAGAGAGAGAGAGAGAGCATTCCAGTCTTAATTGTGACAGAAATATTCTGCCTGCTGATAGAGGTAGAAGAGGAAAATGACTTGGATATGAAATGTTCCCTCGTGTCCTGAAGTCTTGGTCCCCTGTGGTGATTGGATTATGAGGGTGCCAACCTCATCAATGGATTCATCTGCTGATGAATTCATAGCTGAATAGACTATTAGGAGGCAGGATCAAGTTGCAGAAGGTGGGCCATGGAACCATGACTTTGAAAGGTAGATCTTGTCCTCAGATCCTTTCCCCACCTCTGCTTCCTTGCTGCCACAAAGTGAGCACCCTCCTCCATGATATGTTCCTGCTCCCATGACACTCTGTATGTCTCAGGCTTAAGTAAAGAAGCCAAGAAATCATGGACTGAAACTCTGAAACCATGAATCAAAATAAACCTTCCTTCCTTTTGACTTGTTTCTCTTGGGTATTTTGTCACAATGGTGAAATGCTGACTAACAGCTCACTTGGGCATATTTCTAAGAAGTGAATAATGAGCTTATGATTCTGGAAAGAGCTTTACTCAAGGAATGCAAAGTTTAGGGTTAGGGACCAGATCATGGGGTCCAGAGTGGAAGAACATGGGGTGCAGTATTGGTCTCCGGAAGTAAGTCACTGGGTGGGATCTGCGTCTACTAGTACACTGGGTTATGAGGATTTAATGACTTAGATTCCTTTCCCCTTAGGGAGTGCTGGGGTTCAAACTCAAGGCCTTACAATGTCAGTGAGCTACGTCCTGGTTTAATGACTTTGAAACAAGAAAGAGCAAAGCAAAAAGGTAAATGTTAGAAGAAATCAATTCCAACTTTAGAGTTGTGGGGTCTTCCGCATGCTTCAACCTGTTCCTTCACTTGCCTTCTTCTCATTAAACCCTGAAATCCAAAGTGGTAGATGATGTGATAGGGCTGGAATAGGGGTGCATTGAGAGATATGGCTAGTGTAGGTGTGTGTGGTGCTAGAACTATCCATCCCCCGTCTCTTTAGTCAGTCCTCTGGAGGGTAAGTGTAGCTGGAGCAATAGTAAGTTTCCACATTTCTGTAATACTTTACAATGTACAAAGCAGTCTAAGGATATTATCTCATTTATTTTTATGGTCAAAAAGCCTGTGAAGATGGAATTGATTATTCCTGTTTCCCAGATTAGGGGGATTGGCTTAGAGATCAAGTTCCCCAAGGAGCGACATTGACAGAATCAGGCTCTAACTTCTGTCTTTGGACTCAAGATGGAACATTGTCATTGACCTCATGGGGGCTGAGGGAGGCCATCACGCAAGCAGACAACTCTAAGGCAGAAGCAGTTGCTCAGGTATGGAGAGAGCCAGATGTGAACGGAAGGTGGCTCAGCACCATGCTCAGGACCGGAAAGACAGTTCTTTGATTAAGGGAATCTTCGCTACTCAGTGTCAGAAGGTTGTTGTCCACCAAAATGTCAGCCTGATTTTTTGGGAGAAAAGTTGAAAATATAATTAAACAAATATTTGTTAAATGCCTACTATATATCAGACACTAGGGATAAAGTTGTGAATAAAATAATGAAAAATCTCTAGAGTTTTATATGGGCATGTCCAACTCTTAAAGATTGTGAACTAATATAAAATTTAGAAAACACCATTCAGGCCAAACAAAACACATCTGTGGGCTACATTTGGCTTACAGACTGCCACTTTGTGACTTCAGTTCAAAGGCTTTGATGGTGCAAGTGCTCTGTGAAGCCGGGGAGTGTGTGGCTGGTGCACTTGGGCCAGGGGAAAAAGTGTTAGTACTTCTATTCATGTTTGCTTTAAAAATGTCATAAATGAAAAGTTCCCATTTTGTGCATGCCTTATTATATATATATATGGCATTCATATATAGCTCCTTAATCTCATTATAAATGTTAAAAGTTATATTATTTATATACATTGTGATATGTGATCAAAATACTTGTACTGATGGGGATGATATTAGAAAATGCTTGGGACTCCTGGAATAGTGTTTGAAAAGTGTATATTTGCTTTTGGTCTTTGATTCCTTCTTCCTATTTTTCCCCTTTAAACTCATTGTATATACATTTTTATGTAACCTGCTTCAAGTTATTTCTGGAAAAATGTCCTAAAATTGCCTCTCTTTGGAATAGTAATAATAATAAAAATATTTTTAGAAAATATGTGTTTGTATATCTCTTGTCCAAAATGAAACTAATGTTGTCTCCAGCTTAGTGTTCAGAGGCCTTCAGGGAATGTGAGTTTGAGGCAGAGTATCTGTTACAACTCATGACATCCTTTATTCCTTCCACCAGAGCACCGTCTTATGCGTGAAATCTATAAACCCTCTGAATGATAGAGGAAGCAATCGGGTGATAGAGCTAGTTTATGGTGGATCAACATTTCAACCACCATGGCTAATACTGTGTAACTGTTATGATCATAATTGTTTTTAATGCTTATGATCCTGACATACTTGTGAATGGAGGGGACTGTGGCTCAGGGCTGTTGAGCCAACACCTTGGTAATGTGAATCCCCAGGGAAGCACATGAAGAGATGGATTGAAATAGTCACAGAAGATATTTCCGAGTTTCCTGTGAGTCCTGTTATAAAGCCTCTTTGGATATTGTACTCACTGTCTGCCAGCAGACATGTGATGTGGTGTTCTGAGAAATGCACTGTATAGAGAGCCAGGAGATGAGTGGTCCAGCCTGCCAACACCTTTTATCCTCTGTGACCTTAGGTGATGCTAGGTCTGTCCTTCCCCTGATTTCATTCTCTTCTCTGTGATGAGGAAGGGCATGGTCTATGAACCTTGAGCTATTTCAACTTCAACCATTGGCTTTATGCTAAGTGTCAGTGTTAAGTATGGATGCTGTTGATTGTTTTCTTGGTCCTGAGACAGTTGTCTCTTACCCAGATGAATATATTAGCTGATAAAGCAAAACAAATATCAAAATACCTAATAATAGCTTATGCATGGTAGAAATTTTCTTTCTTTCTTTCTCTTTCTTTCTTTCTTTCTTTCTTTCTTTCTTTCCTTCTTTCCTTCTTTCCTTTCTTCCTTCCTTGCTTTCTTTTTTTCTGTCTCTCTATCTGTTTCTCTCTCTGTGTCTCTTTCTTTGTCTTTGTCTTTGACAGGCTGTCCCTGTCTCTCTCACACACAGA
>NW_008360326.1:2897309-2897903 GCF_000622305.1 Nannospalax galili
ACAGGGTCTCCCTGTAGCCCCAGCTGTCCTGGAACTCACTATGTAGACCAGGCTGGCCTTGAACTCACAGAGATCCGCCTGTCTCTGCCTCCCGATTGCTGGGATTAAAGACGTGCGCCACCACGCCTAGCTATTTCTTTTTTTTAAATGATTCATTTTTATTTTTATTTATGTGTGTGCCTATGCATGTGTGAATACATACTACATGTGTGCAGGTATTTGCAAGGACCAGAAGAGGATGTCAGAGCCTCTGGACCTGGATTTATTGATAGTTTTGAGTAACCCAACATAGGTACTGGGAGTTTTGGGAACTGAACTTGGGTCCTCTGGAGAGCAGGAAATGCTCTTAACCATGAGCCATCTCTCCAGCCCCAGAAGTTTCTTGTCTGCAGAAGTACAAAGTGTATTTCCTGATTGGAAGGCCATTTTTTTCCAAATGGTGATACAAGGATTCAGTAACTTTCCACCTTGAATTTCTTCCATTTAAAAAATTTATTATTTTTATTTTATGTATATGAGTATATTGCCTGCATGTATGTAAGTGCACCTGTGTCATGCAATGCCCACAGAAGTCAGAAGAGGGCGTCAGATCCC